>NC_066590.1:5470000-5816666 GCF_905475345.1 Vespula vulgaris | reverse complement strand
ATAAATCATTTACATGTTATGTTAATAATTTTATAATAGTAATTATTACAATATTTTAACGTAGATAGAGTTTTCATTACAGATTTTAAAATTAAAATGAAATTTAATAGTATAAATATATGGAAAAACAATTTTATAAATCGTTGCTTACAAACAAAGATAATGTACTTATTTGTATCAGTACGGGTAACAAGTTTTATAAATAATGCAAAATTTTCTCGAAAGATTGATCGAAAATTTATTTTGGTATAAAATGATGAAATCATCATGACTCCATTATAATTCTTCGTAATTTCATTTATCTGTTTTAATTCATCGATATCATTTCTATATTTATGATTTATCGATTAAATATCCAACGAAATATTAATTTATTTAAAAATAATGAAGATGATTTTGATTCGTAGTCTTTAATTCTTTAATAAAATCAGACTATTCGAGGCGAACGAATCAATTGGAGATTATTTTTAGCGTTTATTTTCTCCCTGTCAATATGCTAAGTCCTCTTTTTTATTAATCTTGGATTAACGAAAAGTATCGTAGAGGCGTTATTATCAACACCGTAACGATTTCTGATTGACATCATTTCTCCCGAAATCCCTGCGTGCCGATTTGATTTATGACATGGCCCGTCAGCCGGAGGAAAATTTATTCCACCGACAGCCGTCTATAATGGATACCGATATTTAATCGTTTCCACGTCCATGCGTGACATTACTCGCGCGATCGTTTCGATTTATATCGCATAAATTCGCGTTAGTCAATGTGAAAACGAACCGTGAAGTTTTACTTCGCTTCGGGAGAAAGATCGCATTTTCGACATTTTTTTTTCGTTCTCTTCCTTTTTTTTTATTCGGATTATAACACGAAACTTCGATTCGAGGTTCGTAACGATTTTTGAAATTTAACTTATTAGGCTTATCTCGCTTTTACTAAAATCGGGTTAAAATTAGAATTTTATTTCCACCTAATTTTCCTTTTTATTCAAGAAACTTATCAAAACTTTCGCGCTTATCATCAATCACTTTTTTTCGATCGACCCGTATCGAATGAACCGGAAAATAAGCTGAGAGCGAAACTCGGCTGAATATCGAAATACGAAAGATAATAGTCTTTTATTTTCTTGTCAACTTTGTTATTTTCTTTCTTTTTTTTTCAGTGGAATAATAAAGTTTATAATATTTCTAGCTTAATTATCGAATATTTTGACTTTAGAATGAGTTTTTATTTTTCGTCGAGTACGTTGCCGCTGTTCATCTATTTTTTAATTATCACCACCATTCATTTACTCTTCCTGTTCTTTTGTTTATGTTGCTTTAAAAGAGTTTGTTCTGTTGTTTTCTTTGCTTTTTTTTTCAAGGCATATAAAATTGAAATAATTTTCGTTAATTATCATGGTACTTATCAGCGAAGAGGAAAGTGTAAAAAAAGTCGATCATGAAAGTCAGGGAGAATGTGAATTTCTGTAGGTCAGTAGAATTTTTAGGTTATCCGACTTCCACTTGGGAAGCTCATATTTTTTTAACCACTCGCTTTGAAAGTTAAGCATTTTCCTTGATACTCACTACGGCTTTCATCGTAGAAAAAAAATATTGGACCACCTCGGAGCCGTATAAGTCTTTTTACTTTATACTCGCTTTCAACGTTTAACTTTACGAACGCGGTAAAACGATACGGTGTAAAGTGTAATCTCGTATGCGTCTGTGAACCGAGTTTTGTAATGTTTCAACTACAAATTACGGCGACATAAAATCAGCTTTACGTTTTGCGTGAAAATATAGATATAAATTATCCTTTGAAATATTTGCAATTATGCGATTTTATTAAATAACGCGTTATCATTTTTATTTTTCATTAGTTTAAATTGAATTCGAATTGAAAAGAGTTTCAGAGGAAAATTTAAATTCAATTACAAAGGAATAGGAATAGGATCGATTATTAATTCGTCATAGATTTATTTATTCGAATGAATCTCGACAAATCATAATTAGTCATTAAATTTTTAACAATCTTCGTCATTATAGTTGTACAAAGTTATCGGAGGAACAATTTCATCGTTAGTTTCTTCTTCTTCTTCTTCTACTTCTTCTTCTTTTACTTCTTCTTCTTTTACTTCTTCTTCTTCGTTCACTTTATTCTCCTCCTTCTCCTCTTCCTCCTTCTCTTCTCGTACCGTTTCACTTCGATGAACCTGTTGCTTCGATCTTCCTTCGCAACGTTCTCTTTCGCCGAAAGGATAACTTGAACGGATGCGATATTTAAAATGGATGAAACCGATCGGTTACATTGTGGATATTATAGAAAGAATTTCTACCAAGCTAACTTTCAATAATCTTCTATTCTATTCTATTTCGATTCTCTTTTCGAATCATATTATTTTCAGAGTTTTACTCCAAGTAATTTACATTAATATCTTAGTAATCTTTTACATCTATTAGACTTTACCAATGATTTTTATATGGATTTTTTGAATTTTTTCTGAAAGACAAATCTGATAAATTTATTTTTCATTACATTTTACTTAACGAATTACGTTCAATAACGGTTCAGTAAGAATAATTAATAAATTGTTTTCTTAGTCATATTCGTTCGATTATTTTGATTCAAGATGGTAAAGCAATTTATGGAAACGTTCGACGTTTCATGTCGCGATCAAAAGTAATTTCGAATCGACGTTTCACTTAAGCTAGTCGATTCTATCTATCCTCTGTGTGTACATATATATATATATACATATATATACATACATACATATATATATATATATATATATATATATATATATATGCATATATAGGATTTCAATAGTCAGACTGAGAGAGACTTACCTCAGCTTTCTCGAGGGACACAAGCAGGAGGTCGTTATTGTATGCAGAACAATTCCCCCATAGGGGGTTGAACTTATGCATCACATTATAGATGCCGACGCTGTCTACATAAACGACGACCGCCGTTCCTCCTCGATCCTCTTCCTCCGCCACCCTCACACCGACCTTCACTATCTCCTCCTTTCATCATCGCATGGCTACCTGTTCAATCACGCAAACCCAGAGGATTATAATACCTAAGGACACAGTCGGCAAATCGCTTGGGATTATTCTCGTTAATGAAATATGGCTAATTATCCTTGAATATCCTTACTCGTCTCGGTTTAATCCATTCCGACAAGTATAAGTTATTTTTATTTGAGAAATATCAAAAGGAAGAAATTAATATTAAAGGATCATATTACAAGGATAAAAGGAAAGAACAGAAAGTAACTTATTTTCTTTGTACAAATTCTATTTTACATAATTGGATGTCTGATTAGTTTATAAAAACTTTATATAAAACGTTTTGTAATAAAATATACTAATAAAATCAATTTATCTCGGACGATTTAAATGTCTAGTTTGCATATGTTTAATGAGAAAAGAAAAAAGAAAAAGAAAAGTAAAGAAGAAACAGATAAAAAAAGCTCTTCAGACATCACATTATACGTATGTATATCAGTAAAGATGATATTTGTTTTAGAAAAGAAATGAACCTTGTCAATTAAGATTGAATTTCAATGAAAATTTCTGTTCTATTTTTCGAAGATCTCTTTTAAATTGAAAGACTGAAACTTCCGGTGAATGCAACAATGTCCTCTTTCTTCGTGTGTTGCCGGTCTTTCGCTCGGCTGACTGCCTTCTTGGCTGCTTTGCTAGCTGGCTCGACGGTGGAAATTCAATTTGAACTGCGCCGGCTGCGAGTCCCGTGACGGCCTCTCTCGGCTGACAATGCACGTGAAACCGTACCTACTAGTACTACTGGCACTACCATCACCACTACCACTACCATCACTATCACCACTATCACTATTACTACTACTACTACTATTACTACTACTACTACATTACTATTACTACTATTACTACTACTACTACCGATGCCAAGCTCGAGTAATCTGAAATTGAAATTACGGAAGTTAAGAGCTTTGTTCCAGTCCTCTAAGCGCGAATGCTAGGGTGGGAAAACGCGGGGGTGGTGGCACGGTGCCGTCGTGACTCGACGACAATGCGAATGCAAACGTGGAATCGTTTGAATCCGACATCATGGGAAAGCTTCATCTTATTAAATTATAATATTTGTCAAAACGTTTTTGGGATTCCTTGCGATCCGATCGAAGCCGTTCTA
This sequence comes from Vespula vulgaris, assembly GCF_905475345.1. Classification (NCBI taxonomy): domain Eukaryota; kingdom Metazoa; phylum Arthropoda; class Insecta; order Hymenoptera; family Vespidae; genus Vespula; species Vespula vulgaris. The sequence continues at coordinate 5,812,508 of NC_066590.1, read as the reverse complement.
TTTATTAAAAATCGACAAATTCGAACATTTTTATTTTTTCGAAAGATAATTAAATTTTTATCTTATATTATCGAATGTTAGATTTCGTTATAAATATAAGTAACGAAGGAGTTTTTCTCTTTCCTTTTTCTCTTTTTCTTTTCTTTTTCTTTTTTTCTTCCTTTTTGTTTTTTTTTTTTTTAATAAATGTATTTTTTCATTCGAGAGGAGTGAATTCTGTCAGTCGATTTACGTTTTTCATTATAATTTTCTTTGACGTGCGTGTACCCAAGTTTGAAGTAGTTACGGTTGCCAATCCAGCCATGTCAAACTACGAGACATCAGAGATATAATTTCTCCGAGCTTTCCCTTCTCGCTGGCTTATTACACTCCAACCCCTTATATCTGTCGTTCGATACTACTCAACTATAATATAAACTTCGTCTTGCCTACTCTTAAAGAAGGAGATTAAACGTCGTTCGATCGACAGCTTGTCACTCGCAGTATCAAACTTTGTTTCTAAAAACTTTTTAATCGATTAGATTGAAATGGCAATAGTTAATAGCTAATATAAAAAGTCAATCAGAAACATTTTCTTCCAGTAAATAAGCATACTTTCTTATTACGACTTAGATCCTTACCGAGCGAGCGACGTTGATCGTGAATGCATAGAAATTGGCTACGCGTCTAATAAAAAATTCTATGCATCCATGAGTAAGCCAGAGTAAAATTCACGGTTGACGAAGCCAGAATTTTCTACGGCATCATCCTGGGCAAGCAACGGATAATATTATTTCGCGTAACTACCGATATTCGCGTTTTATCATAAGCAAGCAACAAGGAAAAAATACAACCAGGAAGGTTTTACACGGAAACCCTTTAATTTTGCAGGTCTGGTTCGTTAAATTAATTTTCCCCGAGACTTCGTTTCGTTTTCTTGCGTACAGGAAATAACGATCGTTTAATATAGTAATTCAAATTTAATAAAAGGGTAGATCAAATTTACATATCTATTTAATAACCGAACCAAATTTTCTATTTTAATTTCGTACGATAGATCAATTTCATTAAGAACATTTTTGCACATATATATGAAATTTAAAAATAAAGAGGAAGGTAAACGATCCGTTTAAAGAAAAAGAAAAAATAATAAAGATATCGAAATCCGTATCGGGAAAAGTAAATAAATGTCTCTTCCGTTTAGAAAAGATTTGATCCCGCGATTTTCGAACTTTCGCATAGTAGTAAGTATATCAAGAATAAAAGGGGTCAGGAAGAAAAGAGGTCGTCGTAGAAGTAAGAAAGGATAGAGTAGAAATTCGATCGTCGAAATCACATCGGGAAAACATTGTTATCGGAAGGGTAAAACGAAGTTTGCTCTTAGTGTGGTCCTCCAAACTCTATCGGCCTTTTTGTACGACAGTTAAACGTATGCGTCTGTGTGTATGCAGGTGTGCGTGGGAGGGTGTATGTGTATTTCGACGAATCGAGACGATTCCTATCGACCACAGAGAAAAATGTAAGAGAGAGAACAACTTAGTATGAAAGCTGATAAGAAAAATGAAGAGAAAATCGTTGAAAATCACGGATAAATTTTATTCGCGACCGTCAAGCATGATCGGATTAAATTGAATTCGATTTCTACGAATAGGTTGCGTTCGATATAAATACGAGTAGTACGAGTACTACGTCGCTGATTTCTCGTTTTCACCGTGACTTTTATCGGTGGCCTCAGGCGGAGGGAAGTAGGGGAAGCATGATGGGAGAAAGCGAGAGGAATGAGGGTTTGCTGGAGAATAGAAGAATATTGGATTCTGAGAGAGAGAGAGAGAGAGAGAGAGAGAGAGAGAGAGAGAGAGAGAGAGAGAGAGAGAGAGAGAGAGAGATCTTTGCGTTTCGAGGCCGAGCTCGAATCTACCGCGGTAAAGCTGGACGACGGACTATGTTCTTGCTGCTGCTTTTCTTCTTCAGTTAGGAATTTCTTCGAAAATCTCTTGTGAAATATTGAATTCTCTTTTCTTCTTCTTATTCTTATTCGTCTTTTTCTTTTTATTTCACTTTACTCGACATTGGTTAGCTCGTTCGCACGTATCCAAGCGTGTTCTCGAATTACATGGCCAGTATTGTATCCAACACGAAAGCTCTTGAGCTTTCAAGTTTCGATAGTAGAAAAGGCAAGACGAGATCGAAGACGTTTCGTTTACCTTCGATGTCTTTGGAAAATAGAGAGAGAGAAAGAGAGAGAAATAGGGTTAGACGTTTGATTGATAAAACAGATCAATTGTTATACTTATCAAAGCGAGAGTGGGGATGAGAATGAGAGAGATAGCGATAGATAGATAGAGAGAGAGAGAGAGAGAGAGAGAGAGAGAGAAAGGGATAGAGAAACGTCAATACGTCGTCGTTGAAAGCATCAAAGGTACATTGTCCTTCGTATTTTAGTTGATAGCGCGCACACGGGGAGATCGGTAAGGCAATCTCGTTTCTGCAGTTACAAAGAGAACGTGCTTTATCTCTTCTCCGCTTCGCACCCTCGGCTTCACCAACTCCATCAAGTTCTGTAAACTTTGACTGCGACGTGAACGGCCAGGACAAAGACCCTTTCTATCTTTCTTCCGTTTCTTTTTTTTTTCCTTTTCTATATTTTAGTTTTTTTTCCTTCGTTTTTTCTTCTTTTTTTTATCCTCTATCTTTTCGCGTGACCATTTTAAAATCGTTGCTCTTTGTATGGATCGTTGATTGGTCATGCAACAAAAACAATAAAGACAGAAACAAAAAGAGAGAGACAGAGAGAGAGAGAGAGAGAGAGAGAGAGAGAGAGAGAGAGAGAGAGAGAGAGAGAGAAAGAAAGAGCGGGAGAAAGAGAGAGGAAGAAGAATTTTGTAAATGTATAATTTTTATTGATTTTCTTGATATGAAATTACAGTATATCGTTTGATACGAGTACGTGTTCCTAAGTATACTCTTTAAGCTTATGTTAAATCAGAAGTTATCTAAGCCGTATTAATTTTCTACTGATTCCCATTTCACCCGGCAACTATGAAAACTTTCTTTTGAGTCAGCTTTAGCGGCACGCTTATCCGTTAGGCGATTACCTCTTCTCGCGCGTTCTCATTCCCTCTTTCTCTCTTTTTCCCTTTCTCTCTCTTTCTCTCTTTCTCTCTCTCTCTTTCTCTTTCTCTCTCTCTCTCTCTCTTTCTATCTCTATCTCTCAAGTTGGCGCAAGCTCTGGCGAGCTCCGTGCCGCAAAAAGGAGTCTCTATACTGGAATTAAAACTAATTAAAACTCCTGTCTTCTCCGAGGCCACCACGATTAAGCTTACGAGCTAGAACGCCGTAAAACGAACGACTTCCTCCGACACGCTGTGTCTGTCGGAGGCTACGAAGGGAAACTTTTTTGATTTTTGTTTTTTTTGTTTTTCGCTTTTTTCTGTTTTTTCCTCTTTTCTTCTTTCTCTTTTATACTTCTCTCTTTTCTTTTCCTTTTTTTTTCGTGTATAAAGTACACCCTCGAAAGAATAAAACGGCGCGTAGAATGTCAAAGTAGAACACAGAGTATACGGAGGATCCAAAGTTGATTTAAAAAGTCAATGGCGAGGCGATCGTGAAAGAAAATCTGGAATTCATGGTATTTTATTGCGATGAAGCAAAGAACATTTTAAAGTTTAAATTAGTCCTCTTAACGAACAATAGATGGAGACTATCACGATCCTAGAGGGATCGAATTTGTACGTAATGACGCACTTGAATAAACGAGGAGGAGCTCCTCATTTGAAATAAATTGTATTCCAAAGAAACGTTGACTTGTTTGTTTCAACATCGATACTTACTACTTGTCATATTTAAAATTAAATGGAATTTTATTGACAATTTAATTAAATTCGAAAGAAAAATACGACAGATAGAAATGATTTAACTCTACGCGAAAAAGCAATAAGTACTATCACTTTTTTGGTTTCCGATTTTGTGTACGTAAGTACTTACTACTTACCAAGTAGAAACTATTAGCAAAAGATGAACGAGTCTGGTCGTAATCATAAATGATGTCGAATATATGCGCAATTACCGTGGTATCTCTCGCGAAGTTATCAGCGAATTTGCCGGCAACTTTGACGATAAAGAAGATGTTGCTTGCTCTTTAAATATTAAAATCGTTGATGGAATCTTCTAACTCGTCTACCTAACTGCGTCGTTGTTGTTCCTGTTGCAACGAACTACTGGAATGGAAAATGACGAACAATTAAAAATACACGCATCGTAAACCGCGCGAACGTATTTAAAATATTTACGTATTACAGTGAAAAATTAAAATTCATGCTTGAACAAATTCATTTTTGACTCGTTTGTGATATCTCATAAATTTATTTATAGGCACAAAAATTGTTATTCTTCTCTTTTTTGTAAGTTTAGAATAATAGAAAACAAAAAAGTGAAAGAAATAAAAAATCGACTTATATCCAATATCGAAAAAACGGATTAAAAAATTATTGCTTTTTCATCTCGATTTGAGAACACACGATGAACGACTCTGAAGATCAACAACTCGATTAATTAAGTATAACGTTGATGGAAGCATACGCTTCGTACCGATCTTCGTTATTTCATTCGATAATTGGTGTGCTTTCAACGATGATACTGACGCTACCGTGTGTTCGTTGATTTATTGAAAAACATACGTTAATATCGTTTATTTCATCATTCGTCTCGATAACATATTCTTCGTGTATAATAGAAGGAAGCTTGAATAAACATTAATATGATTCTAAAGGTTAATTATTGAAGCTTAATATTAAGGTTAATTAATGAAAAAAAAAGGAAAGAAAGATCGTCGATAAAGGATTATCTGAATAATATATTTGTTATATCCAATCCACGCGTATTATAAATATGTAAGAATTAAAAGCAGAGTTAAAATCCAATGTATTTTATTGATAAATCGACTACATATTGATAAAAAGATTACGACTGTGATAGCATACCGCGAGCGTTCGTATACAGTTATCTACCAAAGTAGATATTATTGTAAAATATTTCATAATACCATCTGCGCATTCCCACGAAGAAGTTAATGCATAATTACGTGTTTAATTACGCGAATGCATCGCCAGGAAATTATCAACGGTCTGGATATATTCCAATGCGTGTCCGTGTAATTAATGGACGCGTTGTTAATCAAAATATCGTTTACCATCGTTTGGGAAAGAAAAAAGAGAAACTTAAGAAACTGACGAGAGTACTTGTGAATATTGAATTCGTTCGAACGTTCGTTGACTTGCCTATTATAGCTTTTTATTATTTTGTTATCACTTTATGGATATCAGCGGCGAATGGTAAATCACTTGACGCCATTAGTGCGAGATGATGTCACTTTAACTTTAATACTTTATCACCGAGCTCTCAAATTATTACCTTCCCGAGAATGTAACTCGATAACCCTCATTTTTCATCCTTTCCAACGTCGCACCAGCCTCTTTTTTTCCTCTTTTCCTCTTTCTCTTTCTCTCTCTCTCTCTCTCTCTCTCTCTCTCTCTCTCTCTCCCTCTCTCGCCCCTCCCGTCTCGTGTTTGCGAGTTAGAAAAGAAGTTCCCTCTCTCAGCGCGATCGTCAGACGCAAAGAGTAATAGTGTGACTGGATGGACGGAAGGTGCACTTCTGGGACGCAAACTTCCGTAAGTCCTGCGGCGCGGAAAGACCTTATTACGATAAATCAGATTTATCGAGAAGTAGTTCTATTTCTCTCTCTCTCTTTCTCTCTCTTATACACACTCTCACTCTCGCTTACTCATACACCTTAGCTGTCCAGGCACGAGAGCTTTCCATATTTGACTTGCAAAGTCCGCATCGTCGCCATTTCTGAATCAGCGATCGCGAAAGCTTCTTAAAAATAAAAAAAAGAAAGCAGCAACGGGTTCCCCTTAAATTTCTTTCATTCCTCTCGTCTTCATTCGTTGAAACACTCCGGAACGATTTTCTTCCCTTAAGGGTGAAAGAATGAAGAAGGATAGTCTGTCGTTTAACGTAGCAACGAAGGATTCTAGCGACGAGTGGAACTTTTTCTTCATTTGCCTCGACGTTTCTTATTTCTGAGAGCTACGAGTTCCTTTTCTTCATAGCGAAAAATTTCCCGTCTTCTCGGATTGTTCGTCTTAATTGTCGCCACATTAATTCGTCCCGTTGAGATTTCCACTTTTCTATTTTTTTTTGTTTTTTTTTTCTTAAATTTCTTCACTCGATTACGTTCAAACTCGCAGCAAGTTTAAAGACTATTATAATTATCGTTTCTACGATTTCATCCGAATAATCGCTTGCAACGTATAAAGTGTATATTACATTTACAGGGTGTCTCGTTAAAATCGAATCTGGTATATTTTGTTAATAAAAAAAATAAATAAATAAATAAAAGGGGAAAGGAAGAAAAAAGCGTTCAACCTTTATCCATTCTAATTTACGATAAAATTGACTTAGTCAGAAAAAAGGAAAGTCAATTATTTTGATCGGATTTTCAAAGACGAAATTCCATCGAATGAATTAGTCAAGGGTTCGCATGGAAATACAGGATTTGTCGAATGGTCGTTTGGGACACAGGATATCCCTGGTACGCCAAATATGTGAATCGTTGCAGTACGCTTGTACGCGCTCGCACTTGTACACGGTAGTATCATCGAATTAGGTTGGCCGCGGTTCGGTGCTAATGCGAAAATTACAACCGCGGAAAGCTCTCGCCGGTTTATAATCGGATCTACGCTACTGAGCGGAGAAAAGCCGAATATTTGTGCACGATCCGGGAAGCTGTGGGGTGCAATTGAGAGAGATGAGGGAGAAAGATAGAGAGAGAGAGAGAGAGGAAGAGAAAGGGGTGGCGACAGGAGGTGGAAAAGGGAGGAGAAAGCAGACAGACAAGCTTTATCGTTCGTTGTTATCTCATTCGAATTTCTCCGTAACGTGTTTCGATGGGATCACATTTCGTTTTCATCGATAATAAACAGTTCTATGATTTTCTCCGCGGCGTGTACCTACGTATTGTACGTATATCTACGTGGTATCTAGTGATTTTCATTTCAGCATATCGAACCGCATGTGTATTTCCTATTCGACAGTTCTCCACGAAACTAATCCGATTGGTTTCACGTGTACATACCTATCTAGCTACCTAGCTAGCAAGTTACCTATCTACCTATGAAATTTTTTATTTAAACCTCATTAAATTTAAAACAAACGTAAATTTGTGTAATAGCTCCTCGTGACTACCTATCAATATACACCAATTAATTTCACTAATCGTCGATATTGGTGTGCGTTCGTGAAACTCGATTTTCTCTCTGCGTGTAGTTCCATATAGATACCGGAAGATTCGATTACGTTCTTGCATAAGCGGAGAAACAAGATCGGCGTAGAAAAAAAGTTTAATTAAAAGGTTTGATCGGCGAGCGATACCATAAAAAAACACGGAAATAAAGGAAAATAAAATGAGAGAGAAAGAGAAAGAGAGAGAGAAAAGTTACTTTTTTCTTCCTCTTCCACCTTAAACTTTTTGTTCGTTTCACAATCTTTGTTAAAAACATTAATTCGTAACTAATTCCACTTGTTAGAAGGAGTCTACTATACTCTCCGTATTTCTGTCTCTTTCTCCCTTACTATCGTAGGAAGGCGTCGCCCGTAAATGCTTGAGAGAAGGAAGACTAAATTGAATTTCTCGAGGAAAGACAACGACTACAAGAGTAGAGTTGAATAGAGTAGAGTAGAGCAGAGTAGTGAGAGAGAGAGAGAGAGAGAAAGAGAGAGAGAGAGAAGCAGATAGACAGACATACAGACAGACAGAGAAAAGACGTTCGCGAATGGAGCATGCACGTAGAAACGCGCGAGTCCTCGGAGAATGTGGATTAAGTTCGTGTATTACGTTGCCGGGTGTATCGTCAGACAGAAGGCGACGACGGAATACGAAACTAGATAAACGGTGTACGCCTTCGAAAGAGAAAGAGAAAGAGAGGGAGAGAGAGAGAGAGAGAGAGAGAGAGAGAGAGAGAGAGATCGGCCAAGTCATGCGCGGCTCATATCTTTTCGAAATTTCACGATTTCGGTTGGTAGACAGACACCAAAGATTCTAACTGCCTCTTCCAGTCTTCCTACATCGAATCTGTTTAATGCGTGCCTCGAAATCAAATGCATGTTACGTCCTTCATATATATTATTTTTATCTTTCTTTCTCTTTCCCTTTCTGTTTCTTTTCCTTTCTCTTTCTTTTTCTCTTTCTCTTTCTGTTTCCTGTTCTATCGTCTCTCGACATTCTTTCTCATATTCATTTCTCGATAAATTTTCATCATTTTCGTCGTCATAAATTTTCTCTTTTCTACCTCCGATTTTCATTATCGTTCTCATAGTACTTACGTTGAATTTCACGTTTATTTTACCATATTCTTGTAAAATTTTATGTCGTTATATTTTTCAATTTATACGTATAACAAATTAAAATGAAAAAGGAAAAGAAAAGAAAAATATAAAAAATAGAAACCGGCTTATTCGAGTAAGTCGTTTTCTTATTTCGCCTGAGATAATAAATTACTAGAGGGTGGTGGCGCGCTGGTGGTGGTCGGCGTGGAGGCAACGCTTCGTTGGAAAAATGAGTTAGCTCTTTCTTGCTAAGATGAACTTCCAACGGGAATATGAGCTCCCTCTCCGGTAAAAAAGATAGATAGAGAGAGTTTTGGAGAAAGTGATTTTTCCAAGATGATATCTTCTTCTTACACGATAAACCGGAAGCGGAATGTGTTATTTTGTTCTTTGGTGACCTTGATCACTCGGATCACATGATGAGCAATGCTTTATTATCTCATTTATTTCCTGTCGGAAAAAAAAGGAGAAAGGAAGGAAGAGAGAGAGAGAGAAATATATGTAAGTATGTGTGTGTGTGTACATATATATCACGAAGAAACTAACCAGTCCTAAGGAAAAATAACGGTTGAGTTAGCAAACGAAAAATACGAAAGCGTTGGCGTAGAAAAATCCCTACCTAGCACGGAGTACCGTACGATTTTACTGAAAAATTTCATCACGTCAGATCTGCTACCGTTCGGAAAAGTTTCCGACGATTCAAAGCACGCGTAACGTTTCAAAATCGCATTAGGATAACGCATAGTCCAGAGAGAGGATGAAACGCGTTGAGAAATTAAATTATCGTTCTCTCGTTTCTAGACACGTTTGAAATCGCGTCATTCTAAAATTTCATCCTATGTTTTATTTTTCAGGATCATTTCGATCAAATTTATCATAGAGGGATAATAAATTTTCAACATATAATAACGTCGACGAATAGTAGAGTAGTTTCGATTCTTGGCGAAATTAAAAAGCAGGGCCGTGATGGAGATAGAGAATAAGGGAGAACGTGTACGTAGAATTAAAAGAGAAAAAGAGAGATAGAAAGGGCTGGGAGATGCGAGAGAGAAAGAGAGAGAAGAATTCGCGTAGCTCGCGGCTCCTCGTCATCCCGTCGAAAGTCCATCCACGTTCGACGACGAACGTTCGCTCTGCACAAAGGCCGGAACCTTTTCGTTCGCGGGATCGAAAGAGAGGCCCTGGAGCGCTTTAAATTCGACGTGATTGCAATGGCTTTTATATGATCGTCGTGACGGAATTAAAGTAAAAATGGAACGAACGAACGTGAAGAAGAAAGCGAAGAAAAAAGAAAGAGAAGACTCTTGGATCAGAACGGAACGGTTTATTACATCGTGAAGAAAGAATCTGCTGGAGAAAGAAACACACATGCACGCACACACACACACACACATATATATGTGTGTATGTATATACAAGATGGAAAATTAAAAGAAGAAAGATGAGAGAGAAAAAGTTAGATAGAGACAGAAAGAGAAAGAAGGAGAGTGAGAAATATGGCGAGGTCAACTGCAGAATAGGGACAAAAAGGAAGTGAAGTACGGTTATAAGAGGAGAAGGGGAGAATTGAGAAGGATTCGGTCCTCCCAGCGGGCTATATCGTTGTGGAGGATTAAACTTATACGAGCAGCCGTTGTCTCACGGGTGTATTTCAACTGGCATCGGTGCCATGGCGCGTTCCGGTGTGCTGCTGCACGACTTGACGTCGGCAGCCAAAACTTTTCGCCGATATCCGAGAGAGAGAGAGAGAGAGAGAGAGAGAGAGAGAGAGAGAGAGAGCGACTGAGAAAAACAGAAAGAAAGAGAAAGAGAGAGATAAAATAGTAGAAGTATATTCTTCCGTATATGTACATATATATCTTTACATGTACACATATATATACATATATAGATACACATATATACATACATACATACATACACACACGCGCGCGCGAAGACGAAGAGATTGCGCGATGGATGCGAGGAACGAAACGGAAGGCGATATTTGACGTCACCCCAGCACGCAATTTCTCCGCCATAGAGAAATCCACGGAAAAATGTCAACTTGATGTCACTTGTTTGAATTGGTGCGTACGTACCACTTCGCTCTGTCATCCCCACCCTTCAACCCTCCGCTCTCTTTTCGTTGTACCTACCCGTTCTCGCAATTGTAACGAGTTCGAACGACATCACATGAAAAGATTTTGACGTGTGAAACTATGATTCTGTTTGTACGTCTATAACTGTGTGTATGTGTGTATATATACATACGTATCTTCGTTACTCCCAAGAGAAAAAATTCGCAAATTCGTTGCTGTTGTAAAATGAAATAAAAAAAAAGAAAAAACTTTCGAGAAAATGGGAAAATTGTTTTGGAACACAACAAAACGCTGGGAATTGTTCTTAATATTTTCGCAAATCGTAAACAAAATCTCTTTGTTCCTTTTGTTTCTTTTATTCGTTGATACGAATGAATTATAGATTTTCACGAATAGTAGTAAGGTTATTGACATAAAATTTTTTTCTTATTATTGGTGATATTGTTACATAATAACACGCCTTCGGTGTAATCCAATAATGTATCCTGAAACGTGTAGAAAGAGAAAAACAACGTTTAAAATGTATTAACGATTATTGCCGGTAAATCACGGTATTAGATTAATTTTCGCTAATTATATATAGCGATCAAATTTGCAATGTAATTAGAATTTCTCATATCACTTCATTAAAACATCACGTTCGGGATACATGTATGTATGTAAAATATGTACGAGTGTTATGTTTGACTCAGAAAAAAGCTACTCCGAGGAATGGAGTACTTTAGATTAATTTCTATCTAGCTTTTCGAAAAGTTTTTCATCTTCTTTCGCATTTCATGATATAGCTTTTCAAAAAGGTACACATTATAAACGACATATATCTTTTTGTCTCTTTCTTTGTATCTGTCTTTATCTTTGTTTTCCTTTCTCACTTTTTTTTCTCTTTTTCTTTACAATTTATATTATTTTCTTTTAAAGATACTTTCGTTAAAAAGAAAAGCAGGAATTCTCTAATAGCAGAAACGCAAACTTCTTTTTCTCTCTTGCACTCTCTTCTTCATAGATACCGAAGTATTAACGGTGGAAGTCTATTTTATTTAGAGTACTCGAGAAACATAAGAGACGAGTGAGTTAATTAAGCGAGATAGTTCATTACGAGTTCGCGTTCGGCCATGTTGTTATAAGAGTCGTAGAAAGGTCTCATACTCGAAAGAAGAATGAGAGAGGAAAAGGGATAGATAAAGAGAAAGAGGAAAACGAACAGGGAGAGAGAGAGAGAACGTGAAATCCAGTAATGCAGTATCGTTGGAACCCAAAAAGAAATAAGTAACGACCTGACGGAGATAGAGAGGAAATTTTGTGCGTTCCTTTTCGTGACGACACCGGCACCGAGCATTAATACGAGACTAGTACGAATTTACGACATCGCGGAAAAGCAATATCTGTCGTTCCGTACGCGCTTGTCGCATGTCTCTGCGTTCCAAAATGAGTCTAGAAACTGTCTCTGTCTCCTATCTCTTTTTTCTCTAGTATATACGCACACGTATGTACGTACGCATATACGTACAGTTTTTTCGTTCCGAATTCGTTTTCTGATAAGATCCGAAGAATCTCGCCCACGACGAATCCTTTGAATCTTAGAAGGACTTGAGGAAGAGAACTCGAGACATTCGAATCCGTATTTTGAATATGCAAGATGTTCCAACGTGTCTTAGGGGAGAGAGAATGGTAAGACCTTAAGTACGGTTTAATTCCTGGATTCGTCGTGCGATTTTGCTATCATTAGGATGAGAATTCTAATCCTAAGTTCTGATCTTCGTTGCCAGCTAAATCAGTGAAACAATCCTGGCCGGAGATCATCGATTTTTCGTTCGATCGAAATAGGACGATTGCTCTTTGTTTCATTAACGTTCGATAAAAGAAAATGCACGGTGGTAGAAACGAGGCGTAGATAAATGTGATAAAGAATAAAGTAAAGAGAAGGACAGATGAATGAGTATGCAGTAGAAAGAAAGAAAAAAAGAAAAGAGAAAGAAAGAGAGAAAGAAAGGGCAAATGATAAAGACAGAGGTAAAGCCTTGAACGCGTTTCTTCTCACTCGATTCTCGTAATCGATTCGAGAGGAAAACGAGATCAGAACGATTGAATCTTTTTGATCCGCGATTAAAAGAGTCCTGGCCAGTTATGCGTTATCTCTTTCTCTCATCGCTTTAGATCTGAGCCACGATTCGCAAAGTCGAGTCAACAAAAGGAAACGTAATCGATGAAGGCTTGTAACGAGTTGCTGCTGTAAACGACATAGACGTTTTATCGCTCGTTCTACGTTGAAAATCAGGCACGATCTTCGCGATAACGTTGTATTCTCGAATGACATTTGATCAAAGACCTCTTCGTTCCCTTTATTCGAATTGATTTCTTTCTCTTTTAGCACTTTCTCTCTTATTACGATCGTGTCTACGATCGAGCTTCGTTCATCATTTTCTTTGCGAATTTCCCCATAGAATTCTTTTCTCTCGATCTTTACAATATTATCGTTTTTATTTATTCGTTAACATACCGTTCGTCAATATAACATAAATATTGTTATTGATTTTTTAAATAATTATTTATTATCGTAGGTGAAACTATATGAAATGTCGAAAATATCTGTTCTCTTTACTTCATTTCTTTCGACGATTTGTTCGAAATAAAAATCTAGGAAATTAAAGTAAAATTCATTGATACGAATCGTAAGGCGAATTCGACATAGTTCAATTGTAATAGATGGCAAATAGACGGTGCAAAGGCGTAACACGAGCGCAATCCGGATGTTCTATCTCACGCAAAGCCTTGCCGTCCAACTGTTCCCTATCTCCTTTCATCCCTCTCACGTTCGCTCGTTTCCCTTTCGAGCAGCTTCGGGCAAGAGAGCTCGCTTTACGCTCGAATTTGAACCCTCGAGAAAATTATAGGGGTGGGTTTGCGGTGGTGCCGGCCAAGCTAATCCCACCGTATAATTAACCACCGGCAACCGTCCGGGTTCTCCTCGTAGCCGGCATGCGCTATAACTCATACTTAAGCTTCCACTAACGTGCGTATGTACACTCACACACACACACGCGTATATATATATATACACACAGAGATACGCACGTATACTTATACCAATTCCACGGGCTTGTATATCGCATACGTTACCGATATTTATGGTGGACGCGCAAGTAGCTGCGAGAAAAAAGAAAAAAGAAAATCAGAAACGTTTAGTTTCCTCTTTCAAAATTGTAACTGTTCGGTCTAACGGAAAGAGAAAAATAGTTATCGATTGTACTACATGGTCGATTGACATTGTCGAGTAATTTTTTTAAAAACGAAGACTATTTTTCTGATTTAATTCCCTTCTTTTTATTTTTATTTTATATATATATATTTTTTTTTTTAGAGGGGGGATCAAGTCATCAAGTTTCGAAGCAGGCTTGTCGAAAAATTCTGAAAAGGAGAGAAACACACACACAGAGAGACAGAGAATCAGAGAGGGAGAAAAAGTATCGGCTCGTTTTTTGTTTCTCTGATTCCTCTGAAGCTTCAATCGATACGTCGGACGATTTCGCAACGAATTAATTGGCGCGATTCGGAAATACTCACGTATGTTTCGTATCGATCTGCAAGAGTAGTAGAAAAAGATATAGATATATATTTATAGAAAATTATTTTTCCTTCTTTAAAACGAAAAAAAAGACAAATATTCGCGCATTAGTCGGTCGGTGTTATTTGATTAATGAACACCACAAGTTAATTATGCGTACTTACTGCAAGAAGATTGATTAATACGTCTAACAGTTCAAAAGTTCCTCTTTTCTCTCTCTCTCTCTCTCTCTCTCTCTCTCTCTCTCTCTTTACTTTCAGATTCTTAAAGTTTCTTCGATCGAGTTTATTCTCTGTTAAAATCAAAGAATTATTTACTTTCTTTTCTCTCTCTTTTTCTCTCTTCGCGGTTTCTCAGTCGTTGAATTACTTTTTCGTAATGCCATTTCTTCGAAACGAATGCTATAATTCTGATCGAATAAAAGAATAGAATTATATTTTTACATTTAAAATGTATGATATAAAAAATATTCAACGATTTTTTTCTTAGTTATTAGAAAACCTTTCCTTTATTTGGGCGATATTATTTTAAAAGGATAAAACGTAAGGGATCTCTAGTGTTATAACGAAACGTCATTTCTAGAAAGCATTCCCATCGTTATCGTATCGTCCGTGTTATCGGCGTTTGGAATTCCAACAGTATAAGGGCGTTCCATGCTATTATCGCGTTTAAACGCTTGGAAAAGTTCATCGTTAAGGTCGGTATCGTCATCGCCCCCGGCATTATTAAATTACTTTACTCTGTGTCTCACTCGTTCAATATAGATATACCTACGGTTTGCCGGCTATTACTTTTTCTTTTTTTTCTGTCTATCCCTTTACATCCCTTTCTGCCCCCTTCCCTTTACATCCCTTCTAGGCGGAATTCTTCCAAACATCACGTCATTTTTCAACAAGCATACGTCGAGATACACTCTTAATATAGGTGTAGGTACTTACATTTACAATGTAAACGTCGAGAATAGTGAGCTGTTTTTTGCGATATGTATGACAAAGAAAAATCGACCATTTTCCTTGTTATCTACTTTATTGGGAAGATAAATATTTTGGATGAATAGGTAACGTAAATATGTCGATACGTATATTCGGTGAGGTACTAAACGATGTCCGAGATGAAGGCCAGCAGATAAATCTTTAATCGTATAATATATGTTTCCTATTTCATGAAAAAGTAGAAAAAATCGTAAAGATGAAAATAAATGGAACAGCCGAGTGCTCTCATAATATTTCCGCATCGGTTTTAATGAACGATTACAGTTTTACCTAAGTATCTTTCGATAGTCTCTTTTCTCTCTACCACGTAATAACAATCAGATATTTGTTTCATCATTATCGCTGAAGTACGACTTTGAATTTCTCTTATGAGGATGTAAATTAATATTTATGATAAAGAATCTTTTTGAAAATATTGAATTTAGATTGAAATATTTTTTTACATTATTTTCGCGTACGTTTTGCAACGAGAAATAAGTTCTCTCGATTTTTTTCGAGCAAACTAATTAAATAATATTCGTTCTCCATTTCCTTCTATAAGAAATTAATTTCAACGTGATTTTCTTTGATTGTTCTGTTAATATATTTTCGCTAATAATAAGTAGAACACGAATATGGTTCAATAGTAGTACGTTCATACGAAGGCGAAAGACGGGTTCTCCCTCGCAATATGACTATCATTAATAATCCTACTCTCGCTATTAACGTACGTACATAGCAGCCAGGTTGCGGAACATTAACGTCGCCTTCTCAACCTCTCTCTCATCGTAGCTCCTACCTAAAATGATGACTGATTTCAGTAATAGACGTCACGTCGTGTGTACCTATTACCTACTTCGTGATGCGAACCATCTAATTACGCGTTTATTTTAATTTCTGACTAACTAAACGAACAAACGCATCATTGTTGTTACGATTGTCAGTCGATTAGATTTCTGTTACTTTCGCTATTTTATTATACCATTCTTATCTTCTATATTGCATCTCTCCCTCTCTTCCTCTCCTTCTCTCTCTCTCTCTCTCTCTCCCTACTTTCACTAATTATCATACTCTCATCTGGCCTCGTAATTATCCTAAGTCAACGCTTCCACGAACACGTTGTTGTAGTAGAGTCAATTTTCAAGATAGACGACAACGACAACGACAACGACAACGACAACGACAACGACAACGACAACGACAACGACAAGGACAACGACAACGACGACGACTATGACGATGACGCGTTAAAAGGCTTCACGGTTAATTTATCGCCTCTATGACACTAGCTCTTATCTAAGGGTTCCTTTTCAATAGAGATCAGGTTCGTTACCAAATTAACGATTGATTACCACTGAACGGTTTATGGATAGGCAATGCAAATATTGCCCTAATAACGTGGCTACTAATGAACACAACGCTATGCGTAAACGGCCTATGCATTAGAGTTAAGGGTGAATGCGGGTTAATCGTTAAAGATCTTTGCTTCGTATCAACATTCATGTATAATATTACTCGCGAATGCATCTACAACTAATGCATTAATCTACAATGCATTAACTCTATAACCCTATTGCTTTTTGTGTTTAAAAATATATTATAATATAATTTGTATTAATATAATGTATACTCTACTTCTAAGTTTTTTTCAAAAAGACTTAAAATATTTTATGGCTAGCATTGCGTGTTCCCAACTTAGGTAAGTAGATATAGGTGTACGTATGTAAACATGCGTATATATATGTACGTCGAATTTTAGAACTAAAAGAGTAAAGAAGATAAAGGGCTGTATTTCTCAAACTTTAGGATTTTTTTTTAACTTTCGAGTTTAGCGAGAAAGACAAGGTGAAAGAAAAGGGAAAAAGATGGGTGGTGCGGGAGAGACCATTTGCTCGCCTACAGATTAAGCATCTTAATCACCACCCGGTAGAACTGCAAATTGCTCGGCTAGTCGAGACGAGAATGGCTTGGGAGAAAAACTTCAGTATGTTTGAGATAGAGAAAGAAAAAGGGATAGATAGATAGATAGATAGATAGAAAGGGAGAGAGAGAGAGAGAGAGAGAGAGAGAGAGAGAGAGAAAGAAAAGATAGTAACTAAAAAAAGATGATAAAAATGGAGCAAAAAGAAAGTAGATTGTTAATTTCTATCGTATTTTTCTTTTTTTGTCTTCATTTCAAAATTATTTTTCAAGTTTGCGTTCAGTTTCTTGAACTATAGAGAATACAAGTTATCTCCATTTGATAGAAACAAGTTTCAAGTAATAATGAAACAATAATATGTTATATAAATCTCCCTGCATATAATTATATTAATTTTCTTTATCTTATCGATAAGTTCACAAATTTCGTCAAGAACAAAGGAAAACTAACGAGAGTAAAAATGCGAGAATTAAGGGAGTCCGAATTGGAGATTTTCTTCTCTGTCGTTTTCTCATTCTTCTTGAGTTTATCTTGCCTCATTCGTTCGCGACAATTTCTACGAAGAAAGATTTACTTTAAAATCACGTCTACGGTCGGATATTATATCTCTACCATCGGCAAGAGAGAGGTATTCCCACGACGGACAGAGTTATCTTTCTATCCATAGCTCGCTTTTATAACAGAGAAAATGAGTTCGCGTAAGGTAAGCCAACTCTCTAGTTACAACTACCTTAACCCTTGTTCCATCTAAGAGCGACCCATTTCTTTACTGTGTACTTTACGTGCTGTGACCCTGCGTTGGGGACAGTCTTCGCAATAGACCTCGTGAAAATTCGCCTTTAACTTTGCTAGAGGGTAGAAGGATAGGATTGCTTTTAAAACGGATAAAAATGGAAAAAGGAAAAGGAATAACATAGAAAGGAAAACTCCGCAGAGAGATTCGATCATCGAACCTCTCGTATTATCGGGAAACATTTTGTGTTTTATGTAAATACGTATGTAGATCTTTTTCTCGTTCGGTCACTAAATTCGCTTCGTTTGAATTATTTCTTTCACCTTTAAATGATTAAAATCGAGCTAAGGGAATCGATAATTGATAATTTAGTTCGATCCGATCACTTTTACAAGATACTCGACGGTTAGGCCCCTTGCATTATCTATCGCGAACCTATTAAAGCGTACCTGCGAATATTCGTGTGACGATTAAGGGCAATTTCGATTATCCGTTTAACCGTGTGAACGTATGTATGTATGCATGCATGCATCTGTGTACGTATGTATCTACGTACCTACGTCACTCCAGCGCTTACCTACCTATGTATTTACGTACTATGTTCGTACGTACCTACGTATTCGAGTTGCGGCTAACGCATCGAGCGTAGCCCGCTTTAGCGGATTCTAATATATCATGAGTATGACGCGTATGACGAATATTAAGTGATTTGTCTCTGTCATGTACATTAGAATAATCGTCCTTTCGTGTTCGCCGATGGAAAGTTTTCGTATAGGAAAGTAAGGAGATTAAAAGGTGGGATTAATTCAATGAAAAAAATTATTTCTTTTTATACAGAAGAATATTATTTTTATTTTATATATCGTATACAAGAAGATATCATAAATAAGAATATACAATTTATATTTTAATCTGCAGAAAAATTTCACAGACATATTTACATTAGTAAATTTGTATCATGTCATTTCTATTACAATTTATAACGCAATACTCACATACACACACACACACGCATATATATCTTTGAAAAAATATATTATGCATAACATCAAGCGGATCAAATTAAGTCTTCCGACCTTCGTTGTCTTCTTCACCAAATTCACAAGATTCTTGAAGGGTTCTCTTCAAAGTTATTTGTAAACTCGTTCTCCTTGACGTGAAGGAGCCGCGACAAATTATTCCCGAGGACTCATATCGCGCTACGTTAAGCCCAAATTAGATTCGCGGACGACTATAAGAGGTGGGAGATGGGTGATGAGGAAAGGAGAGAGAGAGAGAGAGAGAAGGAGAAGATAGGCTCGCCTACCCTAACGATACTCTAATCTTCTTCTCTCGTTAAGGCTTAAGGAACGTTCTCTCGAACTTTCGTGTCTCGTGCGAGATAATTAAAATGTTAATCGAGGCATTAGTTGTTTAAGAAGAAAACCGCCTCATCGAGGAGGAACGAAGAAGTATGGTTTAGGAGGAGGAAAATACGATTTGCTTTAGTCAGATGTCATTTGTCTTGATTAACAAACGTCGAGGGTGCCCGTTCGAAATCAACTTCGAATAAATTACTCGAATACATATTATGTTTTTAGACGATAACAAATTTCTTATCGAATTAAGATTCTTTCTCTTATTTTTGGAAATAGAAAAAAATCGTTAGAAAAATCGAAATATCAATCGTGTAAAATCAGAAAATAGTTAGATAAAAATCGGTAGATCAATCGATTTCATAGATGATCATCTAAAACGATAAAGATTTATTAGAGTTTGTTTTTAGGTATGTTTCATATCATGTTTTTCCGGATGTTTACGTTTGAAATTCATTTTTGTTTATATACCTTTTACCAAATAGATTAATATTTAGTATTCGTTCAACCTTTGGCTTATAAACGAAGATGTCACGCGTTTAAAGAGATAGAGAGAAATAGAGAGGGAGTTGGAAGAGTCACGATGTAACTTGTCTTTCAAAAGTAGTTTTCCGTGAGTGGAGTTAGGTATCCGTGCATCCAGAACGCGTCGGGCGACCTTCTCATTTGGAATTCCTATTTCGAAAATTAGTTGGTAAATTAGTTTGTCCGTTGATTCACCGCGAACTTTCAAAATTGGCTGGTTAACGCTAGAGCACCAAAACGGTCTCCTACCTTTATCCTCGTCAGGGTGGTTGTCGAATAAGAGTCACCTTGTATGTTATCAAGATTTAACTTTATTACATTACATTTCGAACGCCAATTTTCTCTCCCTCTCATTTCCTAAATCTCTTTAAACCTCACGTTTCACCATGATTTTACATTTCTTCACTCACGCATTTCAACATTTTTGTTTCAGATTGGACGACGAGAAGTTGGATCTTATAAATGTAAGTTATCTTAACGCGATTAGTATTTAAACAATCCGTACATAATCGAGCAGTTGTTTTTTAATAATCATATAAGTAAATTGATTTGTTTTTCCTTTTTTTAAATCCAATGAAATCTAAATTAAAATACTTTTTATTGATTATTTATAATATGAAAGTCAATGAACTTGTATTATCTTAAGAAAAAAGAAAAAAATAACGGCTCGTATATATATATATATCTCTATTAAGTTTTCTTATTATTTTACTTAACAATCGCCGAACTCGCTATATACAGTAGTAATCAATCACACATACATCGGAAGAAACATTCTTTCCCTTCGTCAAGGAATTCTCAAGAAAAAATAGGCTACCATTTGAACGTTCAACGATGAGATAACATCGATGAAAGCATCATCTTCATTCATCGGTTGCTCGAGATTGCAACGTAAAATGAAGCTTTTCTTCTCTTCTGTTTTCTTCTCTTGTCTCTCTCTATCTCTCTCTCTCTCTCTCTCTCTCTCACCCCTCCTCCCTCAACCCTCTTTTACTGCCTCTCTCTCTTTCCTTCTTTCTCTCTATCTTTCTCTATACCTCTCTCCCTTCTTTTTCTCTCTCTCCCTCTCTCTCTCTCTTTCTACCTCTCTCGGAACTTTCTCCTCACTCTGTCGGTATCAATAGGCACGTATGCATCGAGTGGAAATGAATTGTGCTGGATGGACGGTGTTTCGCGTCGTCGTATCAAATGTTGTTGGCATCATGGCCGACAGCCTAATACAGAGCATTCTAACCATAACCGTATGCGCCAAATAACCGGAAATTACTGGCCGCGTTTCAATCAGAGATCGTCTGTGTATGCTACATTTCGAATACGGGCTAGCATCGTCAACTTGATATAATGCACGTCTCTCTTGGAATTCCTATAATAAGCTCTCTAATCCTGAATCTTACGTTTTAATCGATTTATTTTTTATTTTTAATTTTTATATTCCGTGATGGACTGAACCTACGAAAAAATACTTCTACAAGTTTGTTTGATATGAAGGAACACATCATATGGCGCTAGTTCTTTTAGAGATCAAGTGATGAAACTTCAAAGTCAAATTCATTTACTTAAGTGAAACTACACGTTTTCCTTTTTATAGTTAAATAACATCTGATAAAACGAATCAACATGCCACGTAAGCATGTTACTTTTTTATAAAATACTATTATTATATTATAAATCGAATTTTGTAAACAAAGGTCAAACTTCTAACGAAATATATCTCCTATATTTCGTATGTAATTTCAGAAGTCATGACGTGATATTAGAAGTTTGGCTTTTGTACATAGCACTATTATAATGTATTATATTGCTCGATAATGTATTATGTAGTATTCCCTTGTATTATTTTGTAATATAATATAATATATTATACAATATAATATACTATATTATTCTATTATTAATAGTTATGTAATAAAATATATTATTTAACATTATATACAATTCAGTAAAAATTTGTATAATAATGAAATATAATGTATAAATTATGTATTATTAATAAAAATGACAATAAAAATGTGAACAAAATCAAACGTGTTTTTTATTAAATCCTACCACTATAACCGTATTTCAAAAAGAAGCAAAATTCTGCGTGCCACCTCTTCGTGCAACATGTGATCCTAATACAAAACTCAGTTTGCGGGAAACATTCGCACTTTGCCAGAAATTTGAACTTTTAAAAGGACACAATAACTTACATGGAGCAGGTAAGTTTCGACGTGCTACTTTGTAAACAAAGGCCGAACTTCTAACGAAATAAATTACGTTTATTTCATTTGTAGTTTCACAAGCATGAAGAGATATAGGAAGTACGACTTTTGTATACAGCACTACAACAGTATACTATATTGATACGATATTGTATTATATTAACAAATAGTATACTACAACTTATAAGATACAGAAAACATTTGTATAATTAACAAATATAATGTATGTATCATATATTATTAATAAAAATAATAAATAAAATGATTAATATGAACAAAATCAGATGTCTTCTTAATTATATCCTACCAGAAATTCCGATCCCCAGAAAATACTCTTCGGAAAACCAATAGTTTGTAATTACTAACATGGGCGTATACAACATACCGCAAATGGATCGATATCTTGTGCCAAAACATTGAATTTCTAACAGGAGACAATAACTTACCTGGAAATGGCACGTTTCGGCGTGCCACCTCTTCGCACAACATGTGATCCTAATACAAATCTCCGTTTCCAGGAAAAATTCTCGTTTCGCCAAAACATTGATACCTAACAGGAGACAATGACTTACCTGGAAGTGGCACGTTTCGGCGTGCCACCTCTTCGCACAACATGTGATCCTAATACAAATCTCCGTTTCCAGGAAAAATTCTCGTTTCGCCAAAACATTGATACCTAACAGGAGACAATGACTTACATGGAAATGGCACGTTTCGGCGTGCCACCTCTTCGCACAACATGTGATCCTAATACAAATCTCCGTTTCCAGGAAAGATTCTCGCTTCGCCAAAACATTGATACCTAACAGCAGACAATGACTTACCTGGAAGTGGCACGTTTTGGCGTGACACCTCTTCGCACAACATGTGATCCTAATACAAATCTCCGTTTCCAGGAAAAATTCTCGTTTCGCCAAAACATTGATACCTAACAGGAGACAATGACTTACCTGGAAGTGGCACGTTTCGGCGTGCCACTTCTTCGCACATCATGTGATCCTAATAAAAACTCGGTTTGCGGGAAAAATTCACGCGTTGCTTGGAATTTGAATTTTTAACAGGAGAATATGAGTTACCTGGAGGTGGCACGTTTCGGCGTGCCACCTCTTCGCACATCATGTGATCCTAATACAAAACTCGGTTTGCGGGAAAAATTCACGCGTTGCTTGGAATTTGAATTTTTAACAGGAGAATATGAGTTACCTGGAGGTGGCACCTTTCGGCGTGCCACCTCTTCGCACATCATGTGATCCTAATACAAAACTCGGTTTGCGGGAAAAATTCACGCGTTGCTTGGAATTTGAATTTTTAACAGGAGAATATGAGTTACCTGGAGGTGGCACGTTTCGGCGTGCCACCTCTTCGCACATCATGTGATCCTAATACAAAACTCGGTTTGCGGGAAAAATTCACGCGTTGCTTGGAATTTGAATTTTTAACAGGAGAATATGAGTTACCTGGAGGTGGCACGTTTCGGCGTGCCACCTCTTCGCACATCATGTGATCCTAATACAAAACTCGGTTTGCGGGAAAAATTCACGCGTTGCTTGGAATTTGTATTTTTAACAGGAGAATATGAGTTACCTGGAGGTGGCACGTTTCGGCGTGCCACCTCTTCGCACATCATGTGATCCTAATACAAAACTCGGTTTGCGGTAAAAATTTACGCGTTGCTTGGAATTTGAATTTTTAACAGGAGAATATGAGTTACCTGGAGGTGGCACGTTTCGGCGTGCCACCTCTTCGCACATCATGTGATCCTAATACAAAACTCGGTTTGCGTCTGGGTTGCGTCTGGGTTGCGTCTGGGTTTCGTCTGGGTTGCGTCTGGGTTGCGTCTGGGTTGCGTCTGGGTTGCGTCTGGGTTGCGTCTGGGTTGCGTCTGGGTTGCGTCTGGGTTGCGTCTGGGTTGCGTCTGGGTTGCGTCTGGGTTGCGTCTGGGTTGCGGCTGGGTTGCGTCTGGGTTGCGTCTGGGTTGCGTCTGGGTTTCCAGGAAAAATTCTCTCTTCCCCAGAAATTCGAACAATTAACAGGAGACAATAACTTACCTGGAAGTGGCACGTTCGGCGTGCCACCTCTTCGCACAACATGTGATCCTAATACAAATCTCGGTTTGCGTCTGAGTTGCGTCTGGGTTGCGTCTGGGTTGCGTCTGGGTTGCGTCTGGGTTGCGTCTGGGTTGCGTCTGGGTTGCGTCTGGGTTGCGTCTGGGTTGCGTCTGGGTTGCGTCTGGGTTGCGTCTGGGTTGCGTCTGGGTTGCGTCTGGGTTGCGTCTGGGTTTCCAGGAAAAATTCTCTCTTCCCCAGAAATTCGAACAATTAACAGGAGACAATAACTTACCTGGAAGTGGCACGTTTCGGCGTGCCACCTCTTCGCACAACATGTGATCCTAATACAAATCTCCGTTTCCAGGAAAAATTCTCGCTTCGCCAGAAATTCGAACAATTAACAGGAGACAATAACTTACCTGGAAGTGGCACGTTTCGGCGTGCCACCTCTTCGCACAACATGTGATCCTAATACAAATCTCCGTTTCCAGGAAAAATTCTCGCTTCGCCAGAAATTCGAACAATTAACAGGAGACAATTACTTACCTGGAAGTGGCACGTTTCGGCGTGCCACCTCTTCGCACAATATGTGATCCTAATACAAAACTCGGTTTGCGTCTGAGTTGCGTCTGGGTTGCGTCTGGGTTGCATCTAGGTTGCGTCTGGGTTGCGTCTGGGTTGCGTCTGGGTTGCGTCTGGGTTGCGTCTGGGTTGCGTCTGGGTTGCGTCTGGGTTGCGTCTGGGTTTCCAGGAAAAATTCTCTCTTCCCCAGAAATTCGAACAATTAACAGGAGACAATAACTTACCTGGAAGTGGCACGTTTCGGCGTGCCACCTCTTCGCACAACATGTGATCCTAATACAAATCTCCTTTTCCAGGAAAAATTCCCGCTTCGCCGGAAATTCGAACAATTAACAGGAGACAATAACTTACCTGGAAGTGGCACATTTCGGCGTGCCACCTCTTCGCGCATCCTGTGATCCTGATACAAAACTCGGTTTGCGTCTGGGTTGCGTCTGGGTTGCGTCTGGGTTGCATCTGGGTTGCGTCTGGGATGCGTCTGGGTTGCGTCTGGGTTGCATCTGGGTTGCGTCTGAGTTGCGTCTGGTTTGCGTCTGGGTTGCGTCTGGGTTGCGTCTGGGTTGCGTCTGGGTTTCCAGGAAAAATTCTCTCTTCCCCAGAAATTCGAACAATTAACAGGAGACAATAACTTACCTGGAAGTGGCACGTTTCGGCGTGCCACCTCTTCGCACAACATGTGATCCTAATACAAATCTCCGTTTCCAGGAAAAATTCTCTCTTCCCCAGAAATTCGAACAATTAACAGGAGACAATAACTTACCTGGAAGTGGCACGTTTCGGCGTGCCACCTCTTCGCACAACATGTGATCTTAATACAAATCTCCGTTTCCAGGAAAAATTCTCGCTTCGCCAGAAATTCGAACAATTAACAGGAGACAATAACTTACCTGGAAGTGGCACGTTTCGGCGTGCCACCTCTTCGCACAACATGTGATCCTAATACAAATCTCGGTTTGCGTCTGAGTTGCGTCTGGGTTGCGTCTGGGTTGCGTCTGGGTTGCATCTAGGTTGCGTCTGGGTTGCGTCTGGGTTGCGTCTGGGTTGCGTCTGGGTTGCGTCTGGGTTTCCAGGAAAAATTCTCTCTTCCCCAGAAATTCGAACAATTAACAGGAGACAATAACTTACCTGGAAGTGGCACGTTTCGGCGTGCCACCTCTTCGCACAACATGTGATCCTAATACAAATCTCCTTTTCCACGAAAAATTCCCGCTTCGCCGGAAATTCGAACAATTAACAGGAGACAATAACTTACCTGGAAGTGGCACATTTCGGCGTGCCACCTCTTCGCGCATCCTGTGATCCTGATACAAAACTCGGTTTGCGTCTGGGTTGCGTCTGGGTTGCGTCTGGGTTGCATCTGGGTTGCGTCTGGGTTGCGTCTGGGTTGCGTCTGGGTTGCGTCTGGGTTGCGTCTGGGTTGCGTCTGGGTTGCGTCTGGGTTGCGTCTGGGTTGCGTCTGGGTTGCGTCTGGGTTGCGTCTGGGTTGCGTCTGGGTTTCCAGGAAAAATTCTCTCTTCCCCAGAAAGTCGAACAATTAACAGGAGACAATAACTTACCTGGAAGTGGCACGTTTCGGCGTGCTACCTCTTCGCACAACATGTGATCCTAATACAAATCTCCTTTTCCACGAAAAATTCCCGCTTCGCCGGAAATTCGAACAATTAACAGGAGACAATAACTTACCTGGAAGTGGCACATTTCGGCGTGCCACCTCTTCGCGCATCCTGTGATCCTGATACAAAACTCAGTTTGCGTCTGGGTTGCGTCTGGGTTGCGTCTGGGTTGCATCTGGGTTGCGTCTGGGTTGCGTCTGGGTTGCGTCTGGGTTGCATCTGGGTTGCGTCTGAGTTGCGTCTGGGTTGCGTCTGGGTTGCGTCTGGGTTGCGTCTGGGTTGCGTCTGGGTTTCCAGGAAAAATTCTCTCTTCCCCAGAAATTCGAACAATTAACAGGAGACAATAACTTACCTGGAAGTGGCACGTTTCGGCGTGCCACCTCTTCGCACAACATGGGATCCTAATACAAATCTCCGTTTCCAGGAAAAATTCTCTCTTCCCCAGAAATTCGAACAATTAACAGGAGACAATAACTTACCTGGAAGTGGCACGTTTCGGCGTGCCACCTCTTCGCACAACATGTGATCCTAATACAAATCTCCGTTTCCAGGAAAAATTCTCGCTTCGCCAGAAATTCGAACAATTAACAGGAGACAATAACTTACCTGGAAGTGGCACGTTTCGGCGTGCCACCTCTTCGCACAACATGTGATCCTAATACAAATCTCGGTTTGCGTCTGAGTTGCGTCTGGGTTGCGTCTGGGTTGCGTCTGGGTTGCATCTAGGTTGCGTCTGGGTTGCGTCTGGGTTGCGTCTGGGTTGCGTCTGGGTTGCGTCTGGGTTGCGTCTGGGTTGCGTCTGGGTTGCGTCTGGGTTGCGTCTGGGTTTCCAGGAAAAATTCTCTCTTCCCCAGAAATTCGAACAATTAACAGGAGACAATAACTTACCTGGAAGTGGCACGTTTCGGCGTGCCACCTCTTCGCACAACATGTGATCCTAATACAAATCTCCTTTTCCACGAAAAATTCCCGCTTCGCCGGAAATTCGAACAATTAACAGGAGACAATAACTTACCTGGAAGTGGCACATTTCGGCGTGCCACCTCTTCGCGCATCCTGTGATCCTGATACAAAACTCGGTTTGCGTCTGGGTTGCGTCTGGGTTGCGTCTGGGTTGCATCTGGGTTGCGTCTGGGTTGCGTCTGGGTTGCGTCTGGGTTGCGTCTGGGTTGCGTCTGGGTTGCGTCTGGGTTGCGTCTGGGTTGCGTCTGGGTTTCCAGGAAAAATTCTCTCTTCCCCAGAAAGTCGAACAATTAACAGGAGACAATAACTTACCTGGAAGTGGCACGTTTCGGCGTGCCACCTCTTCGCACAACATGTGATCCTAATACAAATCTCCTTTTCCACGAAAAATTCCCGCTTCGCCGGAAATTCGAACAATTAACAGGAGACAATAACTTACCTGGAAGTGGCACATTTCGGCGTGCCACCTCTTCGCGCATCCTGTGATCCTGATACAAAACTCGGTTTGCGTCTGGGTTGCGTCTGGGTTGCGTCTGGGTTGCATCTGGGTTGCGTCTGGGTTGCGTCTGGGTTGCGTCTGGGTTGCATCTGGGTTGCGTCTGAGTTGCGTCTGGGTTGCGTCTGGGTTGCGTCTGGGTTGCGTCTGGGTTGCGTCTGGGTTTCCAGGAAAAATTCTCTCTTCCCCAGAAATTCGAACAATTAACAGGAGACAATAACTTACCTGGAAGTGGCACGTTTCGGCGTGCCACCTCTTCGCACAACATGTGATCCTAATACAAATCTCCGTTTCCAGGAAAAATTCTCTCTTCCCCAGAAATTCGAACAATTAACAGGAGACAATAACTTACCTGGAAGTGGCACGTTTCGGCGTGCCACCTCTTCGCACAACATGTGATCCTAATACAAATCTCCGTTTCCAGGAAAAATTCTCGCTTCGCCAGAAATTCGAACAATTAACAGGAGACAATAACTTACCTGGAAGTGGCACGTTTCGGCGTGCCACCTCTTCGCACAACATGTGATCCTAATACAAATCTCCGTTTCCAGGAAAAATTCTCGCTTCGCCAGGAATTCGAACAATTAACAGGAGACAATAACTTACCTAAATATGGCAGGATTCCGCGTTCCACCTCTGCGGCTGGCTTGTGATTCTGATGCAAATTTTAATCTTAATTCCAATTTTTATTTCGTTAATTTTTTCGGGAGGGGTAGTTTCTTAGGATTTAGTAACGTACACAGTCACTTTCGTTTGAAATGAAAAATTTTTATTTTAATATTTATTAATAGTACATCCTAAATACATTGCAGTTGGTAAATATATAATTATTTACATTCTTTTATGAATTTCGCTATAGTTTAATAAGATGATATATATTTTTATAATTCGATACACTGCGTTGGACAATGGATGAACTTCTGTTATACTCATCTTCTGTCTAAGTTTGGAGCTGCAGTTAGCGAAGCTTATTTGGTGTGAAGTTCATCCTTTGTTTACAATAATATAATTTATATTTTACTTATGATAATATTATCTATATATTCATAATAGTAATTGTAATATTTTGCCATAGTAAACAATCTTCGGTTGCTTGGTTTTGTATTTGTCTCATCAGGTGCCATCTAACTTGAGATGATTCGGACTTTGTTTTTCCTTCTTTGGTGTTGTTCCAAAATAAGATATGGTGGGTGTCCGTATGTTGTATCCCTTTTTGTCCAAGAAATCTGGAAAAGTATTTCTTTCGTTAAATTAGTCTTTCATGAGATATTCTAATTTTTAGAGTAAATGGATGTCTGTGTGTGTGTGTGTGTGTGTGTTTGTGTATGCGTGCATGTGTGTATTTGTGTTAATCTTTATAATTACCTTTACTCCGATGTTATGGCAGTCATATTTAAAATATAAAAGATTATAAAACGAAACAGCATTCATTTATGAATGAATGATTGTTTCAAATAAATTAATAACTTATAGCTGAAGATTAGTATTGAAATGTATAATGTTAATCGTTAGTAAAAAAATATGTAATTATTTCATTTTTAAATTGATTCACTATTAATTTTGTTCGGTATTTATTTAATTTTGTCATCTAGTTTATTTTCGTGAAAGAAGTTGAGGGCGAGGGAGAGAAACAGAGACAGACAGAGAGAGAGAGAGAGAGAGAGAGAGAGAGAGAGAGAGAGAGAGAGAGAGAGTGAGAGAGAGAGAGAGAGAGAGAGAGAGTGAGAGAGTGAGTTACTGTGAGTGAAGGTGAGTGGGATAGTTGGAGGAAGAGTAAGTAAGATGGACATTAATTGCGTCTCTATGCACCGCAGCTACTGAGGACTTCTCATTAAGATTCATTCGAGATCAAATATGTCAGTAAATAACAAGTAGTTACTTACTATCTTCGATGAAATAGATATAGAGAAAGAGATAGTGAAGAGGAGAGAGAGAGAGAGAGAGAGTGCTGTAGTTATTTTCCAGAACGATATGTCTTCAACGAAAAGAACGAAGTATTCGTTCTGTTATTGTTCCCTCATAAAAGCTGAATTTCACCTTGAGTAGGTTATTGTTATCAATTGAATGAGGAAAATCCTATAGAATCATTCCTTTGAGACTTATTTAACGTAATTGTGATAATTAGTTTTCGAATGAAATATCTGCGTTTGCGTGTTTGTAGGTCTTATCGTCTCGTATCTCTAAATATCCTACAGCTGATCACCATACATTGTTTACTTCCATATAGTAAATACGTTTATCGATTCATTGCAGTGTTTTCCATTATTTTTGGGAGATACCGAACTATAATATGTTTCAATGAAAAAGAGAGGATAAAACATTTTGCGTGATATTTTATCAATAGATAATTGAAATCATACTTTTTTATAGTGATTCAAGTAAACAAAGTAAGTACGAATTTCAACCTCTTTTTTCTCTCTTTTCTCTCATTCTAGAAAAGTGTAATACTGTTTGAGAGAGAAAAGAACGATCATTATACTGAGGCGTGTTTCCTCCACGAAATATTGACTTTTCTGGCGGAGTGCCCAATTTGAAAGTGGCTCTCGCGCGGTAAGCTAAAAGAGAAGAGGTGGGAGAAAGAGAGAGAAAAAGGGAGGGAGAGAGAGAGAGAGAGAGAGAGAGAGAGAGAGAGAGAGAGAGAAGAGAAATAGGAGAGTGACGTACGTAGCTGGACGTGTTCAACGAAGCAAAAAAAGCCGGAGGTTCTCCACTGTGCGAGCCACCAGAGATGTAGGATTGAAAAGTTTTCTCGAGCCTCCAGAATCAACCCCCAACCTACGACCCCCCCTTCAAACGCGTGCCACGTTTACCTTTCGCGTATCTCTCTCATCCTCCAATTTCCTAACTTCCAAACCTGCGAACTCTGACTTTGTCTTCTTTCTTTTCTTTTTTCTTTTTCATCTTTTTTTTTCTTTCTCTTTTTTTCTTTTTTTCCCCCTGTGAACACTTTATAAAGTTCCGCCGACGTAGTTGACGGGTTCAGCGTTGTTGCAACGAACGGACGAGCGGTAGGATGCACTTCGTAGCCGACACTCTCTTCTACCAAAGAGATTTACGACGACCGTGAGATGTAAAAGGCCGATAGTTGGACTGAGACAGAAACAAAGAGAGAGAGAGAGAGAGAGAGAGAGAGAGAGAGGGAGAGAGAGAAGGAAACGGAGCTGTAGTTAATGCACGAACTCGACGAACTAACAACACCGTTTAAATTCATTCTGCCGTGGCGTTAAACGCTTGAGAGCCGCGTTACCTTTTCATGAAATTTATATGTATAAATAGAATATGGACATATATAAACTGGGTCGATAAGTAGGTATTGCCATTTAACGTAATTTTTAATTTACGAGTTACATTATCTATTTCACGTAAAGAGAGAAAGAGAGCGAGAGAGAGAGAGAGAGAGAGAGAGAGAGAGAGAGAGAGAGAGAGCAAGAGAGAGAAGGTAATTCAACGTATCAGCAATTTTATGTTAAATATTTTACATGAATTATTTCAAAGCTTTGACCTATTGATAATTATCGGTTTTATACGGGATGTTTATTGTTAGCATATTACAGCGGGTAAACATAATATTATATTATTTATCAATAGACATAGATAAAAAAAAAAGAAGTTAGATAAGAGAAGTATTTGTAGCGACTCGTTACTCTCCATAAATTATTTTCAAAAGAAAGAAAAGAAAAAGAAAATTATATTTACCTTAAAATCTCAAAAAATGTGACCTCGAAAGGAAATTATTCTGATGTTTTCAATATTAGGAAGTTTACACGTTGCTAGTAATTCTATGGTTCGATCTCACAATAAATCGATGTATGTAGTTGTCTGCTTGGTTTGCGCGACAACTTCAACCTCGTGGCACCAGCACCAACACCATTTCACCTTTTACTCTACTTCTACCTATGGGAATACGCGCTGTGTGACTCAGCCGTCTTTCTGCGGTCTCGACTAGCGTGTCCATAAATGACGTAGTCAAGCTGCATAATATCGATCCGACAGCTTATCCCTGATTTTATCGTACTTACACTCCGTGTTATCTATCTTCAAGATCGGAGCTAAAAGCGGCAAAATGGATGAATTTATCTGAAAAAAAAAAGAAAGAAAACGACTCGGAAAGAATGTCGATGTCTTAATTGAATTCTTTTCGCTTTATATTTAGAGGTAAAAGAAGTAAAGAAATGGAAAGTTAAATTTAGAAAAGAAATTTTCTTATCGCATAACCAATGATGAAACATTTGGAGCAAATATAGAGTTTATAAAATTACGATACGATCTAGATTACATACATATTTGATATAAAAATACATTGTTTATGTTTACTCTATCCTTCATCTCAGTCTATCGGTTCTACGTATTAGCATCGATTATCGAGCTTCAACACGGAATGTCAAGTTGTTATGACGAATAAAGTAGCGCTTACCATGATCATAAATCGTTTGAATCTGACGTCGTCGTTCTCACGAAGTGTCGCAAGTCCCTTTCATAAAGGACAATCTTTACTCGTGGAATCTGTCCGTCAACGGGATGCTTGATTTATTCGTCAAATTTTTATCGCGATATGGATTTTCTCTTGGAATTTTCTTGATAAAGTCGAACAATTGCGCTTTCCATCTTTCTCTCTTTCTCTCTTTCGAAACAGTAGCTACCACTCTCGCGGTGGAATTCTCATTCACCTCCCACTCCACCTGCCAGCGAGAGTAAATGAATCTAATTGCATCTGAAATTTAAATGCGGCCTGGCATTTGCATTTAATACCAACGTCTAACTAGCCGTGCAAACCCCGATAAAGCAAGATCCACCCCTTACTTTCCGACCTTCATCACGCTCTCTTCGTCACCTCCTTCGCCTCCTCTTTTGGCCGCCTCGAGATATTGCTCGTCCTTTTAAGCATACCTTCTGTTCCCCCTCTCTTTCTCTTTCCCTCTTTCTCCCTCTCTCCCGCTTTCTCCCTTCCACATACTTTCTCATTGATCTATCACTTGCATCCTCCTTTTACACGCCTCGACTCATTTTTCGTCGACGTATAAATGCAATTTTCGGAAGTGACGTCAAACGAATTGCTTCATTAAGTAGGCGGAATTAAATATCAACAATAACAGTCCCATTATGTCGGAAGTTTCGAACAATATATCAAAAGATAAATGGGTTTTTATCTTGCTCGAATTTATTAGCGAATATCGCATACAATTAGCTCGATATAAGATTAATTATGTAATTGTTATAGCACTTATTTTTAATAAAATCCCATTGATTATCATGTTTGCAAGATTAAAAATTGATTGGCATAATATTAACTAATTCTATTTTTAATATAATATCGATCGTATCGTAAAGTGTACCAAAAAAAGAGGGAAATCGAGAACTGTCTAAGTTCTACAAAGATAGGAAATTTTATTAAACATTTACCTAAAAATGTCACTCAAAATAGGATCATTATATATAGTTATATCCATCGAGCTGTCTCATTTATATCTTAACACAATTTCATCGAATGGACTCGTCAGATGTTTCTAATGTAATATATATGCTGAGATAATGCAAGAAATATTGACGAGTTTTCTCTCTCTCTCTCTCTTTCTTCACGCATAGATACACGCATTCATACACGCATAGATATATTTATATATATATATATATATATATATATATATATATATATATAATATATTTATATATATATGTATATGTTTATATAAATATGTATATGTATGTATGTATATTTCTCTGTCTCTCAGATAGCCCAGAGAGTTTCAACGGCGATATCTGACAATGTTACTGTACTTCCTACGTATTCGAAGGTATTATACAAGGGACGGACTCTTGGGAAACTGATAAGGCTGTGGGACTTGCGCGATATTCTGATAAAGGACGTATACTCTGCCTTTCCTCCAATTACGATAAATATAACGTCGTCCAGAGTATTAACCACGTCGGAAGAAGATAGGAAAGATTTAAGAGAATGAATGTGTACCATAAATAAATTGTACGAAAAGTATTGTTGTAGCTTGTCTTCAGTATTAGAAATAAAGCATGCAGTTGAATTTGTTTTTCAATCTAGAATAATATGAGTATAAAAAAAAGAGAAGAAATTGCATGTTAATAAGATTGATAAGAATTATAAGCGTTTGACAAATTATTCAAATATCTATGCATTCATAATAATTCGAATTTCTTTTCGCTCGTCTTGTAATTTGAACGCTGCTTCGGTTTCTCGAGATTTTAAGATAGGATATCGCGTTACTACTACCTGCGCTAATGGAAGTCAACGTTCAAGTTGTATTATATTTCAGACTAACGAAATATTCGTTTATTAAATAATCTCCATAGGAAAAGAAATAATATGATTCATTAGTTATATAATATTAAGAATTTTATTTTTATCTATGCTACTCTGATTATCTGATTAAGATACTACAAAAATCAATCCTCCACCTTTCTTTTCGATAATTTGATAAAAAAATTATAGAGAATATAGGATATTTTCGACTGGACTAATTTGCAAAAAAACATTTCAATTAAACTTAAATTACAATTACACTTGAATTTTGGAGTTATACAGTCACGTTTTTATAAAGTTCAATCTAAAGTTAACTCATTAATGATAATTATTTAAACTCCCCGACCAACATTTTAAATGCAAGAATTAATGAAATCAAGATTGGCAAATATAAATACAACAAGAGTCAATTTGTTACTAGATAATATTTGTTTGAAGGTATGGAATACTATAGTAAGTAACTTTTTGTTAAATCAATCCTAGACTGAAATTATAAAACTTTATTTTCTGTTATACAGAAGTAAATTAAACTAGATACGAGAATTATATTGAACTACTAGAAAGCATACAAATGTCTAAATAATGATAACTATAAGTATTTGACAGTAAATCATAAAATAAACTTCGTTGATGTAAACAGAACGATGTACAAACTAGAACATCTATGACAGGAAACACGAGCTAACATTCTCTATTGTAGAACATCTGAACATAATTATGTTGTGAATACATAGCAAAGTTTTTTTTTTTCATATAAATTCGATTTTGATAATGATAGAAATCTTTCCATTTCCAAGCGAAACCTAATAATATTCAATAAAGTTTAATATATACCGTAATTCTTTCTTTTATTTATAATAAATTCGAAATCTAATCCATATTTGACTCTCGAAAGAAGCTATTTAACCCTTCAAAAGATACATAATAGATATTGAATATGTATATTGTTAAAGATACTATCCTCCGAAATTAGGATCGAGTGATAATTATATTTAAAGGAAGAAGAAAATATTTAGAATGTTGATCTTGCCAATATATTTCAAAGTCATCGAAATTGGCAAGGTATCATTTATTCTGCATAAATATCATAAATTTTGTTACGTGCCGATTCCTAGAGATATTTGAAAGTCCTGTGCTTTACGAAAGCTTTTATCATCTATCTTTCTCAGAAAATCCATTCGCATCGATCCCTCGCTTTACGTATAATATGCTATCTATATGTATGCATATGTATATGTATACATGCTATAGTCGTATACATGTCATATGTATATTACATCCTTTTTTTTCTACTTTTTTTTTTAAAGAGTACTCTCGAACGGATCGACGCTAAAACGAATACCTTGTCGCTCAGTATTTTACGAGTAATTTTCAAAAGTCCCACCGTGTCGTTCCTGTCATCTCTGTCAACAATAATCGCAACTCTGGCACGTGTCTCCTCCTACTCTGTCTATTGTGTTGTCGACTCTTTACACGCAGCGACAGGCCGGGAATATAACCAGCAAAAGTAAAAGAGAGAAAGAGAGAGAGAGAGAGAGAGAGAGAGACGGAAGTCTATCTAGGCAACGAGGAAAAAATCGTCATTTTCCATCTCGTCCCAGTCGTTCGATATTTCTATCTCTTACAAATATTTTCGACGGCTTGACTCATGAATCGGTTTATTCGAAATGAGAAATGGCAAAGGGAGGAAGAAGATAGGGAGGAAGAGGAAAAGAGGAAATCGAGCGTAACGAGCCACAAAATGGCCTTTAAACATTCCTCTTTACCTGTCCATCCATGCTTTTCGCTTCTCTTCCTCTACCTCTTTCATTTTTTCCCACTCTTCTATCTCCATTTCCCTTTCCACCTCCATTCTTTCTCCTCACACTATTATCGAATAAGTGACTCGTCCGAGCGCATGGATGCACTCAATACAAAATTTATATGTCAGTTGTTGACGTGGCATCGCATACTTTTCACGTGCGATTTCTAGGACATGGCCGACGAGTGTGAGCTTTTAAATGGTCTAGTCACTTCGTGGAACACCTACAGACATATATATATATACAACTCTTACATAGTTATATATAAAGCTTCCTCCTTTCCTATGCTCGAAGGGGGATATCGAATTTACTCGGGGCTAAATAAATTTTTCATAAGGCACGGTTCGTGACGAGGCTCATTCGATCCACGCTCTAACGGTGGATTGTAAATGAAGTTAAGCGTGATTTTTGACATTTCGTCGATGTAATGCATATTCGTTGTTCGTCTCTTAACGTAGTTAGACCTTAACAAGTTGCATTTGCAAACTTTTCTCGTCGGCGTGTACGCTTTCCATTTGCCTTAATCGTACTTAAGGAAAAAGAAGATAAAGCACGACCGTTGTAGTAGTATTGT
This sequence comes from Vespula vulgaris, assembly GCF_905475345.1. Classification (NCBI taxonomy): domain Eukaryota; kingdom Metazoa; phylum Arthropoda; class Insecta; order Hymenoptera; family Vespidae; genus Vespula; species Vespula vulgaris. The sequence goes on along the minus strand of NC_066590.1, from coordinate 5,776,443 downwards.
ACTGATGAAAGCGAAAAAGGTAGAAAGAAAAAGAAAGAGAGAAAAAGACAGAGAGAGAAAAAGAGAAAAGGAATGAGAATTCAACGCGAGCGGTTAATGACCAAGCGTCGTTCGTTTGGCGACATACAATCGGCGGTGAAAAATAATTAAAAGACAGAAATGAAGTGTTCGCACGTCCGCGCCCTTTCGTTGGGACCATTTGTTCGGCTCGGATTTTAATTATCAGCCGTTCGCCATTAGGCCGATATTAATGACGCACACCTACCAAGCCGAGCCCTAACTTCCTTCTTCGTCTTCGAAACCCTCCTCATTCTCTCTCTCCCTGTCTCTCTCTCTCTCTCTCTCTCTCTCTCTCTCTCTCTCTCCCTGTTTCTCTCTCTCTTTCTCTCTCTTTCTCTCACTTTCTCCAATTCCATTCACCTTCTTTCTTCTTTGCCCGTCTAACGATCGTTTGTTTAAGCCAGCCGGAAGTAACGCCGTCAGTTTCCTCCTTTTTCCTCCCCCGTTTTTTTCATATATTTCTTTCAAGCAAAAACGAAAAGAATAGTCGATCCTTTGCAAGAACATTTTTCTGTCGTCAACTTATCGATCTCTGGAAAATGATATAGAATCAAATCGTTCAACCTTCATAAGTAATGTCATTTTTTGTTTCGTTTGATAAGATGTACCACCTTAGCATCTTTTCTTTCAAGTTTTTTTACGTTAACGATCCTACCTCATTAATTCTTCTTTCTCTTTTAATTAATAATTCATTTTTCTCTTGAGTGTCCTTTCTCGATTCTTCGGTTTCCTTTTCGCTTTCTTTAGAATTTGATCGCAATTTTTATTCCTTATTGATCTTTATTTTGTCTACTTTTTATTTATATATTATTATTTTTTTTTCTGAATAAATAAAATTCTACGTTTCTCTTCCGCAATTAACTTTCAATAAATTTTATGTATACACAAGCTGGACTTAAAATACAATATTTCTCAGTTTCATTCTTCGATCGTGCTTTCGAAAAGTTGAACTCGCAAAAATAGAATCGTCGTCCTCACTGGCGATTTCTTCTGCATTCACGGAAGCGTTAACGTGAAAATTAATCTTTCTCTCTCACTTTTTCTTTCTGTCTCTTTCTCTCTCTCTCTCTCTCTCTTTCTGTTTCTTTCTAACTCTCCGTCTATCTCATACCAGCATCAAAAGCAAAGTAGCTCTGTTTTCGTTTCTGCTAGAACTTCAGAAAGCTCACCGTGACGTTTTTCTCTCGCACCAGTTATTCCACTCTCTAGTTCCCTTCGTCCCTCTTCCTAGCAAAGCATTATTTCCTTCGTAGACGTTTTTTTTTCTTTTTCTTTTTTTTCAAAATTCGTTCTCTCTTTTTCCCGACATTTTTCTCAAACTCGTCCGTGACGATGCGGCTTTGTTGTAGGCGAACGAGAAAGATAGAAAAAGAAAAAGATAGGGTGAGAGGAAAAAATGAACCCACAGAGATCCCAGGGATGAAACAGGAAAGTAAATACAGTCCACGATATAATGGTTGTTATCCGTGTCTCATGCCGCACAGTATTACCAAGCCCGATAGCATAGATACACCCTGCGAAAATGACAGTCATCCAGCTCTCTCTCTCTCTCTCTCTCTCTCTCTCTCTCTCTCTCTCTCTCTCTCTCTCTCTCTCTCTCTCTCTCTCTCTCTCTCTCTCTCTCTCTCTCTCTTTCAACTCTGTTCTCTTCCTCATCGTGTAGCTATGAAACAACAGAGATGGCTTAAATTAAACGACGCTCCGCGCACGCGAAAGCGTGTTCTCTTTCAAACCTGGATTTTACATTTGCTTCTAATTAATGCCATGCATTATTTCGAATACACTGTGTATGTAGGCATCGGTTCTACGATTTACTCATTCCGTAATATATATATATATATATATATATATATATATATATAAATTTATATGTATTCAAATACGTATATACTGTTTTCATTCATATCTATCATTCATATTCATTCCTTTTTATTTTCATTGTTTCTTCTCACATTTACCATTTTTTCAGAACACAATCCTGCCAGAAGCCGTGCACTTTTGGGAAAGAGCACTTATGGTACGAGAAACGAAGAATACCATCAGACTGAACAGGTTAGAATATGCATTTTTTTGATTCGGGATAGCTTTTTTAACGGGGCCATTAATACCGCGAATAATTTGATTTCAACGAGAGAGAAAAAGAGAAAGGAAGAGAGACAAGAGACAAGAGAAACACAATATTGTAGAACGCTACGACATATGCATACTTGTTTTACATACACGCCCGATGAGGCACTCGCGTTTATTTGCATAGAGACTGAAATGCTAAGCTAAAAGGGTGTGAATATGTATATATATTTGCGTTCGCCGCATACGGCTGGTCTAATTCATCGCCACACCGCCGTACCATAGGCAAGTAACTTCTGTTCGCGTTATGAAGCATTCACTTTTTGAATTTTGCGGTTGGTCAATTGGTAATATCTAAATATTTTCTAATTTACCAATGAATCTTTTTTTTTGTATCTTTTCAACAATTGCTTCGTTTCTTTCTTTCCTTCTTTCTTTCTCTTCTTCTTCTTTTCAAATTTTACGTCTCGCAAAATAGTTGTGCGATCTCATAAAATCGTATGCACGGCCAATGGCCACGTTCCTCTTCTATTTCTTCGGACATTTTTTTCTTTTGAGATGAAAATATCGTCGCGCAGATTTGCACGATTTCGTAGAGGCTCAGCGCAACGAAAGGGATGTGAAAATTAAAATGTATGTAGGTGTATGCACGGCTGGGAAAAGAACGCAAATATTTGTGGTGCATTCTACACCTTTTTTCGTCGCTACAGTTACCGCAACGTCGCCACAGTTACGTACGTATCTCTACGTTGGTATGTAGCTACCTACGTAACTTAAATTAATACGAGCTCGCTCGTATATACCGCGACGTCGTTGGCCAAACAGTGTACAGCCGATGTTCCGACGTACATATACCGCGAGTATAATAATACCTCGGACACTTCCTGCGTTCATTTGCGGCCACGTAGAAATCCAAGATAATTGCGACTCCACGACCATAGTAACACCGTTCTGTATCTTCTCTCTCTGTCTCTCTCTCTCTCTCACACTCTCTCTCTCTCTCTCTCTTACTTTCTATCATTTCCTCTTTGTTTCTAAATAATTATTAATAACGATCTCTTTTTATCATATTATTTTTGGAATTTTCTTACGTATATATTATCAGGATGATTTAACGATCGATTCTAATGTTTGTTATAAAAAAAAAACAAGAAAAAAAGAAAATTATATATTAAAAAGCTAAAATGTTGGAAGCTGTCAGTTTGCTTTCTGTCGATCGTGCGTAACATTAGCATGTAAATGTGCCGATAGAATAGGAATGGCGCCGACACGAGGAGGGATGGAAAATCGAGCTTCCATTATTCGAATCACTCGATTATCCCGATAGCTTCGCTCACCGCGTGGGCCGTTCCGATAAACGTCGCCGATACTCTCGTGCAATTGGCCCCGTTTTTCGTAGCAAAGAATCCTGAATTTATATTTAAAATGGAACGTTATCGTTATTTCAACGAGACTATAAAATAAAAGAAAGAAAAAGAAAAAAGAATAAAAAAAGAGAAAATAAGAAAGGTAGAGAGAGAGGGGGGGAGAGAGAGGAAGCAAGGTTTCATTACCAAAGTGAATGAAAATTATCGATTAGGGTCTGTAAGTTCTTTGAGATTAGATAGGAACGTCTATCTTCTCGGAATAATCCACGCAGATTACCCGTCGCAGACGAGAACGCAAACTCGATCGAGGATAAAAGATTCCCCCGTTTTTTTCCCTTTCGTATTTACCCTTGCGAGACGAGATTACGAGGATGAAAATTACAGAGGAGTGAATCGTTCAACGGCCGTTCACGTCATCGTCGTCTAGACATCGGTCAGTGTAAACTCGATTGAGCTGATACAAGAACGAGTATCGGCTTGGGGGAAAAGAATAGGGATAACTTAGCGAGGGGTAAGAATAGAAAGGACCATCGTTACGACCGTTCGTGTATCCCGAGTTTATCACGCTCGAATAAATATCTCGTACTTGTCTCGAATATTTTCAAAAGAAAAGGCAATAGTAGAAAAGGATAGTAAAGTGTGTATAAACGTGTAAACGCGCTCATATATAAATATACTGTGTATATATATATGCGTATGTGTGTGTGCGGGTGGGAGAACGATTCCAATGTTACACGTATTTACATCAATCTTTTGGCAACTTTCGCTGTTATTACAGCCAATAAAAATCCAAGCGAAAAACCGTCGGTTATCTTAACTCGTCACCTGTCTTATTCCGATATTTCGCACGATCGGCGTCTATATATCAGTGTAGAAAATTTCACCTCAAGAACGATAATGTCACGTGACTCTCCCCACGCTCTTTCTCCCCTTCTCTTTTCTTCGTCCTACTATATATCGGATTTTTCTTAATAAAAAGAAATATCTTTATTTCTGCGAGGACTCATGAGGTATTATGAAAATAATATTTTTTATTTACCCGTTCATCAAATTGAAAATACGAAGAAAAAGATCGATGAAGCTTCAATCGAAAATAATTTTCTCTTGTCTGGTGGAAGAACTAATTTGTTGGAAATTCTCATTATCACGAACTCTGGTACATATATATACACATACATTTTCGATTTCGAATGGTCATGAGTGACAACATTAAAAGCGACGAAAAGTTAACCGCGAAATGCGAGAGGAAAGGTTAAAGCTATAAATGTATAGAGTATTCACAGTGTGGAAATTGTAAACGAAAATAGAGAAATAGTCTAATGTTCGTCATATACTTTATATTTTCAAAAATATATATATAGAGAGATATGAGAAACGATCATGTTCTTTTTTCTTTCTCTTTTTTTTTCTTTTTACTTTCTTTCTTTCTTTTTTTTTTTATGCGATGGAAACATCGTACATACACAAACGAGTCGATAGCTCGTCGTCGTTCGAACTCTTCGCTGTTCGATGAGAGATTTTACACTTGACGTTCCTGCCGTTTTACGAAACGTTACGACGTTCGAACTCTAATGTATTTCCTGTCGTTTGTAAATGACGATCGATCTTGAAGAAATCCTTAAAATGATAGGAAGAAAGTGAGTTGGTGAGAGAAACGTCGACGCAACGATAAAAATTTCCCGTGAATGACTTTATCTCAGCGATCTTGGTTTATGAAAAATTCAGAGAGTTCCTATCGGTGTTTTCTCTTATCCACTTGATTTGCGTCTAATGCATATTTAGAAACGCGAAAAGTTACTTTACTCTCTGGAAATCATTTGTATCGGGATAACGCAGAATGTATGTATTTTATTTAGTTATAAACAGTCGTAAATAATATATATTAATTTTTTATAATCCGAGAATATACGATACGATATAATCACAATACTTACTAAATTATAATAGTACGGTTCGAAAATATGAAATTAGTTTTTACTTACTTTTTGGTAAGCTTGTACTAACTCGCGATAACGGGGTAGGAGAATACATAGTGAGTGAGATTCCACCGAATTTAGTACAATTATTTTGTTGCAGTGGTCGTATAAATCTTGTCCGGTACAGCGTTACGTGTTAATGACCTCTAATAATTACCTACACCGACAATGCCCCAGTATGTAGTGGCTAACTTGAAATATATATCTGACAATTAAGCAGGCTCTTTCTTTGTCCGAGCGAGACGAGGATAATACGTACTTTTCATAGCTGCCTAATTTGCCGTTCATTATATCCACATTACGTCATCGTTTCACCTTTCTCTTACGTGTATTACGTATACATTTTATTATATTTTTTCCTCTGCCTGTTAATTCTTACGCCCGTGTAAATTTATATTAACGTAGTACGTACTTACGTTTAAGCTTGAACTCGCGGCTCATAAAAATATACACATATATGTATGTGTAGATGTAAAGTCATCGTCTTGATAAAACCTTATTTTAAACTCAGTAATGTATCCGCATAACGTTCACGCAAAAAGAGAGAGATAGAGAGAGAGAGAGAGAGAGAGAGAGAGAACTCGTTTGAAAGAGGTCGCCACATTATTTGCATTACAAAAACGTTTTTGATTTAAGAAAGTAAAATAACAATTAACGCTTCAGCCACACGCTTCGCGTGATACGTTTGTCTACGCGGCCGTGATGCCAATCGAAATTATATATGCGCGAACGAATAGAAGGTGGCACGTCAAGCGGCATATTTATTTCAACGTAGATAAGGTTGCTTCGCTTGATATAAAAAAATGGCAAACACTCTCGTATAACATATACCTATTTGCTATTACTACTACTACTACTAATACTACTGCTATTACGCGTGCACGAGCTCGTAAAACAAAATCTTGAAAAAACGCGTACAAGTTTTCTAATCTTAATCGACTTTTTCCTTTTATGACTCGTAGAAGAGAAGCGAAGAATAATTTCGAACAATCTCAGATAGGGAAGATTCATTTTTCTCCCGATAATCGAATCAATCTTATATCTATCTTTCTTGAAAATTCTAGTGAAAAATTGTTCTTTGTCTCTATCTATCTATCTTTCTTTCTCCCAACATTTTGCTCCCATCCTCTTTTTCCTTCTTCTATGTATTACAAACGATAAACGATAACGCAAAAAAAAAATAGTCGGACATACTTGTTTGTATGTTTTGTTATAAATCTACTAAAAATACACAATCGAAAACCCATAGGTAACTACATGTTCCGTACGTTGTAAATAAATAGTTTTATCCGGATGCCCATCCATCTCGATTGCGTTCTCGAATTATCTCCGTCGACATTAATGATTATTAACGATGCACCTACTCTGTGAGATTCCAATTTATTCTACTTACGGTATTCATGCTAGATCGCGATTTATTCTCCTTCTAATTTTCTCTCTTTGCTGCGAACTATTCGAAGGACAGTCTTTCGTACGCGAGAGATTTTCTTCTCTCTCTCTCTCTCTCTTACACACACACACACACACACACATATACAGATACATATACACAGAGATATACATGCACACACAAATTTGGTAAAAAGTGGAAAGAAGAGAAGGTAGGAAATGGAGGAAAGCGAGGAACGTGAGAGAGAGAAAGAGAGAGAGAGAGAGATAGAGAAACTCGTAGAAGCTGTGAGAATTACGAGGATCGTTTCGTTTTAATCCGTTCGCCGATTAATCACGCGAGGCAATTAGGAAACTCGGTGAGGGTAGCACGGATATGAGTGTAGCAGCATATGTGCGCGAGTGTTGGACCGGAATCTAGCCCTGCTACTGAACCATCCGCCTTTCGGGATGAAATTCACGATCGCTTGTCCGTTTCGATGTTGAAATTCTTCTTCGTTTAAAATCTAATGAAAGTACCAATAATCCATGTTCCGTGATATCGTCCTCTTTCATAAACATAGATATAGTAATGTAATACATGCGTTCTAATATTGCACGCTCGTTAATCTCTATGCAAGTAGAAAATAATACAGGACGAAATACATCTACATATAGACTTTATCTTGTTAATCCTATATACAATGTTTTCATTCTACGTTACGGGAGTATGGATATCGAAACATATGTCCCGTAAAGATCTACATTTTTCTGCTAGCTATCAGAATTCCAACTCGTTTTGTGTTTCGACCGTTCTTTTTAAATAAAAAGGAATAAAAGGAGCATATGTACGTAGTGCCAGGAGAGAGATACAAGATTGTATTTTATCGAACCAATTGGAAAACACGCGTTTCTATAAATTACTCGTCGTAAATGGTCGAAGGGAAATGTATTGTTCGACATTTTTCTCGAGAAACAAAAATAGAGAAAAAGAAAAAAGGAGATAGACAGAGAGAGAGAGAGAGAGAGAGAGAGAGAGAGAGAGAGAGAGAGAGAGAAACAGAGTGAGTTTGTATGTAGTTCTCGAGGAAGGGAAGGCTCTCTAGTCTTCATAGTAGACTCGATCCAAAACCCATGTGGTTTAGAACCGATCGGTTTTCACAGGCGTTTCTACAAGCACACGGATTTTCGATAGCTATCTTCCCTGCAAACTCGTTCATTTACGTGCGTATGTCGTTCGTAGTAAAGTTGTGTGCCCATTCATACCGACACGTGGCAAGCCGAGAAAACGATCGTCGCACGAACCACCAGCATACGGTCGTGTAATTGAATTCGACTCGACGAGCCGCGAAACTGCCGCCACTTACTCGTCGCACGATCTCGGCAACGATCGTTTCGTTAACAATTTACAACCCGTTAAATACTCGGCAGAATACACCGTTCATTGGGATTACAATTTAACTAGATTTTGTTCAGAGTTTGTAAAAGTGTTTTAGAAAATCAAAAATTTCTATCTTTCAAATTGAAATATTTTTTTTTGCTTGTAAAGTTCAAATTTTAGTGGTTAATTATTTATCTTTAATTTATACAATATTATATTATAAATATTAAAAGAAATTTTTATTATTACAAGATTCAAATAGAAGGAAACTTTAATCGTGTTCGAATAAGCTCGCCATTTGATATTCTCGATCGATTTACTTGGTTTCTGTTTTGGTGTTAACGTGCACAGTGTAGGTATTAAAATTAAATTTCCATGCTTATTTTTTATTAACAGTACATAACAGAATGGTCGCGAATGAGCTTAGAAAGGAAAAATACTTATATTTTAGATTTATTTTCGTAGACTTCGTAATGATCGAATTTAAAAAAATGTATTTAATACGTGAATAATATCAAATAACTATCATAATGATCAGATATTTCATTCTCGTATTAATATCGGAGGGATACTCAATTTTGCAAGTGCATTTAATATGAAGAAAAATGTGTATGAGGTTGAGCTCGTTATCACGCGTGACGGATCGCGTTTGATGTTAACGTAATTACTGCGTCGATCGAAAATATCAATTATCGAAACCGCGCGTACTCCAATTAATTCGGATAATCGAAGTTCGTGGCACAAATACGTTCGACGGCAAGTATTCTCTCGGAAATGTGAAATTTCGATGCTTCTATTCGAGCTTTCCCTTGTCTCTAGGCGCAGATTTGCTGACAGAACTTTTTCATCAAAACTTTGGCTACTCTTTGATTCTTCTCGAGCCTTCAATTTTGTAGGCAACCAGCTGCCCATCGTTGCTTTTCCTTTTCCTTTTCCTTATGTATTCTCGCCAACTTGGATTTTCTTTCCTACTTTTTCCTCCCTTTTTAACTGTAGTGCCTTTTCCTCGTTAAAACAACTTTAGAAAAAATGTAGAAGAAGTTTATTTAACTAAGAAGCCAAGGAAACGAAGAAAGAAGAACTAGAAATTATAAGTGCGAACAATATCTTCGATATCTCTTTTCATCTTATTTTTATTCTACATCAATTCCAATTTTAACGAGCCTTTCAAGATCTTCCAAGATAAATTATCAAGTTTCTCGACGCTTCTTTAAGTTGAGATAAATTTTTTAAAAATATAAATGCATCGAACTTAAAACTAAAATAGGACGAAAAGTGTTGAGCGATGCTTGAAAGGTTAGATCAGGATTTCCTCTGGGAAATTACTACAAACTCATAATCCCTGTACCATTCTTAGATCCTTCGTCTCCTGCTCCTTCATCTTAAGGACAAGACTTTTGTCTAGGATACGGCTGATGACGTTGGTAATTTAAACCGAGAATACCAAGATAAGCTACCTAGACGGAAGTGAATCTTCACGATGGGTGTTTACTTCGTTGATGAATAAAGCACACTCTACAATGAACGAAGAAGAAAATGTAAAAGAATAAAATAAAAATATTCACTGTGAAAGACTCGTTCTTTTCAGGACATCAACGTCTTGCTTGTTTGAGAATATTGATTTTAAAATATTGAGTATAATGCGAAGAAAAATTTAGTTATTCCTCCGCTATTCATCAAGGACTATACATTTGTAGATTAAAAAACGGCAGACACAAAGGAAATAAAAAACTAATCGCGTTAGATCATTTAAATGATAACATATTTATCGTATTTAAACTTACTAAAAACTAAATTAAATTTAAATTATAAATTTTTTATATCTTGTATAATAAGCAACCGGACTACCAACTTTAATCCTATAGCATCGTAAATTGGTCATAACGGTTATTGGCTCTTATTAAAAAGTTGTTCTACGGGATCCCCTCGATACGCTCTTTGGAACATCTTATATTTAACGTATTTAATTATAATATAATTATCTTTTGAATCCTTTATCGTCTTATTTTAATAATTAAGCCCTTGTTTTATATCCATCTTATAATGGTATGCAAACTCTTCCTTTTTTTTTCTTTCTTTCTTTTTTTAATCTTCCCTTTAGAATAGAAAGCATGGAGATCGATGAAAAACTATCTAGTTCGAAAGTTTAAAACATATGTATATTTTTGTTCGGAGTACATTTGTTAGTATCAAAGAAAAAGCACGAAAATATCTCGTCTTTGTTGGTTTTATTACTTTCTAAAGGCACGTATGGAACATTTAACGTTCCCATGACTTGTTAGATGTACTTACTTCTTAGTTTCACGAAGTCGAACGAGTCGAAAAAATATCGACTGATGCACTGCCAGTTATATTACCTTACAACAAAGATGAAACGATTTCGTATGCTGGCAGAATACAGACTTATCGAGTAAACATTGGATTCTTGGCATTTCTTTTCCCGAAACGAGTTACCCGTGCGCTCCCTTTGCATTCTGATGCGTTCGAGTCTCATAGGAGATAGTACCGGTGATGTAGTTTCCTGTACTTCTAAACGAATATCATTCCCTATTTTGTGGCATAAAAATCTCGAAAAAAACATTCGCAGAAATGAAGACAACGGGTTTGATATTAGAGATTAATCATTTAAATCAAATACTCAATTTAAACTTTGAGACTATTGAAAACTTTGATGATATTCGATTTTATAAAAATCTGTGAATTCTTATATTTATTATATTTTATTTTATTTTTTATATTGTATATATATATATATTACAGGTATAAAAGAAGCTTTAGTAAAAACTGGTCGGATTTTTTCGTTTTTTAGCTTTCGAAGAAATCCAAGAATCGCGTTACTTTCTGCCATCTGCTTTGACATCCTTTTCAGGAATGCAACGACGAAGGGAAAGCAGGTTTAAAGACGCTTATGTATTCCCTTGCGCTTCTTATCGGCTACCCTACTCGGGGGAAACGTCGCGAGTAACGAAATCTATGCGTCGAATCAATTTTGCAAGAACCTTCCGGAATCCTTCCGACTTTTGACATTTTACCGAAGCCTCGGTGGGTGGACGTATGGATACGTTGCATTGGAATCGTGGAGGATGAAGGGAGGGAATGGATAGGGTGTACACAGTCGGATCTTACCGAGGAATCGAACAGGGGAATACGTTGCATTATTCAGAAAGCATACTTGCTGCGAGGAAGAAATGTTTCTCATTCTTACGAACTCTATTCGATAGATCGACGTTGAACATTTGTCGCTTGGATACGCACGACGTACATTATTTTTGCGTTAGAACGATCTGTTTAAATGATTCGAGAGAATTATATTTCATTAATTTGTTCGCTATTACGGATTACGTTAAAGAAATGAAGTTTAATGGATTTTAAATAATACGATTTAAAAGATTTTAAGCAATACGATTACGAGACAGTTTTATGAATTCGTTCTCTTCAGACCTTTTTTGTTCTTTTTCTTTCTCTTCTTCTTTTTTTTTTGCTTTTTAAGGTGACGATACGACTTTTAAGATACAATTACGAGACATTTTTCACAAAGTAAGTTTTCTTCAGACGTTTCTTTTTCTTTTTTTTCCTTTTTTCTTTTTTAAAGATGAACAACAGAGTAGAGGAAATTAAGATTAAAAGAATGAGGCTTCAGTTTATCTCTCTATCGATCACTTCTTATCGATATTTAATTCTTTCGCGGCAGCGATGTCTCCTTTTTGCACGACGAAAACGATCGGATCGTTCTAAGATAACGAAGAGAAACGATCTCAGCTTACGACTCCGGTTAAGGGAAAGAAAAGACAAAGGAGAGAGGATAGGGAGTGAAGGGCTTTGGCTCTTTGGGCCGAACATTGAAGTACCGAAATGAGAAAGATCGTAAGGGGAAGAAAATACTCAAGAAAATACTCAAGAAAAAGATAGGAGGACAACAACCAAAAAAAAAAAGAGTAAAGTAAAAAAAGAAAATAAAAGAAAAGGAAATATACCAGAGAAAGAAACGGACCTCGAAAAATATTGTTTCCATTGCTTCTCATACTTTTTATCACGCAATTTCTTTCATCCATATATTTTTTATCCGTATAACTTCCTTATTTTTTCAAGATCACTTCAATTGTCTGATATTTTCACCGAAACGAAAGACTCTAATAAGCCGTGCGATATCCTTGTAAGTATCTATCGTAAAATGAAATTAAAAGAAAAGATATTAATTATACGAAATAATAGAAAATAAAATCAATATAAATTAAATAAGATTTCAACAACAAAACTATACGAGATATACGTATATAATTACTAAACATTAAATTGAAGCGATATATACCCATAAAACTTCTATGTTCTAATATGAGAATATTAAACACCGTGAATTCTGAGGGCTCAAGAAACACTAATAAACATGACCGATAGTTACCGCAATGGGAACGCTATCAGCTACCTTTCGTTGTGAACCATAAATGCCGAGAATATACGATAGAAGCTGCTGTTACCATGGTAATTAAATACAAATATAAGAGAGAGGGAAGTTTATTGTTATGATATTGTAGCTAATAAACTCTCTATATATATTGTTTACGAAAACTTCTTGGAATCATTTATATTTGAATCTAATTATTCCACATAAAGTATACATATGATATTATTCATTTAATCGTATTATTATTTACAATAAATTATAACTAAAATCGATTAAAATTAAACGTAGAATTTTTATTTATTAAGTCCTCGTATATAATCCCAAGACGAAAATCTTCGATAAAATTTCGTATTTCTTTTACACGAGAAGAAGGAAGTATCGCTTTCAACGCCATTAAAATCTGAGAGGTAAAAATATGGTGCTATATTAAAAAAAAGAAAGGAGAAAGAAGAGAAACGAAGAAGGGAAGGGAAGGAGGGAAGGGAAGAAGGGAAGAGGGATTAAGTTCGGAGGATCTCCTACGGGAGAACAAGATTTGTCGTGGCGCAAAGCGTTCCCATAATTTCAAGGACAAGCTGTGTTCGCTCTAGAGGATTACGAAGGGTTCTTATGGTGGCACATACACACGTCGCCTTTCCTATACGTGTTACAGATACATGCTCATCCTATAAGGATTGTTTTCTCTCTCTCTCTCTCTCTCTCTCTCTCTCTCTCTCTCTCTCTCTCTCTTTGTCCCTGGCTTTGTTTCTCTATGTCTATTTGCTTCTCTCTCTCTCTCTCTCTCTCTCTCTCTCGATAAAGAAACGGATACCAGTTTCCTCTGTCTCGTATACGAATAGCAACCAAGCGTGGACAGACAAACGTCCTGACTCGCGAATTGAAACGAACTGTTCCTGCTCTTCGAGCTAGTCACCTTCAACTCGGTGTTCCGCTTAATGAATCCCCAAACGGAGTTTGTTTTTGTTTCTTATAAAACAACATCATATGAGAATCGAATGTAAATTCTAACACGTGCTTTCTATTATATTAATAAGAAAAGTAACCTTGAAAAGGTTTATTTATAATTCTAATAAATGATAAAGTAATATTGTCTTTAAAAATATATATGTGTGTATATATATATATGTATATATATATATATTTAATATATATGTATATATATATTTATTTATTTAAACGTATTATGAATAATTTTAATTAACGGACAACACGAGATTACTTGAAACGACGTGAGTAATGATTTTTATGAATATAATGAATTTAACGATCGAACGAATTCTTCAATTTAATATACTCATACAATCGAGAATGAGAAAAGTTTTTGCGATTATTATCTGTCGACGTTTCATCGTTAATTAATCAATGACAAAAGGCAACTTTTCTATTGTAACATTAATCCCATTCATCTTTATTTTTTTTTCCCTCTCTCCTTTTCTTTCTTGTTCAATCTATATCACAATAGTTTTCAATTTATAGAATGTAAATTAAACGAATCATTGAATCTTTTCATTTGCGATAACTTTTCTTGATAACAATAACGCAATTCATTTAAAGTAAAATCAAGCAATTCGAAATCCAATGTTGTATTAAAATATATGATGAAACATTTTCTTCCATATAATCGATTAAGAATTCGCGATTAAAATGTTTTATAAAGTGATTTCGTCAAGAAATTGATAAATTAAACTCGAACAATCCGTGTAACGGTACTAAGGATAAGGGAAAGTGATTTGTGTCTATTAGCTGTTTGCATCTTACTTGATTGAGGAAGTTCCTAATAAATTCCCCTTCAACCTTCGCTTAGCAAACATTAAATATGTGTCTATTGTGTCGGGGACTTTTATGTACGCTCGCACGAATAACTTCAAACTTCCAAAGTAGACTTTGAAACTTAAGTATTATTATTTATGCACGATATTTTTTTCTCTCCTTACAAATCAATTAAAAAAAAATAATAATAATAATTAATTGAAACTATGTTTAATAACGAGCATATATTTATGCTCGTTATTAAAATAAACAATAAATAAACAAACAAATCGAACTTTTATATCTGTTAATGATAAAAGTGACCAATTCTTTTTATTACCTCTCGTACATCGAGATTTTCTTTTACGATCCTTGTTCTTCGAAACACGTATTACGAGAACAATATAGTAAGGCTCTCACGCAGAAAGCATGACACGAATGAGATCACAGAAAATAAAGGTTCAACCGAGGAATGGAAAAGTATGGTTCTAAGGAAGACATAGATCGAAATGATAAAAAGAAATAAAAGAAACAGAGAGAGAGAGAGAGAGAGAGAGAGAGAAAGAAAGAAAGAAAGAGAGAGATGAAATGGTAAAAAACTAAAGACCGCATAGATGTTAGCATTATCAAAGTCATTTCCATTTAGAATCCATTTAGAAAATAAAACGTGTATGGAGAAAGCTACAGTATGATTCATATATCTATATATACATATATATGTGTGTATATATATATGTATACAAGTAAAAGAAAAGAGAAAAAAAAGAGAAATATAAATAAAAAGAATAAAAAGAATAAAAAGAAAGAGAAAATATTAAAAAAAAAAGATAGGTAGATAACGGCATAAAAGATTTTTTAAACTAAAGAACTAAAGCGATGCTTCAACTTCTCTCTTTCTCTCTCTCTCTTTCATATATATATGTGTGTGTGTGTCTGTATTTATATGTGTATTCAACGTCATCGTGTGGTTCTGATAGTCCACGTGTTCGTTCTAACGATAACTGGAATACGGAGATCGTTGTAAAAATTCACGAAGCTCGGGTCCATTCGTTCAACCGGGTACTCTAAAATCCATTACGAGAATATGCTTGCTCGTTCATTTGTACGCGCGCACGCGCATTTTCAGCTATTCTCAACTACTTGTTCAAACTTTTAATCGGATCGTTCCGCTCTCTCATTTTTTCTTTACCCTTTCTTTATTTCTTTTCCTTCTTCCTTTTTTTCTTTTCTTTTTTTTTATTATCGATCTTTTTTTCGACGAGAGCTTTCTAGTCGATCGAACGATTCGCGAATTACGAACGTGAGTGAAAGAAAAAGAAAAAAAAGGAAAAAGAGAATAAAGACGAAGGAGAAACGAAGAAGGAACGAGTATTTTACACGCACGAATTGCCTTTAGATGAATCCCTGATCACCGAAAAGGACGAAAAGGAATAAGAAAGAGTGTTTTCTACGATGTGCCGGCTAAACCGTTTCGTGCGTTACGATCGTACGTTTCCTACGCTATTCTCTACTATCTCCCTCGAGGATACTTTCGATTAAACGGCGAGGAATGAATCCTTTAATCGAGATTCCATGGGAAATAGAAATGGAAGGAGAAGTGAGAAACTACGGTACTTTTTTATTCGTCGTTTTCTATACTGCAAGTAGACGAACGAACGATGAAAACTAAATATGCAATAAAGTGGACGGGATTAGGAAGTTCTTTCTTTTTGCCAAGGATTATATATCATATTAAATATTTACGATCACGGCGTTACGTTACATATTGCAACGAAAATATTTTTCGAACGACAGAATCATGTAAGGCGACGGATACAAAAGAGAACTATTAAAACTTTTATCCTTTTGAGAGAGGGGAAAAAAGAAAAAAGGAACAAAAAGTTAAATCTTCCAAAAAAAAATTTCTGTGATTCTAGAAAGAAGCTGAAGTTGGTTTGCCCTGTACACCACACTCCTTTTTATTTTCTACCCTTCAGCATATGGCTTTCCTTTATCAACCTCGGCAGACCCAATAGGGATTATGGGAGACTGGATGGAATAGCAGAACGGTAGTATAGGACGGGATAGCATCTCCTGCAGGATTTCCGGAGATCCTCTTCTACTGATTCATAAATATCCCCTGGCCGTAATACCTTGCTGAAAAGACTTTCGCGACTACCTCTGCGATGATACTTGCCTATCGCTACGACTCGTCTCTTTCCTTTTCTCAAGTTTGCTTGAATCGAAATCACCAAAGAAACACATTTCTTCTCGCGCTATCCGCTACAACGCCGAGACAATTTGTTCCTCAAAGAAAAAAAAAAAAAAATAGAAGATGATATCCCTTCTAAAAATTCTATTCATACTTCTATTTGTTTCAAGCTTCTGTTAGCGTTATTATATTATTCTTCATACGATGATGTAAGTCTCGAATTTTGTTGGATTTATTTCAAAAGTTTATAAGAATAAAAGAAAAAAAAGGTAAAATATTTTGAATTCGTTTGATTAGTTTTATACGAATGTTACGCTTTTATTATATCGAAGGTATGACTTTTACTCCGTAAAAATATTATTCAAAGGATTTTCATCTCCTTACAACGAAATTGGTTTATCGCGAATGTACGATCTTTTTTCTTATTGAAATATCACTGTTGTCTTACCAATGACTTTTATTTGTTTCTCGTTTTTTTTTCTTTTTTTCTACTTGAATATTCACTCTCATTCTTAAAACGTAAGAGCAATCTACGACAATGAAATGCACCAACAATGATTTAATAACAATCGGAGAGAGTTTGTAACCGCAGTTCTGGTGTACAATGAATAGAATAGCCTTGTCGTGACTTTCCTTGGACGACCGCTTTTAGCTTGGAACAAGAATACACTGCATTCTCTCTCTCCCTCTCTTTCTCTCTTTCTCCCTCTCCCTCTCTCTCTCTCTCTCTCTTTCTTTTCTTCTACAAGGCAGTATTGTATGAGAAAATTAATTATTCGACGACCTTTGTGAGCAATTTTTCTGGTTATTACTCACGGACGAAGGAAAAGACGTGGACCGCGTTATCAAAGGGAACTTGCTCCTACGAAGAAAGATTAAGTGGCGTACTTTAAGTACTTCCTCGAGACATATTGTAATTAAATCTGCATCGTTCGGAGTTTGCTACCCTCGAATTTCCGCCCTATTATATATACGTTCGTGCGTGTATTAGTATGAATGTCCCTTCGAGATACGCTCTATTGTGCGAAACTTTCGAACGAAAACCGACATATAGTGAAATGTTTGAACGTTTATTGTATTAATTAATTCTACGTTGACGCGATTTACATTTCTAATTAACACTATATGCTTTTTACGTGTGCGTGTATGTGCGCGTTATACTTGATACGTTCTTTTATAACAAATCGAGTCGGCAAATACACTCGATTGTCAAGCAAACTAACATTAACTGAAATTAAGATTTGTATATGTATTTCTCCTTTTAAATATTTATATTCGTCGAGTTAGAAATGTGTTACAAAAACTGAGATTTGAGAAGAAAATACCGTAACGTTGTTCAAATGGTGAAAGATAGCCGGTATAATCTGAGTTGCGAGTTGAAGTACAAGCCACTATGCGAACGTTTACATAGCTCTACGCACACATGCAAGCATATACGCATAGGGTTGCTTTAAAAACACCCTTTCATCGTACGGAACTCGGATATATCGCCGAGTCGACGCTGTTTTCAGTTTTCAATACCACCGTATTTCAATGCATCATCTCATCTCTCTCTCTTTCTCTCTTTCTTTCTCTCCATCTTCCCCACAATCCACGAGTTATCTCTCGAAGAAACAGGGAGAGCTTATCCGGAAGTAAATGCAAACGTTTCGCCGTGTATTCTAGGGCGAGGGAAAGCCATTATGTCGGCAAATAATTACGTCGAAAGACGCAATTATACTCGCGGATCAACTACCCGTCCTTTTCCATCTTACTTTTCGTTCCAAGACTTCTCCCTTCATCCAATTTTCTTACCGATCCGACGTCACTTCCGCTTAAGAAAATGGTAGATAGAAAAAGAGAGAGAAAGGGAGAGAAAAAGGGGATAGAGAGAAATAAAGAGGAAAGAGATGGTAACACAGAAAAGTGAGGTGGCTTTCAGAAAATGGAGATAATGACGTACAGCGTCCTAATTGACGTCATTACCGGCACGTTGGGTGACGACGTCAAATACCCAGTAAGTCGGATCTACGAATCTTGATGATGTTGTTCCGAGCGCTCCTTCGCTCTCTCGTCTACGTATTTTGCTTTAATAACCGCGAAAAGCATCTTTAGAAACAAAAGAGATTAAGTGAGGGAGAGAGAAAGAAAATGTGCAAAAGAACAAAAAAAAATTCACTCTCCTCTTCTGCACCGTCTTGAGGCTGTTCATTCATTCTTAAGCTTTAACGACAGGCTATTGAAACAAAATATAAACTACAAGTGTAATAGAAAAATATTGTTCTCATTATTGTATCGATAGATAAGCTTATATAAATTATACCCTTATATAGATTAACCGGGACTCTACTGGCTTTTATAAAAAAGTCTCTGCGAGTGTTAAAAAAGCAAAAAACTTCGCGAACAAACATTGACTCTAACGACTGCATTGCACGCAGTCGATGTAAGTGCACTTGTTGTTTAAATCGCGAAACGAAAACGAACAAACACTGCTTCTATTTCGCGATATTTTTATTTTTATTTTAGCGATACAAACACTCGATTCTACGTTACTTCGTACGCGATTACAATAACGTTCTGAAATAGAAAATTTATTAGTATTAATATTATATTACGAAGTGGTAACATTTTGCGCACGTTTCAAATTATTTAAATAATTATAAAATAATCGAAAATATAATATATTTAAGCTTACCCGTTTTTCCGATCTTTACTCATTGAAATCCAAAAGAACACTGAGTCAATGAAAAATCAAAGTCAATGAAAAGTTCACTTTTGTTTACATAAACAGGCAACGACCGCGCGTACAAATTTTACTTCTATTTAATTATTAATTTAATTTTATTTTATATTTAACACATGCTTCAAACTATGAAATGTTTAAATAAATATGCTATTGTTTAAATATTAGTTCGTTATACTCCGCACACGTTTCAAACTATTTAAATAATTATAAAATAATGGAAAGTATGATTTATTTAACCTTACCTGTTAGGAAAGAGACTGCTTCGATGTTTACTCGTCGAAATCCAAAAGAGAACTGTTCCGATAGCAACCAAAGTCAATGAAAAGTTTACTTTTGTTTACGTAAACAGGCAACGACTGCGCGTACAAATTTTAACTCTATTTAAATATTAATTTAATTCTATTTTACATTTAACGCGTATTTCGAGCTGTTTTCGAAATGTTTAAATAAATGTGCTATTATTTAAATATTAGTTTATTGTACTCTTTGTACTTTAAAATTATTTAAATAATTAGAAAATTATCAAAACTATAAATTATTGAAATTTAGCCGTATGGAAATAATAATTTGCGATGTTTACTCGTCGGAATACAAAAGTAGACTGGTTCTCCAAAGATCAGCTCACATATTTACTAGTCGAAATATAAAGAATAGCTGACTCGAAAATTATCAAAGTCATTGACAGTGAATAATACTTGTTTACAACGACTTAATCTTGAAAATGTTTATGTAGCCACTAAGCATTTAGAAGTAAAATTAAATAATAAAATAATCAAAAGCATGAAAGTTATTAGTTTTATAATATTTAAGCAATTACATGACTTTTAATTTAAATATTAATTATACTCTGCTTTCATATATATATTACATTGTTAATGATACATTTCTTGACAGTAATTTTTTCAAAGAAAATAAAACTTCGTCAAAAATTCGAAAAAGCCAAATCTTTCTTTGAACCTTCGTATTTAAAATGAGAAATTGTCATCAAAATCGATAAAGAATTACGTCTGTACTCATTGTTGGCGTAAACTATTATAAAATTATGGATAATTAACAACCTTAAAGACGATTTTTTCTTTCAAGGATTAACAGGGTAACCAACATCGCTTAAATATCTTCTTTTTCTCTTATTCGTGGAGACCTCATTAAAGTAGATTAATCGACTTCTCGAATCGCTTTTCTTTGAATTTAAATCCTATCTTCCCCTTCTCTCATATGTTTCATTCGCTAACAGCTTTGCATACGTACTTAGCAGTACGTGCCAACCTTTCCCTTACCCCTTGTTCCCTCCTATGATACTGCTTCTCATGCACTTTTATACATTTTTCATGTCGTTATCCTTCCAAAGATATTCTGTCTCTTTTAATCTTTACATCGTTTGTATGCTTTTAATTTCGAAATGGAAATATAAATCCGTTGACGATAGCATATACGGTGTACACATAAAAGGAGAAAGAAGGATTACCCAGCTATGATCATCTGGACTGTACCTCAAATTGTCAGACTATCGCTCAGCGCAAATTTTAATATCGTTTTATCGTCTTACCTTGATCGAGTTTCCCCTTTTTTCTTCCTATCTTATCTTTTTTTTTATTTCCCTCATATTGGGCATATCTGTTGAGATACAAGCTACCCACATAAAACCGATCTAGATATTAAGGTATTGGATCAGGATTCTCATGTCTTTCCAACGAAGAGACTTCCTTTGATATGTATTATAATAACGAGATTTTCTTGTTTCTTTGTTATTTATTACGAAGATATATCATTTTTAATATGAGGGAGAAAAAAACATAAAAGAAAAGATTAAAATTCAAGACGATGTATGTCCTGGAGTCGATCGATCGGGATCATTGTTCTTTATTTTTCTGTCATCTCTTTTTAGATACAACGATGAAAGAGTCTTTTCGTTGTTCCGAAAGACGTTCGTCTTCGAGAACGGTCCCTTATTGTCTCCCTGCTGTTGTCCCTTGCAAGTAACGCCGTACGTTCCTCGAATACACATTAATCTTCTTCCCGATGACTGGACATTTATCCTGTTTACTTCCGCCCTGTAACTTCCGTCCTAAGCTGAGAACGACGCTCTGACGAAAATTGATTCTCCTTGCAATGATTTATCGAAGTAACCCGATCCTTTCCAGTTTTATTCGCGAAATCTGATGTATGTGTATCTTCGCATGTGTATATAATACGTACACTGAATGGGCCATTTTACACATTAAATTCTACGAAACCATGAAAAACATAACGTAAAGAGATAGAAAGTCGGATTTTATATCAAATTAAAGAAGAACATAATTATTATGAATGTCTAAGCATTTTTGTCAAATACATTATTCATGAAATTATCCAAATTGCTAGATTTTGATACTTTCGAGGAAGTAAATTAGAAACTCTAAATGTCAAGTTCCTCGTATTTTAAGACGGACGAGAGTAGGTAATTTAGTGTGAAAACCAGAAACAAATCAAGTTAAATCAAATTTAACTCCTTCTAAGGAATTTATTATATACTTTGCTGTCTGGTGAATTGATCTGCTCGCGTTTCGCTAAACTTATGTGTACTAAGCTTTCGTCGGGGCAATAAAAACGACACTGAGAACATTTCTCCTATATATTTTCGTTCTAAACGAATTCGAAACTTTCAATTACCGTAAATTTCGTTTAAAATAATTTCGTTCAATTTCGTTTGAAATAATTTAATTAAAATAGTTTAGTAACGTTTGATCAAATTAAAGAACGATATATTTATCGCACGATTTCTCAAGTTAACAAGTGATTTTGATCAGAGTGATTTCAGTGTTTCTGGTTGACCACATCATTGATCTAATCTAATTCAGTTTCGTAACAAGTAGTAAGTGCAAGTTATATATCAGACACAGAAGTTCACCGTTTTCCTAATCAACTTCCCATCACTTGCTAACTTTCTTTTCATTATTTTTTTTTATGACTCTTATTTCATTTTTGTTTCGAACGATCAAAGCAATAACTTTTTTTATTGTCATAACAAGATTTTACATTCCGAAAATTATACCTTTCTCAACATAGAATTTCTCGAATAGTCGAACACGAGAATTTCTTTAAATTATTTCAATGATGTTGAGAATATATCGATCGTGATTCTGATATATTTGATATACATTTACATAAATGTATATCGAATATTAATCTACATTTCACCACAAACTAAAATCTCGTTGGATATTTAATAAAAAAAAAATATATATATATAGATATGTATACAGCACACGTCGGCCTCCAATCCGTGTCCCCCATTTCACATGTATCTCCGAGAAACACGTATTCATAAATCTTTCTCGGAAAGAAGATGCGCTATTCTAAAATGCTTAAGACGTCAGAAGTTTTGCGTTAGCGTTTTCTCTATGCGGATGTTATCGCACGGATGCTATTGTGGTCTTGAAGAAAAATAGTGAAAGAAAACGGGCATACCGGATTTCCACTCTCAAAGGAAAAATATCAAGGTTTTCTCTCTCTTCCTCTCTCTTTCTTTTCTAAGACCATACTGCCCTACCGTCACCTGCATAAACATCATTCCGCGTCTTGCGGATTTATGTACATACTGCTATAATATTCTACATATAAATATATATAGATACCATAAAAACGTCGTTACTGTTTTCGAGTTTTAACGTTCGCTTGTATTGATATGTGGGTACACAGATCATAGATACCGACAAAAAAGAATATACATAGAAAAAGAAAATGAAAAATAAAAAGAGATATAGAGAAAAAAAATTATTTCGATGTAGCAAGTAGAAAGAAAAGAAAGAAAAAAGTAAAAGAAGAGCCCTATATTCAGGCTTAAAGATTGACGGGCTAAATGCGATGAGACGACGAGTGCATCAACCAGGTCACGCATAAGCTTTTACATAATTAAAGTATTAGCTAATTATTTTATTCCCTCTTCCATTTTTCTTTTTTCTTTTTTTCTCTCTCTCTCTCTCTCTTTTCTCTTTTATAATACCGAGTATATCTATAGAAATTCAGACTATCTTGAATATAAATGCAATGTCACGTTCCGTCGAAGCGTATCGTCGTCGATAAATTTTACATCGGTACGGATCGTTCAATTCCATCATTTCTAAATCGGGCATCAGACACGATATGCGTCTCTCGTGTTACGAATCAAGGGATTTAAAAAATTCTCAGTACAAAGATGAGAAAGGTGATACGACTGATTTTGTACGCGCGTTACACGTATCGTAATCAATAATTCAGAAATGGAAAGGCCAGCGTGTTTGCTCGCGTATAAATTTCTCCGTCGATTTGCCTTCCTTCCATTTTACAATCGCGTTCTCTTTCGTGAACGATTTATAGAGATTCGAATAATCCTCTTTGGTATCTGGTCGTTTGATACGAGTTATCGTTCCTATGCCATCGCGTATAATACGTAAAGATGACAATTTAATCTTACAAAGTAAAAATTTGAATTATTTCTTACACTTTAATTAGTACGATTCATCATTGAGTACCGTATCTATCGTGGAATATAGCGAAGTGTATTGTAAGATCAAACTAAAGACTTTAGAAGAATTGTTCATTAAAAGGCAATCGTGAGATTGAAAGTACTTCTTAAGGATGTAGCAAATGCGATATTAGGGTTATTTGAAAAATTTGCAGCTTTTCTTCTTTTTCACTTTAAGATATGTTTCACTTTAAGAATGAAATTTATCTATACATAAAAAAAAGAAAGAAAACCGCGAACTTTTCAAATGACCCTTGTACTTCGATAGTTTTAACATTAAATAGTATAACACGTGATTTGACGAGATATTGAAGACTTTGAACGGCTTTATCATCGAATGAATTTCGTTACGTGCGAATTCGCAAATGGTGAGAGATAGGAAAAGTAAAAGTTGGTGAAAAGAGAAGGAAGAGGAAGAGGAGGAGGACAGCCGTGAGAAGTCTTCCTTCAACGCGAGCCTTCTCGGTAATGCAGAAAGCGTGTCACTGACGACAAATCCAGCAGCGTCGATGTTGCAAGCTTGGAGTAAGTGCAAGCCCGAGTGATAATGCTTTCGAAAAGCTCGCTTCTGCTCTTTTAAGCTAACGACGAACTTCCAACGAAGCTTTCCGAACGCTTTCTCCACCCATCCCTCTGAATTTTTCTCCACGCTGGAGAAAGAGGCTCTTCCTTCGCGGATTACAAAGAAATTACGCTCGGTGAGTCGGATAAAAGCAGCTGAGCGATCCGGATTTTCAAGCTTGACAACGACGATGAGGTGCTATCGATATCGAAGCTTTTTTATGCTAGAACGAACTTGGTTCTTAAATTTTGAAAAGAGATAGATAAAATCTAACTCTAAAGTATTATCACGTTTACAAGATATACAGGTTGAATCTAAAAGATTAACGAAATTTCTAAATGTCTCTTAAATTCGCGAGAATTGAAAGGAACATTTTAAAATAGAGAGAAAATTGAGTTAAACGGTATCTGAAATCATCAAATAATTCTGATTGAAAATATAACAACGATCGAACGTGTCTTCGGAGTATATTATTTTTCTTTAATTTTGAAAAGCGGTTATGGTAATTCTTAACAATTTTATAACACCTCCTTAGATACTGTTAGAATATACATAACGCAGTATTTCCTGCTAGATCGTTGAGGAAAGATAGGACTTAAATTTCGTAAGATTTAGGAGTTCGATTTCGGGAAATGGCGGCGGAGAGAGGCTCGGATCGGAAGTCTCGGAATTGAGCGGCTTAGTTCATAGCGGGAAAACGACGTCCTCTGTAAATACTCGAGCGGTTTCCAGGCAATTTACCGTTTTCGTTTAGAGTATGTCCCCTTCTTCTTCAGCATCAAGCACCTTTTCTTTTCCTTTCTCTTTTCCTCTACTTTCCTTTTGGTTTTCTCTTCTACATACATACATACATACATATATACATATATACATACATACATACATACATACATACATACATACATACATACATACATACATACATACATACATAGACGTACGAAATCTACGGAACATTACCCTCACGAAGCGATCTCAAAGAGAATATACGAGACGAGTAGCGAGTGAACGTAGAAGGCCTCTTCCAGACCCTCTCTTCTCACTCTCTTTCTCTATCTTTCTTTCTCTCTATCTCTATCGAGATAAATTCGCGTCGAGATAGAATCTTACAATTTCGAGGAGTCTCCAAAAGTCGACGCGATATCGGCTTATCGAAGAAAATTACGCGAGTTTGTCTTCCGTCGAGAAACCGAAAGGGATCGCAGTTTCTTAGTTCCATCGGCCTACCCTCGCCTAAAATGTCTCGAGAAAATGGAGAAAGGACGTAGGGTGAGCCTCGTAAGTGGATTCAGAGAATTACACTTGTGACGAGTTGGCTGCTCGTTTAACGTTTACTCGCTAAACGTCTTACTCGCTTCAACATTAACCTCGATATACTCGAGATAAAGATCGAAAGAAACATGTAATACGATGAAAAAAGTTAAGTAGGACATAAACGATTGTCTAGGTGCTTTCGTATATGTACGTTGTATTCCGTACACACGAATGATATAAAAAGATGGTATATAAAATCGATAAAATCCCTTTATGATCGTTGCTTTGATCCAACATTGGCACTACGTCATGTTACCTATTATGTATCAACTGTTTCGAGAGTTAATGAAAGTTTTCCGATGTCTCTTTCAAAAGATTTTCGATTCAAAAAGCGTAATAATTAAAAGTTTGCTAGGACGAGCAAAATTTCCAAGTACGATGAGGAATTTAATAATCGTCTGACCTTCCAACGAAATTAGATTTTTAAGCGCATCCGCTTAAGAATTCTTTCGAATCAAAGTGAAATCCAAACTGTTGGAATCCAAACCCGAAATCCCATTTCCTTTTTTTTATTTTTCTATTTTTGTGCATTAGTTACCTTCACCAATACCAACATCAGCATCATCGATTTTAATTAAAGCGATTTATATTACGATGTAGATACTATATCCCTTCCGTTCTAATTAAATTCCAAATACAATTTTTTACAACTTTTTACTTTTTACTTTTTACTTTTTACAATTCTATCAACTTCGATTTTTCTTTCTTACTAACATCCCACGTATTCGATACGAAAAACAAGACGATGTTTCTAGCGTGATTTTAGTGAAATACTCAAATCATTTCAACTCAACGATGCCGCTATACAAACAACATGATACGCTCTCTCCATTAACGAAAATATTTGCGATGACATAGTCGTAAAGCATAAAGCGTTCTCGCAAATTGAAAATATCGCAAATTTGTGATTTTACTCGCCGTTACAAATCACTTCGTTCAGCAATGTAGAATGTCATTTATAATGAAGTAATCGAACATGTAAAATATGTATATCGAAATGTATTCGTTATTAATCAAATGATCGATTCGAATGCAAAGCAATTCGTAATTGGTTAATAACCTTAAAGATGATAAAGTATATGTGATAATAGATCGATCAATTTCTCGAATGTCAGGGAAATAACGTTTAACTTGTTGCCAGTTTTCGTATTCGTGAATTTAATCGAAAAATAAAGATCGATACGCGTGTATATGTGCGCGCATGTGTGTCTATGTGAGTTTCAAGGCAATTCATACTGTAACGTTTACGTCTTTCTAGGAGAGTCTTCAAACACGAACTAGCTAGGACGTTTATTTAGCGAAGTGCATCTTCTTCTTCTCCTTCTTCTTCTTTTTCTTTTTCTTTTAATACTAGTTCCACTCTGTCCGTTTCCTTCCCTGGAGTCCTCTTTATTCTTTTCCTTTGGTTCAACCGTCATCCCTTTCTGCGTATATAGTATGTACTTACTTCTATCCTATAAAAGTATACACCCTCTGGTCAATATCATCCCACAGCAGCCATTTTCAAACCATCGAGAGATATTCTGGTTACGCATCGATCTTCCTTCCTCACCTCTCCTTTCGAATATAACCTACCTTAAGATCACTTCAAGAAGGATATCCTTTTATCCTTTCATAAGAAAAAGAAGAGTTTGACTCAATCAGTTTCATAGAACTCTCCGTTCTGATTGATTACCAGATTGTAACGTTCCATTAATCAATAATTGTATAAAAATTTAAATAAAATTAATGATATATAAATGTAAATGATAAATACGTATTTAATAATATATTTTTAATTGAAGAAAATAAAAAATTAACGTTATAAACTTTGGTAATGATCGAGGTGCAAATAAAAAGCACTGTATATTGAAAAGTTTTCGTCTAATTAATCGAAAACTTTTCTTCCGAGAATATTACCCGTAGTCGTAAGGAAAGGTCAAAAGGTCTGCACAACTATTTCTACCGTACGAAGGAATTTATCCGACTGTCTCGATTATAATTATCGACTTTGGAACTCGAGCGTCGCGTCGTTCGTATTACATAAACTTCGAATTTCTCGGATAAGAAGCTTAATTAAGGTCTTAATTAAAAATCGACTTTTTCTTTCTGAACGTAAATGTCTCTAAGATCTATTCGAGAGTCCGTGCGAAAGAAGAAAAAGGAGATGAGAGAAACAGAGAGAAAGAGCAAAGAAAGAGCAGTCTCTTTAATAAATTCTCAACGTGAAAGAACGCGAGACAATACCAGAGAAAACTCGAGAACGGGACAATAAGATCAAAGAGAGAGAAGCACCAGCACCCAGTTGTAGCACTTTCATTTCTACAAAACGTAAATCGAAAATCCGTAAATGTTTCTTATCGCTTATCGTTCCACGCGAGTATCTCTTTCAGTCTCTTTCTTGTTATTATTCGCAATGTTTCTCCCTCTTTTTTCTCTCTTTCTTTTTCTCGATTAAAAGCGAAATTTCTTTATTCTCTTCATCTCTTTAAAAAAGTCTTTCCCAAGATTCTTTTGTGATTTCTTATTTTTCTTTTTATGAAATAAACTTATACGCATGTCAAAGCATTCATCTTTAAAAATATTGATTTATTTGTTCCAGAAAATGCGAGAGTAGTCAGGTCTTCGTACAAGATCATCACACTCACTGTATAGATACTTGCCGTTCAACGACCATGTGCGGAGAGGTGGTCGTCCCAGAGGACCATCTTGACGTAAGTAATTACTCATTACCCAGGGAAGTAACGCTAATTAAGCCACTAATTTATGAGCTTCTCGAAACGCGAGATACAAGCCTCTCATTACGACTTCGGGCCAAATTTTACTAACTAATCAATCGGGATATAGTTGATAATTACTTAACGCGTATAGAGACTAATCAAATTCTAATTTTCATACACATCGCGTGGAAATTATTAAACAAACAAATAAAAGAACGTAAGCTTCCTCTAACAAATCGTCTTATCGAAGTCTAATTTCGAACTTTGAAGTTTAGAAGTTTTTTTTTCGTTCGACGGTAAGTTTTCTCGCTCTCCCTCTCCCTCTTTCTCTCTCTCTCTTTCTTTTTCTATTATATTCAATCGATCGATCTTCGTTAATGATCCACGAAAGATCTTTTATCAAAGCTGTAAGAGAAAAGTTAAGAGCACACTGAGGGACGTTAATTGGCCCGAGAAGAATTAAAGACGAATAACTTATTATCTCGACGTACTTCCATAGAGAAGATTAACGAACTACGCAAAATTATTTACTTCGTCCTTACCCTACTACGACTATTACACTCCGTAACGCTAATGGATAACGCGGTTATCCCACTTCGAACTAACGCAGAAGCCGAGCGCTTATTTATGAGCGTTCATCGCGCGAGATCTCTTCTCGCTTATATACTCCCCCGGCCACCATTATCCTCCCTTTCCCCAAGTAAGTACCTCAACCCGGTTGAGATCGGATTTCGAAAACGTTTATGAGTACTGTAAGCGATACAAGAATTTTCTTTTTCTCTTTATTTTTTTTCTGATCTTCTATGATGATTCGCTCTTCACGCTGTAACTAACATTATTTCTTAAAAGAAAATATTCTCCAAATATGCGAGTTTGTGAAAATTTCCAAACAGTTTTCTATCGATCCTACAATTTTTCTACAGAGATGAAAGAATTTCATTCCACGTTAAGAATTGTGATATTGTTGTGCAAAATTAAATGGAAATTTCTCAAAAAATTGAATTTTGTTAATAATTAATACAAAGGAAAAATAATATTTAATTACAATAATGTTACAATTGCTCGGTCTTAAATCGTCCTAGATATTTCTAACTTCCGTCGATTAATTTATCCGATAACAAACGTTTTAGAAATGAATTATCGAGGAAACGATAACGGCGATGAATATTTATTAGCCGACTCTCGATCGGCTCTCAAGCGGAAGGCGTGAATTTCCGCGTTGATACCTTGAATTTTGCGATCGCAGGTGTGCAGAATTTGCAACGCAGTGGGTCACAATTGTCAGGTGGCGGAAGGAAGTAAAGCCGGTCCCGGAATCGACGGCGCGGACTTCGTATTTTATGTGTCCGCTATGCAGACCGAGAGATGTCACAAGGGATTGACGGTCGCTTATGCTGCTCACTGTCAACAGGAAGCTGCGTTGGATCGGTGAGTGTATTTGAGCGAGTGTGTGTATGTTTCTCTTTCTCTTTCTCTTTCTCTCTTTGTCTGACTTATATAACTCTCCTTTATATCTCCATCCTATATCTCTGAGACTGAACAACGAGATAGACTCTTCAGAACGTCATCACCTTCGAGATTAAAATACGAAATGGCGTTTATAAAGGGATAAACGAAGTACATTTCCATGAATAATAAAAATACAAACAGTACCGATTAAAAGAATGTATTTTCGATTTGCATATTGTATGAATAAAAGGAAAGTACGTATTTATTTAAGAAAAATGTTATACCCGGGGAAAAAGTCATAAAGATAACAGATTTAAATATCGAAAGGAATTTTTGAATAATAATGGCGTTACATGTTTTATTTGCCAACGAAATATGAGAAACGTTAACATGACAATAGAAAAATTACAAACAACGAATAAACGAAGCTCTTTTCTCAACTATGTAACCTAACGTCGAATTAAATTTTGCCGTGCGATTTAATCACCGACTCGCTTGAAGTGAGCCCCTACGGTGTTACATAGAATGTAGCTAGGGAACGATTTGGTACGTTTGATAGATACGTCGAATTTAAATATTCACTCCGATTTGCAAGGCAGATGCGAACGCGTATTGTCCACTATCTCGCATTTCCCCCTTACACGTCTCTTTCTCTTCATCATTGTATCCTCTTCTCTCTCTCTCTCTTTCTCTCTCGAACCGTTCATATTTTTGCGATGATCGATTCGCACATTCGTGTTATAATATAACAGCACTTTATTGAAATAGAATATTTCTCAATACAGACCGCGTTCACTTCCCTATATTCGCATTTATTTCGTTCTACTGATTTTTCTTCTCTCACTTTCTCTCTTCCTCTTTCGCTCTCTTTTTCCCTTTTTCTCTCTCTGTCTCTCTTTTTACCCTCGAACATGTCAAATTCGAATTTCCTTCCTTTTCGAAATTCTCTTGCATTCGTTTCAGAGAATATCCGACGTGCATTCGACAAGTTGTATACAAAACTGGTTCGAGATGTTAAATGAAAAATTAAAAACTCGATATTTATCGAATTATTGTAGGAATTTTTCGAAAGAATTCCATGAACATTTCATTAAAATCCATATGACGACCTAATCTATTATTTTTCTTCTTTTTATTATTATTTATCTTTTTTTCTTTGTTTATATATATATATTATTTTACTTTCATTTTACAATAAGCTTCACGTTTATCGATTCTGTTCGCGATGGCGCCATTAAAACGCCGCTTTGTGTCGACTCTGTTCCTCTGAAACGGACTTCCCTTAATGCATTCGACGTAAATGAAATAAGGTCTCCATCGTGTTGCACTATATACAATATGCCTTGTACTATATACATTTATTATACAGGTTGTTACATTTAAACGGTGATGATGAAATATCTCACGGGAAATTGAAGCTATCGAAAAAGAAAAAAAAAAATTGAAAGTGCTATTAAATGTTGAAAATCGCACAGTACGCTTCTAATACGCTACTACTCTAAAACATACAAATAATAATAATGAAAAATATGAAATAGGCATTTCGTTTATAAACTAAAATAATTACTCTCTCGACTTTCGAACTTCTTGAAAACGTGCTGATATACTAAATCGACTGTTCGAAGCAAAAGAAATATATGTAAAAGACATAAGGGAAGATAAAAAGCTCTATCGTTGTTTATGTCTACAGCGTACGATTTAATCGATTCGTACAGTGTCATCCATGATACTATCGATTGAATAAGTCACGTACAATACACGTTGACGTGACTCCAATCCCACTAATTTATGGCTTTACTACACGAAACGATATGATATACCAGGTCATTAAATTTGTCCCAACAAATCCGTTATTGTACTATGAATAAAAGAATATAGAGTTCTATCTAAAAAAATTAATTTGACCTTGAAATCTCCACCACTATTTCATCCACACAAAAATTATTTCTACCATATAATGTGCCTCCTTATACCGAACAACTTTTTTACAAACGTTTTTTTTTTCCTTTTTTTCATAACTTTGGTTTCTAGCGAGATATTCCATCGTTCCCGTTTAAATATAACATCTAACACGTAAAATATATAAAAATTTGTTCAAACATAAGTCATCATCGATCGATTTAATTAAGGTTTCCTCTTTCCCCAGATATTCTGTAGAAAAACATATGTATATCGTCGATATACAGCGGAGAACAAATTATTGAAGTATACGTTCGTCGCAAAAAATTTCAGTTCGCGATTTATCCATTGAAAAGCTTTTACTTCAACAATATAGTTACCTCCGGTAAAGGACGTATGTATAGAACGAGAGAAGAATCGAACGTTCCACGTGATTTAATATTTCCAAAGCAATCTATCAAACTTCCGTGAATATTTCAAAAGCATTACGATTTCTTCGATCGATCGAATGTAGTGAATTGAATTCATCCGTCAGAGGCACGTGTGACGAATAATATATCAAATTCGACTCTTACGTCTTTCTATTTTCATAATAACTTCATACAAGAGAAAGGGAGAAATTATTTATTGAATGACACTAGGTATATACGAATCCCTTTAAATTTCTTAATTGCTAATTGTTTTAATATTTGATCTTTTCAGACCTATCGCAGGACACGCAAATCTTTGCCCAGGTAGTATCAGCACGAAGCCTCAGGAACTGGAAACATTGTTGAGCACCGTCAAACACGAAATTCTTCATGCTTTGGGCTTCTCCGTCAGTCTTTACGCCTTTTACAGGGATGAAAACGGTGAGCCAAGAACACCGAGAAGAAGCGACACTGGGAAGCCTCCGTTGAATGAGAAGTGAGTATAAAAAATGGAAAAAAGAAAATAATTAAATATATATCATAGATAATAGAAGGCGCTCTTTACGATAATGTATGTGAATGAATATTTATCGAAAAAGTTATTTTATTTTCTATTACTTTGATAAATGAAAATATTTTTTTAATAAATTATTTCCTTGTTTAATCGATCATTTCTATTTATTTAGTCAATACTTTTATTAATTAATGGTAAGTATATTGTGAAATAAATGGTCAATATATATATATATATATATATATGAATATTTGGGTCAGTATAAATAATTAAACGTCAGAATTGCGTCACTTATATTACACACTGATATTTTATCATAAATGTTTAAAAATACTGACCCAACAAATTAGCAGTCTTAATCGATGATTGATGAATCCTATAGTAATCAATTATTTCTACAAATTTCTAGTTCGAACTAATTGAATCTAACAGGTTTTAATTGAAAATCTATACGAACGTTAATAGTATATATGCTGAACACGTATGAAATGACAAAATGCGAGTAGAAATGAAAGACGTAGACGACAGCGTAGATTACTTTGACGTTTCTATCTCATTCTCGAGGAAGAAACAAGAAGGAACAATGTCGTCGGTGGCTACAGCGATCCATCATCCAACCTGGCGACATTCTTCCATCTCTTTTTTCCTAACTCTTTCCTCCCCCAGTCTTCCACCATCTTTCCCGTGTATCTGCCTTTAAAATTGGAAAATTCCAGCTTTCCTCGCTCTCTTATAGTCGACGAACCGTAACGAACCGTTCCAGCGAGGAACACGTTGTTGCTACCATCGTGCTTTTTGCTATTTCCTTTTTTCTCTCTTCCTCTCTTTCACGTTTTTCACTCTAATTTCATTTTTTGTGCGTTCTCTCTCTTTCTCTCCTCTCTCCTTTTCTGCTTTACGTCTCGTCGCTCTTAAAAATTCAAACCTTTATTCTGGATGTCTATACATTTCTAATATTCTCTATACCAATATCTTAAAAGATTGCGAAAACATCTTTTTGCATTTCTTACAATTAGAGAAATTTATTTTTCAATTACGATCAACGTAATGATACCATTTATTTTGTAACTTTCTCATTAAAAGTCAACAATACGTTATATATATATATTTTTATGTTTTTTTTTTAATTCCTCGAAGGAACAATTCGTTTACAATTTTTGACAGCGATCAATATCCTTCCATTTTCACAAAGCTTCCATTATTTCGTAAACGTTCCAAGATATAAACGAACGAGATAGATAGATAGAAAAAGAGGGAGAGGGAGTAATAGATAGATAGATAGATAGATATATAGAGAGATAGAAAGAGAGAGAGAAAGAGAGTATACATTCAAATGTAATAATGTTTTTCACCTCGTGTTCGTATTCCGTGAAATGACCATTCACGGATACATCCGTCATGTCGAAATATGAAAAGCGATGGCTGGCTCGCTGTCGAAAACAGCCTTCTGCCGTGCTGTATCAATCATTCTGTTCAAAAAATAAAAAGAAATAGCGAGAAAGAGTGAGGGAGAGAGAGAGAGAGAGAGAGAGAGAGAGAGAGAGAGAGCGCAAGAGGAATGCGATTAAATTACTCTCTGGATATCTCCAGAGGTTTTTAATCGACTTTCGAACCACCAGTATGCCTGTCACATAGGATGCGATATTTTCAATGCTCTACTGGTTCTCCTCGTAATAATGTCAGATTACACGTGTCACTAAAGATTAGCGTAGATGATTAGAAAAATTATTGAAGATGTCCATATATACTTTTCTCCATAGATAGCAAGATATCAGTTTCATTAAAGAGGATACATCTGTCTTTTTAATGTTCTTATACTACTTGAAATATTTTTAGATCCTTTACTTTTTTTTTCTTTTTCTCCTTCTCCTCTTCCTCACTCTTGTTGACGATAAAACTTAATTTTTATTCAAATTTCGAAGTGCGTCGTCGTATACATAGTAGGGAAAAAAGTTCGTTTTAATTAATTCCATAACGAGAGATAGACAAAGCTAGTCTTTTTTCCTGTTTTTTTTTTCTTTCGCGAAAAGACCTTAATTAACGAACGCAATTAATGAGAGAAAAAGAAGGGGAAAAAAAGGAAGTAATAATTTACCGCATGTGCGCAGATTGCAAACGCATCAGTGGAGCGAGAGCACGATCAAGACCGTAACGAGGCCATATTGGCAAGTGCACGGTGGTTACGTCGAGAGGTCGATGCAAATGATCGTAACGCCACGAGTTCGTGCCGAAGTTCAAGCACACTTCAATTGCCCGAACTTGGAGGGTGCAGAACTCGAAGACCAGGGTGAAGATGGGACGGCCTTGACGCATTGGGAAAAGCGGGTTTTCGAGGTTGGTAATTTTCGAAATTCGAACTATATTTAACGCGATCCTACATAACGAAGCTTTTTTATTAACAAATTTTTTATTTTCATTTATAAATATTTACAATACGAACGAGACCTTTACTACGATATTCTATTAAATAGTTTTGTCACCTCATCGTAATTAATTGTAAAGAATTAAATTTCGATTAATTACGTCTACAAAAAATTATGATAAGTAGTTTATAAATATAAAATATTATTATACTTTCTAACAAAACGTAAAATAATAGATAAAGAATCTGTGTTATATGACAGAACGAAGCTATGACTGGTACGCACACTCAAAATCCAGTTTATTCGAGGATTACGCTTGCTTTGATGGAGGATACCGGTTGGTACAGTGCAAATTATTCGATGGCGCAAGAACTCGGCTGGGGAAAGCACTTGGGCTGCGATTTTGCTATGAAATCCTGCAAGGAATGGATATCCTCGAAATCGTCGCGTTTATCGTGAGTATCGTCGTTGGATTTAAGTCGACACCATATTTGAATGGTTATCGTCGGAATAGTCACGTTTTGAATTTTCACATTGAAATCTTATCCCTGGTAAGACATGAATTCTTTCTCCTTGTGTTTCGTGTTTTTCTTCGAAAGAAAGCCTATTTCGCTAAAAGCATCGTCACGTTTTCTTGCTTCTTGGCTGTTCAATGCGTAAGAAACTTGATTATCGTGCACTTTAATACTTGACTATAGTTACTCCCGTAAAATCGTCGCCTGAGAGATCTGAGATCTTTCATTTAATAATTTAAAGAAATAAATTCATCTTCCTATTTTTTTCCTTTTTTTCGACATCTCTTTCGTTTTCCTTCTCCATTTTTATTTCTCATCTGATACAAGTTTTATAAGAAACAATCGTTATTATTATTACTTCGAGACGATTGAATTATTAATTTTTTTCTATCGATTTATCTGCAATCTCTGTTCTAAATACATAAACTCTATATTTCTTTTCTTAAATCTCTTTCTCTGGGATATCGGAATAACAGCAGAGTGCAAAAGTAAGTAATACAAATTCTTGGGATGAGAACGAAGAGAGCTTTTGAAAAATGTACGGAATCGGTGCGAGATCTCGTTACGATTCACACCGTCTATTACTTTCCTAAGACTTTTATTTCCTTTTCTAGGGGAAAATCGATTCATCCTTTCTGCAATAAAGTGAAGCAAGATCCATTGCAAACCGAGTGTACAGATGATCGAAGTTCCGTAGCTTTGTGCAATTTAGTAAAACATTCTCAACTCTTACCAAAAAAATATCAAGTAGGTATACATTAGATATCTATACTTACATGTTGCATTTAAATTAGAGTTATATCAATTCTAATCGCGTTCTTATTTTCAATAGAATTTCGATTCGATTCCACACGTACCATCTGGAGAAGAACAATACTATGGTGGCTCGGTGTCTCTGGCAGACTATTGTCCTTATATCCAAGAGTTTACGTGGCGAGCTCGAAACATTGTCGTCAGAGGATCTCATTGTCTTTACGAGGATAATAATCCACGTAAGTATAAAACTATAGTAACTATGTATACACACGAATATCTATAAAAATTCACGTAGAAAAGTCCACCTGTGATATTTTACATTTAAAATACAATTTTTGACGTTTTCACATTAGATCCGGAAAAAAATTTCGCTCTCGAGAAATACGGATCGCACTCGAGATGCTTCGATCATACCAATCAAATGTGGGAGGAGAGAACGTGCAAATTGGCACGTCAATGGCAACATTGGGGCTCTGGTTGCTATCAATACAAATGCGAGGCGGGTCGTCTGCATATTATGGTCGGTGAACCACTTTAATGAGCAATTATCTTAAGTCATTAATAATTTCGCTGGCGAAGACAGAGAGTATCTATTATTGCACGTGGATACGTAATCACGATCTATTATTAAATGTCATTTCTTTCATTCTAGGTGGCAAACTATACTTACACCTGCTATCACGCTGGTCAAGAAATAGCAATCAGGATAATTCAAAATGGTTGGCTGCATAAAGGAGCTTTGATATGTCCACCCTGTAAAGATATCTGTCAAGTAAGACATTTCTACTTGCTCTACGTCCAATTAGAATAATAATGGCCCTACCCAAATGACTTATCCTTTTTTATCAATCATTTTATAAATCCGTTAATCTCTTTTAGGCAGAACTAAAAGCTCGAGGCGAATGGTGCAAACCTGGCGATGAACATCCACCTGCAACTTATTATCACAGAGACAATCTTTACTGCTCATCAGCAGAAACCTTCGGCCTAAACATAGCAATTATCTTTCTAATCGCGTATCTCTCTTGCGTCATTAGATGATACGACGTTGTTGAATCTAGTACGATTTTTTTACGATCATCTGACTCGATAATACGGCAATACATGAACGATCGTTTATCATCGTAGTTGCGTTATGCCTTTAGGAATCACGATGTTCTATACAGAAGATATACATACATATACATACATAACGCACATAAACACACACACACACAGACACAAACAAACATCGACGTCGATATTCGTAGCGTTCTCTAAGCTTCGAAAAACTTCGACTCGATAAAAGACTACATTCTTCTAAGCTAATTCCTTAGCTCTCGAGCATACGGGTAAATTCTATTTCAGTCCAATCGTTTCTGTAATACTCTGATACGTTTCGGTATATAAAACATAAAAAGTTAAAGA
This sequence comes from Vespula vulgaris, assembly GCF_905475345.1. Lineage (NCBI taxonomy): Eukaryota > Metazoa > Arthropoda > Insecta > Hymenoptera > Vespidae > Vespula > Vespula vulgaris. The sequence continues at coordinate 5,738,786 of NC_066590.1, read as the reverse complement.
TTTTCGTTTAGAAATATGCGAAACATTATTGTTGCTAATTTTTTTTCTCTTTTTTTTTTGCTTTTTTCGAATGAAATTCTTATATTGTTACTTTTGTGACATATAATGTATATTATTAAAGAATCGGATACATTCTTAACCATTTTACAACGCTAAAGAACAATTCAGCGTCGTAAAATGAATCTAATATTCTATACTTTGTAAACTTATTAACATTCCCGTAAAATCTTTAAGAACGAAATGAGATGCATTTATGTATCTCTATCTTCGTTGTACAATGATTTTTTCCTTTTTACGCTTAACACTCAAACTTGTAAGTGAGAAACAATGAGTCATATCGAAGTGTTTTTTAAAAAACATGTAGAAGGGAGAAGGATGAAACGGCAAAGACACGTGTGTCCAAACGTTCGTGCGTATTTACATGCGTTTAACGAATTTTAAAGAGTCACACAGGGTCGTTGGTTGGACAATATTATATAAAGTCGACATCCTAAACTTCTACGCTCATTAATGGATAAGCTGTAAATAATTTTACAAAAATATATATATAAATAAATAAATATACATATAATAAAGATAAATTTTTATGCGTATAGAAGAAGAGAGAAAGCTTGCGTATGAAAAACCAAAAAAAAAAAAGAAAAAAGAAGAGAAGTGAAGAAAAGAAAAGAAAAAGGAAATGATTAAAATGATCGTAATTAATTATCATAAACGTATTAAATCTAGACGTTTCACTTTCGTTTTTATTCTAAACACGTAGAGACTATAATAATAATAATCGTCTTAGACGATCGTACGTATTCTAATCGCTTCGAGAGGATTACACTTTTGCGTTTCGCCCTTAACCAGATCGATAACTAGCATCGAAGCATCTTCTCTCGATACATTCCAAGGAAGAAAAAAAGAAAAAAGGAAAAGGAAAGGAAAAGAAGAAAGAAAAGATAACGTATAGTTTAATTAATTAAACTCCGATTAAATAAGCGATCGGAAGTAGTAATGGATTTTATACTATACCGAGAGGCAGACGTTATGCATAGTTCATCAGTCTGTCTTGTATAGATACAAAGACACTTAATCTATACTTTTGTACAGATACTATTAATGTTTAATAAGTAGTTTACTCTCTGTATTAAAAACTTGAAAGCGAGTGTGAGCGTTTTGATGCGAGTATGTATGTACGTATGTGTGTAAGTACGCGCGTGTCTGTGTGTGTGTGTGTGTGAACGCGCACTTTAAAACAAAATACGTTTCAAATCTTTTGAATGTGCCGCGGAGTCTATCTTAATTTCAGCCATTGTGCTGTAAAATTTCTATTCGATAAAAAAAAAAAAAAATGAAAATAAAATCTATACGTTTGACATATAATAATCGGTCCGATTGCGAAAATCCTCGCGTATTCTGAAATATGAGGTTTCTAAATCATCTTCTTCTAATCGCTTTTACAATGAACGCCTACTTTCAATTCTGTATACTTTATTATGCGATATAAATCATTTTCAAGTTATTTAAAATTATTTTAAATTATTTTCAAATTATTTGAAATTATTGTAAAAATCAACTGGTAATTGTGTCAACGATAAAAATTTTCTATAGTCGGCTAAAATTTCAAGAAAAGGAGAAGAGAGTTCATCTCGAAGTTTCTATGACTTTAATTAAATTATCATTCCTAGCATGCAGGGTAACCGCTTTCACCGTCGATTACTTCGGATTTAATTTCGATTAGCGACACGTCGTATTTATATATACATATATATTACGTATATAAACATATATGTGTGTTATATGAACATACACGTATGTCCTATCGATAACTTCCGTCTTTGAGTACATGTGCCATCCCTGTAAGAAAGTAAATTATAAAAATCCTCTAACGATAAGCAACGGGGACCGAACTTATTTCTTTTCGTTATTATATACGAGACGCATGTAAAATAATCTGTTGATAAATTAAAAAAAAAATCGTCTATAATTAAACGGCTAGACATGAGGGAATTTAGTTGATAAAGCAGCAATCCATAGGCCGTTTCCGTAGGTTACTTTTTAAGACGATCTTTTTGCAAACAAAAAGAAAACTACATAAGAGGATTAAATTATCGAATAAAAATTGAGATGGTTGTGAGTGTTACATTTTTCTCAGTAGCTCTTATCTTCTGGCACGACGATCGTCCGGATATCTTTTTATCTTTCGAAGAAACTTCGCAAGTAAAATGCAAAAGCTAAAAAAAGAAAAAAAGAAAAAGGGAAAAAAGTTACAAATACGATGTTATGTATATAAATACGAAAAAACAGTCGACTTCTTCACTGTGGGAGGATTTTATTCCAGAGATTTATATTTTTGCGTGTAAACGAGTGTATCGTCATTGAAAAGATATTAAATTTTCTGTAAAAAAGGAAAAAGAAAGAAAAAAACGAACGTATTTCATATCACGCGATTCACCACAGCGGAGAATTTATCTGTCCGAGATCACGACCGACAACGAGTCCAGACGAAAAATCGATTTCTTAGAAAATAAGCGATGTCACTAAAAAGGTACTCGTTAAATACTCGGGCTATCGTTGTAATTAACGTGTATTTTTCTTGTAAACTGCCGCCGAAGAGAAAAATGTATAGACGAATTATAAATCGCAATCTCTCTAATTCCTCTGATAATTCTGTTTTTATGAATGATAAAGATGTATACAAGATAATAAACGTTTAAATCTTTAGAATGTCTTTGTTAATCTATTAAAAATTTACGTCTAAATATTGTCCATATAAAAACGACTATCATTAACTTATACAAAATAATGAAAAGTTTTATTTTTCTAAAAGCACTGAATACAAATATATTTCAAAAATCAACACTTGTTTACCTATAATGCAACATAGTAGAAGCTGATTCGAATAAAAAATTGATTTGATTTTAGGCATTGATATTTGATTTCAATATTATGAAATGCTTATTAATTTTCGCGTGTCTACGTAATGAGAAAGAAACTAATAAAAACATATTAAGCTATTTTTAGGAGAAAATATATTTTATGAGACAACTCATTCACCAAATTTACCTGCTGTTTTGCTGTATTTGTAATTAAATGTTCGCTGATCGCGATCTTTTATAAACATTCATTCATATATTTATATATACACGTTTGTGTACAATCTATTACTATCCATGTTATACCTTTCGTTTTTAAACGAGATGCTAATTACGAGCGAACAAAATGAGATCCATCGTAATGTTTTCGTCAACTTTTAATTGGACATTTATTTAAACGCTTTTATTCCTCTAAAAACAAGAATTTCCTTTCTATCCAACAGAGAACATCTATTCATTAAAAAATATTAATTAAACGATAACATTATGTATCGATTTGAAAATACTTACTTCAGTTATTTTATAAATAAAAAAGACGGAATATATTTAAGCGCCCCACCTAAAAATCTATAAATAACAAAAAATTCAATACTTCAAAAATTTTTAACGCCATCTAACGAGCATATGTTTGAACCACCTTTCAAAGAACACTTCTAACGATAAGAAATATCCCTACTTGTATAAAGAAGGTCGTGTAGTAAACACTTGTATAAAGAAAATTTTGTACGTATGTATATGTATGTATCTGATTTACATTCAGCGCTATCTAGAAGCTTACGCACGAATGCACTGGTTGCATTACTTTCGTACGGTGGATGCTTCTAATGCTAGTTCGATGATTTTGCTGTTAGATAACGCTCGAAGTTTCGAGACACCCTTGTCGTTGTATAAATTTCAAAAAAAGAACTAAAAAGATCTTCAAAAACAAACTAATCGAAACTAAACTAATTGAATTTCTACTTTTATTACAAAAGAAAACTAATAAGACGATAATCCTAACGATATCACAGCATCAAGTAAATACTTCCATAGGATTCTTTATTATTTCCTAAAAAATGATTTCCACAAACGATTTACATTGATTAGTAACTTGAAGACTGCTTTTTAAATGGCCTCGATGGGCCATTTAAAACGTGAGATTGCATAGAATTACGAATTACGATTTACTAATTACGATGTTGTTCTCCATTGCATTAATATTATATACTCCAAGAAATGTACATTGTGCGTTTTATAATTCCTTCCACGAGAGAGATTCATAATATAAATAAAGAGAGAGAGACATTTTTTATTCGACATTATCGTCGTGGTCTCTCCGTACTCCATTCAGGCACCGCGGACCCGATCTTGCTCTACGTTCTCCTTCTTCGTAAAAATGGAAAAGAGAAACAAATAAGGAAACAAATACTTCTATCGTATCGTTCCGTTCATCGCTGGAAATTTTGTTTTATGTTATCTTTTTTTAGTAATAAAGAAAAAGAAAAATAAAAGAAAATTACCTACGAATTTCCTTATTCGATATAGATTCTCTGCCCTACATTCTAGTTCTCAAAAACAAAATAGATAGAGAAAAAACTCTCTCTTGGTTTTTTTTCTTTCTTCGAAAAAATTATGAACTCTTCGTAACTTCTAAAATACGTCTGACAAAAGATCTTCCTCAACTTTGCAGTAATGACAACAAAAAAGAAAGAACGAGTTCTTCCTTCGAATTTCTCTATTCTACAGACTTCGTCGCTCTCTCTTTTCACGAAAGTAAAGAAAATAAAAAATATTCTATCGCTCTTCCGACAAATGATGTTATTCTACGTTCTCCTTCGTAAAATTAAGAAAGAAAAAAAATAAAAGACTTGTTTAACATTCGTCCGACATAAAATCTCATTCTGCGTTCTCCTTTTTCGCAAAAAACAAAAAAAAAACAAAACGAGTACTTCCGTCGAATTTTCTTTTTATACGATAAATTCTGCCTTACATTCTCTTAGTCAAAAATAAGGAGAACAGATCTTAGTTTCTATGATAAAATTGTTTGTCTTCCCGTCATTTCTAAGATTCGTCCGGTACAAGATCGGGTAAGCTGAGAAAGCTCGCGTATTTGACGCGTCTCTCTCGTCGCGAACGTTGGCGAGTCTTCGAGCTTTCGATCGTCCCATTGTTCTCGTGATAAGAAGAAGAAGACCTGTCTTGATGGGAACTTTCCCCTAATGATGGGACAAGATCCGTCGGCCAGACCGAAGAATATTCGCCATCATACATTCTTCGTCGTTCTTGTCCCTGGATCAGCAGATGGAATCCTGCCGCCACGCGATACTAACTGATGTGATCCGGTGATCCCGGATCGTCCGTTTGCGTGGCGGCATCCCTTCCTGCCGACAAAAAATATTTTTCACATTTCCAATATTCCATCCTCTCGTTCGTTCATTTTTCCTACAGTTAATTGATCTATTTATTTGCAGTTTATTTGTATATCTATCGTTTATACATACATGTATAAATGATATATATGTACATGTACGTGTATATATATATATATATATATATATATATATATATATATATATACGTATATATCGCTGGTTTCATAGAACGAGTAAATACGCCGTTTGACACAAATGTTAATTGTTGACAAAAGTTGAAAGCAAATCTATCAACCAGTGAATTTGCTCAACATCTTTGTAAACTCGCCTCGGTACATATGCGAATATAGGAAATGTTAGGATTAGAATTAATGGTAAATTTCACGGATTTACCGTAGACAAATTATTTTACCAACAATTACGAAAAAGTGACTTAAATGAAAGATTATTAAATATTGGATTGATTCATAAATAAGTTCTATTTTATTGGAAGTAACTCTCTATTTATAATATAATTTATTTATGAATCGAACTATAGATTGTCAAAAAAGGAAAAAAATATACTATACCATAACTTAAGTGATTTTCCTAATCACAAATCTATATTATTAATAATTATCTAACGGACCTCACGTGGGCGTGACGTCACCACGTATCATGTGTCCGGTTTCCCATGGAAGTGGTGATGGATTATTGGCTAAAGATGAGGATGAACATCTCGCCATAGAACATCGATCCATTGAGCAACGTTCCAATCCTGAAACAAAAGTCGCTTTGTATAAAACGCATATACGTTACGCATCTACATTCTCCCATGCAATGACACTTGTTGCTCGATCATCTTCCCACGCGGTCACGCGAAACTATTATCAATTTGTACGAACCATTCGTTCAATTGCAAGTCACAAAATTAACTCAAACTTTCTCGTCAATTCTGATAAACGTCTCATTGTGGATTAAAGATGATCGAAATGCAACTTCGTATTAATATCTTAATCGTGTTTTCTACTCGAAAAACTTGAATTTGATATTAAGTATTACTATACTTCGAAGATTCTATAAGAAATGATACTATACACCAGTATTGTCCCTGACAATTGTAGAAAGTATTTTTACATAAAAACTTTTCGATAATTCTTATCAATAATTATGTTTACAATATACTTATGCAAGTATTTACATACATATTAACAAACGACTATTTAGCGATTCTTTACTTACGATCGAACTATCTCGTAAGAGAAAGACTTTTTCCAATATGTTCATCAAGTAGTAAAATTCCTTTGAATTTTTTTTAACGTCCTCGACGAGGACGTGACTTTACGGGAAATAGACCAGGCGTATAGGAGAGAATCAATAACGCGGCTCGCGTAAACGAGCTCTCTGCTCTTACCAACGACGCTCGAGTTCTTTTTTTTCTCTTTTTTTTTTGTTTCCATAGCGAGCATCGACACGACATACATACATATTTTGTTAATAACATCGGTATTGGTTATAGCTCGACGATCGGAAATATTCAAAACGTTTTTCTATCATCTTTCTTATTCCTCTCTTTTTTATCGAAGAAAACTTTCACGATAAGCATTTACATGATGACGAATAAAATAAAAAAGATAAAAATAAATATATAAATAAATAAATAAATAAATAAATAAATAATAAGCTCATACCCGACAAATCTACTCCACTGATACTGCAAACGTCGAGGCCACCGGTACTAGTAGCACAACAATGTTGTTTCGGTCCCAACGGCTTTGATCTGCAAAGAAGCTAAAAGAAAAAGGAGAAAATATAAAAATATGAACATATGAATCAATCGACGAATTATTATCGATAATTCTGTTGGTAATCTGCAGAAATAGACTATGTCTTTCATATAAATCACATTACATGTTAACTTATCTTTCTTTTCGGTTATACGAACATGTCATTCCTTATCTGATAAAACAGAGAAGGATGCTTTTCAAGAATCAATCGACATCTATCTGTCTGTCTGTCTCTTTTCCTCTCTATCTTTCTCTTTCTCTTTCTCTCTCTTTCTCTTATCCGTTTGCGAACAAATAAATCGGCTGGTGAAACGGCGCAAGACCACTTGTCAAGCACCACACGCGATACGATCGTGTAGGCTCCGTATGAACCAACGTTACTGAGAAAGAGAGAGAGAGAAGAGAGAGGGTGCACGGTTTCCAAAGATGAAAGATTTACGATGAGGGGACGACCGTTTCGGAATTCATGGCCTGCAAAGTCGAAAGGGGAAGATGCATTGTCCTGAATGTTGGATGGAGAAAAAGAGAGAAAGAGAGAAAGAGAAAAGGAAAGAGGCAGGATACAAGAGGAACGTTTCTCGTTTTTTCCTCATTTCCCGAACTGTATTCGAAAGGAAAAGGATGTAGAAAAACGTAGAAGGTTGTCGTTAAATCGTTAAACTCACGAAATGTATCGTGAACGAGCGAAGGTAACGCCCTTTCGGATTAAATAAATTCTCTAGGAATTTCCTTCCTGTCGAAGTTAAACTTCTGTTTGTCTTTCATGTTTGTTTATTCAGTTCTCTCCCTTCGACGTTTGTTCTCGTTTCTTTTCTTTCTCTCTCTTTATTTCTCTTTCTCTTTATTCGAGAAATAAAACGGGAAGAATTTTCGAGACGTTTGTTTCAACTCCAACTTTCTTACGTTTTCTTCTCTTTCAAAATAACGATGATAAAAGAGCGAGAATAATAGAAAATACTTTTGACATGCTTAAAAGCATTGACGCGTGTTTACGCGTGGTACACCACGTGTAACAGATTTTCCCCAAGCAAACTTTATTTCACGATTCGATCGATCGAATTCGTTGAAAGATAAAAATCGAATAAGCTTATTTTGATATTGTATGAAAATCTCATCCACAATTTCGGTACACATGAACGATATCGCATTTATTTTTCGCTATTATTCAGATCGAAATCCAACAAATGTTCAATGAATTCACATTTACAATTATATATTTAAAATTGATAAATTAATATGTGCACATACAATGGTTTCAAACAATATTATTATAAACATTTTCAATAACTTTGCGATTAAAAAAGAAGAGAAAAATAATAATAAATTAATGCGATTCGAATATACGATTAAAATTTATTCATAAAGAATTAAAAAAAGAAAAGAAGAGAGAAACACGGTAGATTTACGTCGACGTCTCTTTTAATAGAATTTTACTATTACGAAGGGAGAGAACAATAGAGAATTTCTATTAATATTGATAAAATCTACTAATCCATAAAATCATTAACGTATACCACACCAAGATAATAGTATCGTTTCTCATCGTAGTTTCACTTCCATTGGAAAACGTCTCACTTTTTCTACCGCTTATAATTTCAAAAATAAATATCTGCATCCGATAAAAGTCTTTTACTATTTCAATATACGACGTAGCAGTTCTTTTAATAATACTATAATGAATGTCAAAACCTGATCGTATATCTCGTGCGAAAACTTGCAGTCCATATGTTAATCCTAATCCCATAAATATACTCCTCGATCGTTATGTTTCAGTTAACTTTAATTTATGGAGACAATTTTCCCATAAAAATGTATGCCATTTAACTTGATCGATCGAGAGTATAAATACATTATATTAAGTATCTCGAAGAGAAAATAATTTTTTCATTAAGAATAATGATTAATTTTCAATTGAAATCATTTCATCATTAAATACATACATATTATTTTTGTTATCGTACCTTCGTATAAAGCAACTCCCTCGATATACGTCGAAAGTGATTGTTGAGCAACCAGTAAAGAAATGGATTCCAAAAACTGTTGGAAAGTGCTAGCCACGTGGCAAGAAAGTCAAGGAACGGCGGAGGCTTGCTTCCGGTGCAAGCTGCGACTACTTCCTGAATCGTCCAAGGCGTGACCATTACGATGAATCCTAAGCTCATCGCGGCCATTGTTCGCGACGCCGAAGTCGACAATCTTCTTTCATGAGCGACGAGCTGAAACACGTTGATTGAACTTTCTTGTCAAATCAAATATCAATGATATTTATGTCAATAAATCTCCTTGGAAAACAAAAGAAATGAAATTCGTTCGAATAGATAAAAAAAAAAAAGAAAATGTAAAATCATAATGAAAGTAGCACGAATTTCGAGTTAATAGTTCGATGAACTTTATAAGAAAATCATAAAATCGATATCATCGATAAGTATTCTTATGAATTTGTTTAATTTCACTAAGAATTCTCTTTCTCTTTTTTGTTTTTTCTTTTTCTTTACTTGGTTACGATAGTAAATTCAACGTAACTATATCCGATGGAAGAAGGGATTGGGCCAATATAGTAGAAGATCCTTTTTAAACTGGCGCTCCTATGGCTTCGATCGCGAACACGCTTGCCAAGAGCTTTAGAGGAATGAATGGATCACCACCCATCAGGTCTGCGGACCGATCGTCCTTGAGAAGATAGAGATAGAGATAGAGATAGAGATAGAGATAGAGAAAGAGATAGAGAGAGAGAGACAGAGAGAAAGAGAGAGAGAGAGAGAGAGAGAGAGAGAGAGAGAGAGGAAGACTCGCGACACAGCCGTCTCTCTTAGGCCGGCTTGACACGGTTAGAAAAGTCTCTAAGCGCTAAGCTCGTCAATGTCAAAGTCTCCTTCTCCTACAGTAGTAAAGGGATTACCAGCCTCCTCGTTTGGGAACATCACCGTGTCCCATATGCCTCTCTCTCTCTCTCTCTTTCCTTTTTATTTTTCTCAGACCTACACACGTATCCTCCTATCTTTCTATTTCGTTGAGTCCAGTCATCTCGACGTGGTGATTTTCACGCCTCTCCTTTTCCCTTCAGCTTCACAGGATTACCAGCTTTAATATCGAGGTAGGTACGACGTAAAGAGAGATCAATGTAAGTAAGAAGGACTCTCGAAAACTCAGAACGTGCTCGTAAAATCAATCGACTAAACTGAACTCGAAAATTTCAATCTTTATTGAAACAATCGAATTAATTCAGCCAGAGAATTAAATTACATTGGCGAATGACGATGATTCGATATAATCGATCATTCGATCCATAAATTTCTCACTTCATTTAATTACATTTTTATAAAAATTTCTACTCCGTATCACGCGATATTTTATTATAACATACATACGAAAAATCTGTCTTCTGTAATATTCTCTCGGTTTACCAGAGACCATTTTATTCCACGTGGAGGTAAGAAAGAAAATACGTTTAGAAGAAAATCTACGTAGCGAAAACTACGACGACGATTTCAGACGACGGTTTATCGCATACCAAATGATCATTAGCATACCCAATCCTTTTGGAAATTTAGAACGCGGGACAAACTATTACCGTCGAAATATTTGCATTTCGATCCGATTTATCGTCCGAAAATTGCCGAGTTCTCTTGCATGTTTCCGCGATTACATATTAAATATATTTACGTTCGCAACGAGGATATTCGTTTCGATAGTCTATATTAAAATAAAAATTCTAAAGAAAAAAAAAACAAGAAAACAAGAAACGAAAGTAATTCATTAAAAATTACGAGCGATATATCCATTTTATATTTATTCAAAATATTTAAAAAGATAAAAAAGAAAATAAATAAATTTTATCAAAATATCGATCAAACCATTTTCATGGGATTGTTAGTTTCGCTCAAACTTCTTTATTGTTATAATATAGCTCCTCTTACCATTGTGTATCCAGCCAAAACTAAGCAATATTCAAGCAAGGTATCAAGCACGTATCATGGACGGTCCAACGATTTACTTTATACTATAGAATTGTCTGCCTTCGTGGTCATATCCAATGTTGGTTTGTATTCAAAACGAACAGTACCACTAGATCGAGAAATTGAAACAGATTATTATTTTACCTTAAAAATGCAAAAATGCATTTGTCAAATAACAATAATATTATCTATGATCTTGTTCGTACGAAAAATAAAAAGTCCGAAACGATTGTTATTCCTTTCTAAACCAGTCCGTTCCTCTCGAAATTATTCGAAAATGACGATAGTTAGAATGTTTTGGAAAATGGTAAGAGAATTTAATGAGGAACCCGGTTCACGTTCTCGTCTTCTATTTTTATTACGGAAAGAGAAGAATCCCTAGACTGGAAGTACTATCTCTGTTGGCGGTACTGCGAGAGAAACAAATAGATGCGCGAACTCTTTTATGGGAGGAGGAGGAGGAGGAGGAGGAAGGGTAAGAAAAATAAACAAAGTCTCATAAACGACGAGTCGAAAGTCATTAAATTGGCGACAACGGGACTTGACTTTACTTCGTGGAAAAACTCTTTAAATAGAGTTTTCTCTTCGTTTCTTTTGGAAGAACGAAACGTCTCGTTATTTGTAAATGCCTGCGATTTATTTTTTTTTTTTTTACGTTGCAAGCAAGCAAGTAAGCAAGCAAGCAAGGAAGCAAGCGACTTTTAGAAAATTTTACTTCTTAACTTTCGCTATCGTTCTCTCGGTTTTCCGCACAAAATTAAATGGCCCTCGAGCAGTTTGCTTAAAGTGTATAAGTACTACATCGACGCTTACTATCCTACGTATGTAGATACATCGACTGAAACGAGCTTCCGGCCATGAGATAGGCGAAAGTTTCAGCGAAGTATTTTCATATATTTCCATCGACATAACTTGTTTAGTAAGTCTTACCGTAGCATGATACGTTATAATATAGTAGATACCCCTAGGACTTTTAACTTTACATTTTCAGTAATTTAATTGAGAATAAATGCATCAATTTGTTGATTATCGATACGAGCTGTAACAATAAAACATTGAAAAAGAACAAGTCGAAGTTATGATATTATAGAAAAATATTTTTGCGATCGAATAAAAACTCCCTACAGAATATCATTCGTTAAAAAGAAAAACAAAACATACGATATTTCCAAACACTTGGTATACCTGTCAACTTTTCCAATAATAAATTTTACAAATAGTCAAATATGCGAATGCATAACATCAAATCGATCTAAAAGTAGTAAATCCAAATAACTGTCAGACACGTATTTGCTTCGCGTACGATCGCGGAAAGAAAAGGAGAAAAGAGAGAAGGAAAAAAAAGGAGAAATTTTTCTAGTGGTAAAACGTAAAAATAGTCAGACATATACGTAAAACTATAAAAAAGTTTCAATAACATTCAAAAACAAACATACTGTATAATACGAAAGGATAGAGAATAAAACGATATCGTGTTAGCAATAGAAAATCGTGATGATAGTCGAACGCAGTGATACTTTAACCCGCCATATAAAAAATGTCTCGAATCTCGACTATATGCATAATTCACACGGATGCTCGCACTTTAGTAGCTTTCATTGGAAGCTTTGCACATGACAACGAACCTTTTACATCTTCCAAGATAAGCACGCGAACGGCGAGTTTCCTCTCTCTCTCTCTCTCTCTCTCTTTTCCTTTTCCTCCCCTTTTGAACACTATATATATATGAAATCTTATACATCGACGCTTCCGCGGCCTCGAAAACACCTTTAGAAGACATTCCCGCATCCATTGACCTACATTGAAGCTGTGGTGGAACGGCGGAAAGCGGAATATAAAAGGAAAGAGGAAGGAGAATGGGGAGAGAAAGAGAGAGAGAAAGAGAGAGAGAGAGAGAGAGAGAGAGAGAGAAGAAAGAAGATACGGCCGATTTTCTTATAAATAAGTTGCCCGCTGTGATGTATGCCATTAAGGTATGATTTTCCCTTCTTCTTTCTATCTTTTTTTTCTTCTGCTTCTTCTTCAAGGAAGGGAGAGACGTCCTATGAAAGTATTTTTTGCACATGTATGTGTGTGTGTGTGTGTATGTATATATATATATATATATATATATATATATATATATATATCGGATAGTACATAGCCCATTAAGTTTGAATCCTTACCAAAAAATATGGGGTAAGGTAACAAAGCGTGTCTAAGGACGCGAAGAAAGTTTCCTTTCGATGAGTTTGTTTCAAACTATTTTTGTAGTGACCAGGGGATAGAACCGAGAGAAAGTTCGAGAAAACTTGAGACTAGAAGTGCGAGGAATAAAAAGAGAGAGAGAAAGAAAGAGAGAGAGAAAGAAAAAGAGACAGGAAAAGAAGATATCGAAGGCCATTCGATATCTCACGCGTATTTCCGTCCTGTCTTCGAAAGTTTCACCAACGGGAAAGTAAGAAAAATGAAGGAACGTAGAGAGAGCGTAGATCGTATCGAATGAATTCTCGATATAACACATATCGTCGTTTCTATATCGATTATTTATCGCTTGTGAACTAGCATTGCCCATTTCAAAATGGACTATCATAGATATTCCTTCCATTTTTGTTCCCATCGTTTTACAAGGATCGTTTCACCTAGTTGGCGAACGAGCGTTGAAATTCGCGGAGAAACGAATTCGATACGCGATGAGAGTGATATTTATCGACCGGATAGCTCTTTCTCTTTCTCTTTCTCTCTCCCTGTCTCTCGTAACAACGAGACAACGATGGGAACGACAACGGAAATGCTCGCTCGACTTCCGGATGTGTCATTAAGCTCGTTGCACTCCGATCTCTCTCTCTCTCTCTCTCTCTCTCTCTCTCTCTCTCTCTCTCGACTCTCCCGCGTTGGCTCTCCCATTCGTCGTTATAACGCCGCGAATAAAGCCGCGATAACGACGACGTTCTAAATTGATAAAAATGGTTGTGCTCGATCGTGGTTCCTGAATATCCTAGTCTTCGCTAACGAAAATTTTACATAGCAAAAAAGAAAAAAATGTTTCGTTGGAAATAAGTAAAAGAATCTTCATTAATTATATTTCTTTCTAAAATATAGTTATCGAACAAATATTTCGACTAATATTTCATGGGAATGTGATTCGATTAAACCGATCGATTCCATTTTAGCGTACATTTATTTATTTTAGATTAGAATTCGTTCCTTACGAGGAATCGCATGACTTGATATGCACGTCGTTCATTGTTTGTCTTTTAATATGTACATTTTTTTTTCTTTTATACCTCGCTTCGATTCATTTTTATTTCAATTCGATCGTTAAGACGTACTCGTCGCGAAAGGAAGTCTGTAATCATATATTATATATCTTTTATTTTTGCATAAGTAATTTTTATTTAAATGTACTGTAATTATATATTATTATTTAATAAATATTATTATTATTATTATTATTATTATTATTATTATTATTTAAAATCATGAAAGTTAATTACTACCGTATCTTTTACATAATTATGTATATTTTTTTTTATTATTGAGAACAATTAATGAAGAAAATTTAATGATAATAAATTTTGGGTTAGTATGAAGTTTGATATTTAATTACTAATGCAATTTTACGAATAAATATTCTAATACAACGATTCGTCCATAAAATTAGCTTATCGTACATCGATAAGCAAAGCGTTAACAATTCGATATAATCAAAGGCTCGACTCTATCTCAACATGGCGTAATCCTTAAGATCTCGATGGTCGTGGACGCTTTGTTTTCCCGCCCACTCGTAATTTCCTTCAACGATTTATCCCGAACTCCTAATGGCATAGTTCCCCCATCTCCTATCCCTCTCTTTCTCTCTTTCTCCCTCTCTATCTTTTTTATTCTCTCTCTTTCTCTTCTACCAATTTGGGACATCGCTCGAAAGCTTCGTTTTGTTCCATCCCCCTTCTCCTGGCAAATTAAACCATTTATTAGGTAAAATTTATTCCACCGTTAAACTCGTTACTCGCTTCGATCGACCGATAAGGGCTTTACAGGGTAATACGACATTTAAAATGCCTTGATCTAGCGTTTTAAAAGCGCAGCCATTTAGAAAATGTTGTCAATTATAATAATAATGATAATAATAATAATGATGATGATAATAATAATAATAATAATAATAATAACAACAACAACAACAACGACAACAACAACAACAACAATAATAATAATAATAATTCAAAACTTTGGAACTATTTACAACATACGATGAATTGCAACGAGGGTCTCTTGGAGAGAAATATTATATTATATAATAATATTGATTATAGACCATATGATATACATTATAAATTTTATTGCATATTATAAATTGCAGATTGTTTAATTACATTTTCCGTGGGATTCATAAACTGTATCACATCATATATACACTGCTAATTATTATATATATAGACGATTTATTCACTGAGATTCTACGAATTATTAAGATTCTTTAAATTCTTCTCTCATTACGTTTGTAAACTCGGAAAGATCAAGAATTCTCGTGAGATAGAAGGAAATGGTTTCTATCAAGAATTCTCAAATAGTTTCCTCTTACCTTACATTCCCTTTCCTTACTTTATATCTATCTCCTTTCTAATACCACTAAATCTGCATCGTGCATCGAACTCTCATTTCCTGTATCTGTAAATCTTATATCGATTCGTCCAGAATACACGAACTTGGCGAAACGAGAGAATTTAACGATCTGACATTATTCTTGGTCGATTATCGAACCGATCGCGTTCCATTCGAAAACGAGGATTGTATGCGAAGAACAACGCCGGTAATGGTCGCAATAACGGACAGTTAAGAGAATGCAAAACGAGCTCATATTCAGTAATGAAACATCTTTTACTTTCATAACTCTCTCTCTCTTCCTCTTTCAAATTACAATATTATTCATTACGATATGATCTATATGACCGTTCGGTGTAATAACGTCTACGATGCATGATAAATGTGAGGTAGACTTCTTTTGTACTTTTTAATCAATCTATACGAGCGTGCACGTCATTGATATTATTAATGAATTATGTATACGTGTACGTGTAAATGAATGAATGAAATATTGATGAATTCAGAATATGAAAGCAACGATTATTATGCTTTTGCCTTTTCAATTGATACCTATCGATTTTTATTTTCGTATTAACGAGTATTCTTTTTTTTTCTTTTTTTTAAAGGAAATTAGCTGACACCTGATACTAACTTTAAATAATTTTTGCAGGGATCGATCAAAGAACGTAACAGCCGTGCATATCGGAAAATAGTGTATGTATTTCAATCACACCCTCGATCGTTTATAACCGATACGATCCACTCAACTCTGCACCGATGAATTACTTTTTTATCGCAGCTAAACTGTTCCCTGAGATTTATAGTAACCGATGCAATTTATCAAAAGAGTGAAACTTCAAAAGTTTCCGCGGGAAAATTACTTCCCATAGATGGAAAGGATCGTCTCGATCGACTTAATTGATGCGCCTTTAACTTTCTCTCCTTCTCTCTCTCTCTCTTTCTCTCGATATATTCCGCTTCGTTCTCGTAATCGTTAGAATCCTGGCAACGTTAAAACGAGTCACGCGTGTAACGCGAGCAATCGAGAGGCTTTTACTTAACTTAGTTTCTCTTTACGACAATTCATTTACTCGAGAGAAAATTAGAAATCGGCTAAAGAATCAAGACAGAAAGATTACTATATCTTTTCTATCTTTATACCTACACTATATCCTTTATTTCTCTTTTCCTCTCTCTCTCCCTCTTTCTCCTAAATATATATCATTTATTTAATAAATCAAAGTATTATATACGAATGGTCTCGATAATTATCTGCACGTACTTCCAATAATATTAATTTATAATTGAAAAAAAGATAAATGAACATGATTTATTTTCCCACCATAAAATTCATCTTTACGACAAATATAGTTACTTGCCATTACTGTATCTACCCTTAAAGCCATAAAAGAAAAATCCGATTTATTAATGCTACGCAGTGATGACTCTTTAAAAGACGAGAAAAAAGTTAAGCATCTTAACGTCTCGTCAGTATATTTTCCTTCTGAAGCATATTATAGTATCTCGAAAAAAAATGAAAAAAAAAGAAAAGACTCTATTATAAGAAACTACTCAAAAGTGAGAGAACAAACGAGAGAGAAAGAGGGGGGGGGGGGGGAAGGGAGAGAGAAGAAGAAGAAGCAGAGAAAGAATAAAAATAAAAAAAGAAAAAAGACGCAATAAGAATATGACAGAGAAACGGAATACTCTGCAGGAACCAAAGACCGTCTCTGTTTTTTCTCTCTCGATCTCGTCTTCGTTCTCGAAAAAGATGGGAAATAAAAGAGAAAGAAAAGGAAAGAGGGAAGACAAGAAATAAAAAAATAAAAAAAAAGAAAATAAAAGAACGAAAAGAAGAAGAAGAAGAAGAAAAAGAGAAGAGGAAGATGAGGTCCCGGCTAATGTCAAGATAAATGCGATTTCCTCGGACCGCCGGAACAAGCTGGAAGAGAAAAATATTGTTTGCTATGAAATCTAGGGCGCACATCCTGGATAGCATGCTGTTTGCGTGCTGGTACTACTCCTGGTGATGGTGATAGTAATGGTGATGGTGGTAGTGGTGTATGGAAACTGGTAGTATGCTTTCCAACATATTCCGATGCTTGTGTTCTACTACTACCGGAAACTATAAAGGGTGAGGTCAGATTCTAAGAGATAAAGGAACAGAGAAAGAGGGAGGGAGAAAGAGAAAGAGAGAAAGTTTCTCGCACGGTCCTTGTGCCAAATTTTCGGTCCAACTCGTCTAGCAGGGACTAATTAACTAGGTTGAGCTTACGGAATTATTGAATCTTCGGGGTAAATATCGGGGAAAGCTTTTGAGGGAATAAATTAGAAACAAAAGAAAAAGGAAAAAGAGGAAAAAAGAGAAAAGAAACTTATTTAGAAGAGAAAAAATTCGTCGTTACGTAAGTACTTTGCTTTCTCTCCTTTTTCCTTCCATTTTTTATTTTTTTGTTCCTCTCTTTCTATTCAATATTCGTGTTAAAACGAATCCCCACGAAAAGTCAATTTTTTTATTAAAAATTATGAGAGGGAAGGAAACAAAAATGATAGGATTTTATTGGAATATTGAAGAGCCTACGTAAAGAGATCACGAAATATATTCCTAGAGTATTCCGAATTATATATACGAAATATGCAGATAAAAGAAAAACACAGATAAAACGTATCGACATTTTTACTACCGTGTTCATTGAGTAGAATAAAATATAGAAAAAGAAAAGAAAAAAGGAAAACGGAATAAGAAACAAAAAATAAAATTATCTTCTCTCTGCTCGAAGCGACATTCGATTTCTTGCGCTCCCTCTTCCTCTCGCTTCTCCTCTACATAACGCCCACCCCCTTTCTACCCTTTAGGGATCCTTCTATCAGTTTTGTTTATTCTGGCGGACGGACTGTAAAATTTGAAAAAAATCGTGTCCTTTAATAAAACCGACAACGGTCGATTGGATATTGAATATTCATACAGGGAACGAAGTTTCAACACGACGCTAGATAGAACGCCTACGTTTAATTGCGCTTAAGTATGCACGTATAAAAAAAAATTATACATAGATTTACTTATAAATCCCACGAGTTAAGCGGGATATTTACTCATGAGTTTGTTTTCCTTTTGTTTTAATTAAACAACCATATCAAATAATTAAAAACATTCGCCATCGTTTCATCTCCCTCTCTTTTTTTTTTTTTTTCTACAATTACTCCTTTATTCAATACTTTTGTCGATTCATAAACCGTTCAACAGTCCCCGAAAATAGATCACGATTTTCTCATCCCTTTTTAAACGAAGAGACATCGTAATTAAATGAAAAAGGTGTAATCACAGCAGATGCTAATTAGTTCGCATATCAAAACGAATTCAGCTCCTCTCGTCGGTAGACTATCTCTCGTTATTCGTACATATCAAAGGTGACGCTTTTTATCTCGGCATACGTCGAACTTGCATTGTTAACTTCAAAGTAATACGCAAATTTTAATAAACGCATAATTTTCATAACTACCTATGAAAAAAAGAAAAGAGAAAAAGAGGAAGAGAGAGAAAAATAAAAATATGAAAACGTGATCGTGATGTTTTGTTTTGTTAATGTAAAAAAAAAGAACATAGAAAAACGCAACACACTAATCCCTAGCTAAAATTATCGCAGGAACAAAATCCATTTTTCATGGAACGATAATTTACGCGAGCTTAACGTCAAAAAGTTCTCTGTAATAAAAAACCATAGCCAAGCTTCAAAAAGTTCACCTTCCCTCGTTGATTCTGTTTGTTTGTGCACGTGTGTATACATTCTTTTTTTATTATTTAAAAACGTGCCAAATATAAAATAGTAAGTACCTACATAAAAATGTAAACGTAGATCTCAAGAGAAATCTGACCGTGATCGAACACAAAGGACACCAAGTGGGAAAACTCGATGGGACAACGTAGAAAAGGAAATAAAAATACAATTTATATTGATTTTTAATTTTTTTTTCTACGAAACTTTTTTTCTACGAGAACATGATCAAATGGAAAAAACAACTGAAGGAAAATTAAGGGAAATTAATTTTATAATAAGGATGAAAGTTTCATTTTTAACGTTTTACGCTTCTATAATTAAAAAGAAAATCATCAAATAAAAAAAAAGGAAAACTGTTTGAAATCCTACGAAGTCGAGTTCGTTCTTGAAAACGAGTTTATCAACTTTTTGTGTTTTCTATTGTAGACAATGTCACGACTTACCCTCTCTATGTGGCCACCGCTAACGATCTCCGGCGTGTTAACGCAGACCACCCTCTTCAGGCGTAGTTTATTAACGTGGAACGCCGAGCCATAACAGTACATCAACACCATTGTCGTTGGAAAGTAGAAACAGCAGCATGCGAGAATTCTAAAAAAAAGAAGACGAAGAAGAGGAAACAAGTAGAGAGAAGAAATACGTGACTCCTTATTCGTCGATGAAGCGATCAATGTTGATGATAAGAAAAATAGTAAAAGAAAGAAAGAGAGAGAAAGAGAGAGGAAGTCAAACTATTTGCAGACAAGAAAAAAAGACAATCAATATAATAAAAATCTAATTGAACCATAATAAATGATAAAGTTCATTAATCAAGTGAAGATAGAAAATAAGAATCTGGCTTAGATCAAAAAGATAAAAAGGATAGAAGTAAACAAACGGGACAAAATTAATGATCGTCACAGAAAATGAAATTTGTTAAAAAGCCTGTGTTTGAAAAAGAGAGAAAATATATTGAAGGGGAAATGGGAGGGGGAGAGGAAAAGACGAATAAAAAAACCAAAGAGAAAGAAAGAAGCGTCGTAGGAAGAACGTCGTAATCGGACGGTAATTGGCCCCAGCGGATGCCAGATGGAAGATGAAGGGAACGGTGAATAAGCAAGGCTCTTATTGACTTCTTTACATCCCTTTACAAATGCGATACCTAAGGGAGGCTCTAGCGAAGAAAGGATCACAGGCGAGAAGGCCGGAGCCATTGAAGTAGTAGCCACCCCTTGGGAGAACCAAAGCGCCGAAAATCGCCAAGCTTGCTATCCAAGTGGTCGACATCACTGCCACGCAACCCTGCCGCATGTAATACTGTGTCAACACACACACACACAAGAATCGTCACTCACACGTTTTATTAACAACGACGTTCTGTCATCTATGTTACATATACATAGATGCGTTAATAAGTACATTAATCTTATTTAAATTACGAGTTTATGCATATGTATAAAGATACTTACGTGTACAATGTATAGGTGTCACGTTTTAATCGTAAATAAGGAATATACATTTCTTCGACAAAATTGACATAGGTACATTAAGGATTAAAATGAAACACGTTCTATACGTATGTACATTTTGTGCAATATAATTTTAAATATACTATTTTTTCATATTTGTTAAGCATTCTCAGTAGTGAATACTTATGCACCATCTTCTCGAGACTCGAGACATTTTAAAATACTCGGTATTCAAAATACGACCGTACTCTTCGATTCTTTCGAATGGAAAAGGTATCATGGTTCCGCCTCTTACGAAGGTTTTGCGGTTAACCATCGTAAGTTTTCCCGACGAGTTACTTTTATCGTGGCGATAGATTTTACGAGCACGGATTCCTCGACGTGTTAAGTGTCTTCGAGATTACGACGATTGACTCTAGCCACCGCCTTTGGAAGGGTGCCCTCGTTCGAATGATAGCCGATATTTTTTGGGAACCTCCCGTGATTTCCGAACGTACGAGAACTTTTCTCCTCTCTTATCTTGCTTCTTCTCTCTTTCTTTCTTTTTCCTATTTTTTCCGACATGGTATCTCTTTTGCAAGATCTTCACTCATATGGATATACACAGGATGTGCCAACATTATTATACGTATTATTTGAGTAAAATAATTCTACGTCATTATTACTCTTATATCCTATTTTTATAACACACGTTCCTAGCTTCAATAAGATTTTTTTATTCTTAAAATTAATTCAAATATTTTCTTCTTTAATTAATATTTTGTTTAATTTTTTTATTAAATCTTATACAACTTAGTCTTTAAACGTATAGATGTCTCAAGAGAAAGACGCCATTGTAACCCGTGTAATTCAAAGTTGGCGAAGACAAAGGCTGCGTTACCGTGCGATTTTGTAGTTAATGCGGGACAGGTGCGAAGCAGAGTATTTCTTGATAAATGCGGGCTGAATGTAACGCAAACAAACGGAATGAAGAAAGGAAGGAAGGAAGGAAGGAAGGAAGGAAGGAAGTATCACACCGATATATTCTCTTCTCTGCGAAGGAACTCGAGGAACATTTCAAGACGTTTACATCTGTCTCTTTCTCTCACTGATGAACGTTCTTTTATCTCTTCGTATCAAAGACTCGAAAGAGATCCGATAAGTTTTCTTTCTTTCGTCTTTCACGTGAAAATTCAAATCGCTTTTGCAATTTCAATATTTGCTTTGGAATTGTTTTTTTTTTTCGGAAAAGATATTTATCTCATCGGTAAGTACTTTTCATTTCTATAAATTTTCACGACTTCTTTCTTTCCTTGCTCCTCGAATCTTCGTTGAGAGAAAGAGAAGGAAAGAGAAAGAGAGAGAGAGAGAGAAAGAAAAGAGAAAAAGAAAAATAAAGAAGTGATCGAGGCGATGATCGAATTTACCAGTGGCAAGGACCGTCGTTGCGCGATCGGAAGATAAAGGAAGAAGATTCGTGAGAGGTCCTAGAAAGTCCTACAATCGAAATAGAGGTGAGAGGCTTCTATTTCAGTAGGAAATGGAAAGGTCTGTGGTCGGAAAGACAGAGAAAGCGAATAAAAAAAAATAAATGAGAGAAAGAGAGATGGAGGATCAGTTGTAGAGAAAAAAAAAATAAAATGAAAAAAGCTATAAAAGAGAGTGAAACGAGGGAAGAGTCGAACTAGAAAGGCCGATCATTCGATAGGCGGAAAATTACGGAATGAATGGACGGCATGAGTCAGCGATTCGACGGAGTGTTCCTTTTGCGAACCCCTGCCTTTTATACACGGTGTACCATTCCTTCGTTTTTTCTTTCTTTTTATGCCCTTTCACCCTAACGAGCCGTGCGTTCCACGGCCAATCGATGTTCAATCACGACGATCTCGATGAACGATAGACGTACGTGATACGAACAATGATCATTTGTCAGTTCGCGATATGATAACTATTTCATCAGAGCTAGTTCTATTCTAATGATTCGATATTTGAATTCTATACGTCCGAGTGTTATAAAATCTGAATATCAGATTATGATTTTTCCTTGATTCTTCCTTATACTTTTTCTCTTCGAATGATTTTTATACTCGTTACCGTGAAACATAAATTTCGACGATGTCTTCGTTATCATATAATTATTATAAAATACAACGACGAAAAGGAGAAGAAAATATATTTCGGAAAAAAATTTTGATAACTAACGAAGACAAAGAAAAATTGTATATGAAGACTGTTGAAGAAAGCTGATAAATGTTCTTTATCGAAGATAAGAAGAAAGTTAAGTGAAACATCCGCAGCAATCTCCTGTTAACATTCCACGAAGGAATTTCCTGTAACAAGTGTTAGAAAAGACAATGTCGTTTTTGCGAAGTCTCTTTAACGATCATCGATCCTGGTTTCCGTGCACGGGACGACGGAAGTAGAGAAACCGCAATGAAAGAGGAATCAGGGTAGCCAAGTGGTAGGAACAACCCCCGATATTTTCTCAGCCCGTTGCTTCGAACTAGTTCGACTCATGTTGAACGGCGAATCAATTTGCCTGATACCACCACCGTCGACTCTACCTTTCTTTCCCTCTCTCCTATTTCCTCTCCCTCTTTCTCTCTCTCTCTCTTTCTCTCTCACTCTTTTCCTTTTTCTCTCGTTCTCGTCGCATATCGATTCTCGAGTTTCCCGATAATTCTTCGCACGAAACGTGTCTCGTCGTACTAAATTTTCACACGCTCGTTAGCAAAGCGTTCAAGTGTAAAATTAATACGCCATTACGAAATATTGCCAGACGTGGAAATGAGAAGAAAGAGAAAGAGAGAGAGAGAGAGGGAGGGAGGGAGGGGAGAGAGAGATGGAAAATGTAATTAAGCATTGGAATTGGACATACTTAAAGGAGAAAAAAAATGAAAATCTAAATGGACTACGAGTTGACCTGAGAATTCTCTGGCTCGACAATAAGTCTTTCAGGGTATCGTAACGTGAAAATTATTCGTGAGAAAAAGTGTAATTTACCTAGGAAAAGCGACATCGCGCCATCGTTACCATTAAATCGAATGGAATTACAAACTCCAAGAACGGCTGTATACCTAATTATTCATTTATGTTAATGTTGGATCGAAGCATAGATCCAAATAATGGATCTCTGAATACATTTCGAACGAGTCTTTGCACTTTTCGATATCGTTTAATACTTTTTCTTTTTTTTTCATTCTTCGATTGAGCATGCAAAGTGTAAATACTTTTTGTTTGCTCACAAAATATCTGCACGCTCCGTTTTCTTTTTTCTTCTTTTCTATTTCTAACGAGTAAGAAAATATACGTTTCCTAATAAAAAACGACTATTATTAGCACTAATTATCATTATCTCGAACTTCGTTCGTTCATCAAGCAATAGAAAAATGGTAAAAGAAAAAGAAAAATTGGAAATGCGAGCATTATTGTTTTCGAACGAGGGCCAACGAACCTTTTCTTACTCTTTCTCTCTCAAACGCGGGGAAAGGTAATTCCCTCGGTGAGGCGAACGAAAGGAAACGAGAAAAGTGATATTCCACACGGGGAGAGAAGAGTTCGAATTCTCGCGCGAGAAAAGAGGATTCGATGCGAGAGCTGGCTAAAGGGAAGAAAAGAAAAAAAAGAAAAAAGAAAAAGACATTAAAAAGGAAAAAATAAAAGAAAGAAGATAATAAAGAAAGAAAAAGAAAGAGAGAGAGAAAAAAAGGGAGTCGGTCGAAAAGCTAGGAAAACGAAAGAGTAAAAAAAAAGAAAGAAAGATAAAAAGGCTATAGAAAGAAGAGACCGATCTCGATTCTTCTTTTCTTTCTTTTTTTTTTCTTTACGCTTTCTTCTTCTTCTGTCCTTCGAGCTTGAAAATGGAAAGCACGATTACGAGAGGCGAGGAGTTTATGGGTGTAGAGGTAGGTAGATAGGTAGATATATCGTCATGTCACGAGAAAGCTCGATCTACGCTCGAGGCGATTGACGTGTCCCTTCCATTGTCGAACTCGTTCGTTCAATGCACCGGCGATTCCCCACCCTCGAAACTTGCGATTGATAACAACAAACTATTGACGAAACATTCGCGCTTCTTCCGCGCTTCTTCTTCGACGTTCTCTTTCACATTTCCAAAACGATCGATAAACGCGATAAAATCGGAATGACGATAACCGTTTCTGTACACGATAACTTTTCTTTTTTAAATGTACTCAATATCAATATTAAATCTTTACACTATAAAGTCATCGTACCATGTATATGCTTTCATTATTTTTCTTTAGAAATTCTGTGTTGAGTCTGACCTGGCACATCATTTATATTTACTAAAACGAATCGATAGATAACACTTTTGTTTAAAATTTGCTTTCAAAGTATGTGTGTATGTATGTGCATGTGTAAATGAATATATATCAAAATAAGAAAAAAATAAAATTGCAATTTAGCTCGAGAATAAACGAGGAAAATAATAGCAAAGAGTTAAGAAATATTTATTATATATTCTTTTCGATTTATTTTATATTACGAAGACTTGTTTTTCTTTAGTTTAACGCCATTTTTAATTATTTGGAGAAAATTGCTTTTCTACGAAGAAATAAGGATTACTTTCTAAGGATGGATCTCTTAGATACATAGAAAAACAAGTTGAAAGAAAGAGAGATTCGGCAAGGCGAGAACTATGTCGGTTGGCACCAAAATTTCCTGGTTGTTCCCGTAAAATCGTTACGAATTCGTGGATTATTGCCAAGTGTCGGCCGAATGAATAATAGTCTTCCTGCGCGTTCTCTTCATTAGCAATGCGTAACTACGATAAAAAATAAAAAAAAAAAATAAGAGAAACAAAAAAGTAATTCTACGGCTATCTTTGTAACATCGCATTGTTTTTCGACACCTTCAATTTCCAAAGTGGCGTAATTCGTGTTGTAATCAATCATGTTTCACAATTAAACGCTCAATGTAACGAAGCTGAAAGGAAAATAAAGAGAAAAAGCGAATGTTCGCGGTAATCTAATCTCACGAGCCATAAATTTTCAGTGTAGGAAACGAAGACGTCCGTGGATGAATTAAGGTCTCACCTTTTTAGAAGAATGCCTGTGATAACGATGAGGGTGCAGCATGCATACGTAACGGTCGATTGCCATGCAGACTAGTATGACCGCACTTTGTTGGGTCAGAGCGCCTCTGAGAAGTGCCTGAAATTAAACATTCATCTTGAAAGAGTACTAACGATCTTCTTGTCGATTTATAATAATTAGATCAACACGTGTTCTTTTCTACTTTAACCATTTTCCTTGGAATTACTTCAAAATTTATCAAAATTTCAAACTCGTAAATTTTTATAATTTTTTTTTTATTTTTTTTATCATAATGTTACGAAGAAAAAGCTGATATCTTCTTATAAAAGTTACTTGCAATATATAAATTAAAAATAAATGTAAACTTAAATTAAGTGGTAAAAACGAGCAGCCATTAGATTTAAAATATTTTTTGTTCCGCACGAGACTTTCTCATTAATAAAAAAGATCAAATTGTATGAATGAAAGGTATATAAGAGTAACGACATACATTCCGCACGCGCGTAAAACCATCATGACGTGTTACACACAAATCTGCTGATAGGCACACACTGCGGTTAGCCGCGAGTCCCTCAACGCGCTGGGATAATTTCGCGTTTCGTGATACGAAATCCGTACGAGAATTGTTATTTCACGTCGGAGATTCACATACCTATATATGTGTTCCATATGAATGTGTGTATCATATACATATCAGATTTGTGGTTCGATAATCCGATTAATATCGATGTGCCACTCTAATAAGTACCTTCACAACAACATGGATTATCCATCTCTCTTCCTTTTACTTTAACATATATAATATATCTTATTAAACAATTCTTACTAATTTTCTATTAAGTACATTAATTAAATTCCTCATCTTATTTATCTATTTTACTTATGCATCTATTTTTATTTAAATATAAAAATAGTTTCTATTTAATATAAAAGTTTCATGTTGGATTCGATTAATGTTAACTTTAAAATTTATTGAACCTTTCTCTCTTCCTCTCTCTCTCTCTCTCTCTCGCTCTCTCTTTATCATTCAAAATTCCATGTATATATAAAACTGTAAGCGATAACACGTGAAATAATAATTTATTTTCTCTCACACTGCGTCCATAGTATATACGTAAAACGTCGATCCAATTAATTAGAAATAATCAAGATGGATAATTTTCTACTATGCAATCACGAGGAGACATTTATCGACTTCATCGGTTGAATTTCGATGGTGTAATTAAACAACGTACAAGCAACGAAGAGAAATGGTATGTTCGAATAGACGACTGTTCTTGTCCAAGTGTTTCGTGTCCCCATCGATTTATATCTCGAACACGTTTCGCTAATTTGAATTGTAAATAACAATTAGTAGAATATCCTTACATATACAGCGTCGAATTCTTCAGCAAAATAGCAAAGATAAGATAACTGAAAATGATCGTCGAAATTCATGATTTATCGAAATGCAGACGTATTTTTTTTCCACGAATATTAGTTAGGTTGCCTCACACGATTTTCGACGAGTTCACATTTTTCATTCTCACACGTTTCGGCAAACACCAATTCGTTGTTCAAACATATCTACGCACATACATACGTTATGAACGAAACAAGCTGTCAGAATAGGCGAACCGGGCGGATTGTGCTGTGGCATTACGTTGGCTTTTCCGTGCAATTGAAATCTAGTACCGCAATCGTCGTACAGTTGCAAACGAAACTATGAATTATAAAATATTATCTACGGACGATCTCCGAATTGTACCTTGAATTAGTATTTTCTCCTTCGAAATGTCCTTCTTCCTTTTTCGTCGAACAGTTTTCTTTTTCGAAAGCACGAGTAATAGAAAAATAAAAATATTATAAAAAATGAAATATAGAAAAAAGTAAAACGTTATCAAAAATAAAATGTAGAGAAAAATAACGTAGAGAAAATTAAATTTGTACGAACTAATCTCTAAAAGGTATTAGCAAGATTCCTACGATGTATACAGTAAACTTATCGATCAATGAACGCGTGTAAAAGTCGCTCAGTAGGTCATGAATGTTTACATTGTTCTATTACGCGTATACATAGGTATGTGTACGACATATGTACGCATATACACGTCTTGTTATGTTTCTCAATGATTACAATTTTTTTCTTTGTAATGACCTTCTTGTCTATGACTCATATAACCTGCCTGTATAGATCTAATATAAAATATTTTTCATATTTTATATATTACATATTTCATAATATAAATTATATTATATATATATAATAAATTATACATCATATAATATAAATGCAATACTGCGTACGTAAGTACGTACAGTATAGTATTCTTAACAAAAAAGATATTATAATCTACAAGCATGTCGTTTTAACAAGAATCTTTCGAATTTTAAGTCGTCGTTCAGCTTTGATCCACTTCTTTAATCTTTGGACGTAACATTCCATCTGCTTTTTGTCCTCTTCTGTAGAATATATACGTAAAGGAAGCAATATTCAAGTCATCCATCTCAAAGACGAAGCAACGCGTAAGGAAAATTGAAGGAAGGCGAAACATTCAAAAAATTTCTATTATAATTTCATTTTCTACCTAGTCGCACTCTCTCTGTGTCGCGTTGAAAATTCGTACCGCTCGTTCCTCTCCGTCGTCGAGACGACTACACGTTATTACGAATTATACTTGATGCGGATTGCTCGAAATGACGTTCTTCTGGCACGCACTTTAAATAATTACATCCTCGTATAAAAGCACGCAAAATGGTACGTGGTTATGGCGAACGGAAAGAAAGCTTTGAGTTGTGTCGACGTGTTAAAAAAAAAAGGAGAACAGAGAAGTATAGAAAAGAAAATAGAGGAAAATGAAAAACATTAAATTAACGTAGGAAATAATATATAAATGTATTAAATATAATATGAACGAAATAATTATTAAGTAAAATCAGTTAAATATTATCAATATACAATTCCATTACCTGACTTATTATACGATGTCCGGACAGATCAAGCTCTCAATGTCGTATGAAAGAAGGCATTGACCGAAGAGGCGAGGAGCAAAGAGAGGACAGATAAAGGTCGATCCTAGCGACGCCTATCGACCGAATCTATTACTCTAACTACCACTTCTCAATTTTATATATAACCCGCTTTTATTTAAATGTTCTCGGAAACTTACAAGTTTTCTAGTTTCATAAAATTTTTAAAATTTTTGGAACTTACATATTTACGAGCGGATCGAATATGAAACGAAGGAAAATATACACGTACATATGTATAGAAGGGAGAAATGAAAAATGCGTTAAAGTGTCAAGTCGGCCTGTTTTATGCGAACAATAGCGAGTATATGTACATACATAGGTATATAGTCTGACCGATGATAAAGTATGAAACATCGATTAAACTCGTTGGTATTCTGCCAAAAGTTTTCGGTAAAAAAAAAAGAAAAAAGAGAAAAGAAAAATAACAAAAAAAAGAAAAGAAAAGGAATGAAAAAAATAAATTTGAAAGATGTACGACTTGTACGAACAATAAACGCTTGTACGAGTGATAACGATTGAGACTCGTCTTAGATACATAATTTTGCATATTTCACCAGATTTCGTTATTTTCTCAAAACTTCGATAAGCTCATCCCGACTATTTCAAGATTCCTCGCTCTAAAACATTGAAAAGCTACCTCCACGTTTTCTCACCCACTTTCTTTTATCTTTCAAAGATTTAAAATCGACTTCAAAAGCTGCTTTCACCTTTTATACATAAAATATAATAATCGGCCTTCCAACGGGCCACTTCTTCCACCTCTTTTTTTACCCTTTCTCTTTTGCATTCAAAGTACGCTCGGTTTAAAGAATCAAAGTATGCACATGGAATATAATCTAGGACTAACCTTTGGAAAAAGGGTGCAGAAGGAAAGGGGGTAAAAAAAGATGAAGAAGAGAAGGACGACATTTTGATTCGATAAATCGCTAACTTCAATGTTTCCATAAAGTGACTAGCAAGAAGAGGTGGCGATGGTGGAGAGAGGTAGGGGAAGGGCGAGAATACGTTTAAGAGATGGTTACCATGACGACCGTTGGCGTTCGGCCAGGAAAAAGGTCTGATAATCTGAAGGAGCCAGGATCGGCAGGATGGCCTCGTTTCTAGCCATCCTCGAGACACCCTGAGGGACCTTAACCGAATATTTTCACCGCAAACGAATTTAGTACTTACTCGTGTTCGCCTTCGGGCCCTTTTGCAAACTTTCGATTTTCTATAAGGATCGAACCGATCAGTAAGAAGATTTTAATGAACGATCAATCTAAACGATCAAAGTATTTCTTTATAAGAAAATAACTAGAGAATCGTTCCTTACTCGTCGCTCGGATTTTTTCTTTTTTTTTTGTCAGAAGATTCTTTCTCGAAAATGGATAAAAAATGATGATGGTCTCTTTTTGAAATCGAATAAAAGAATGTGTAACGCGCTCTTGAAGAAGTATATTTCCCGAAAACGATTTCGCTCGGAGATAAAAGGACATAACGAGACGATCTGGAAAACTCTAGGTAGACTTTTCAGACTTCCCTTTTTCTCTCGATCTTCTCCCCACTTACCAACCTGCCCACCTTGACTCCTCCTTCAACTTCGTCGATCTTCTTCTCTACGATTGCTCTTGGCTACTGAAAACCGAGAAAGAAAAAGAGAACAAGAAACTTATGATGAAATATCAACGGCGTATCATCGGCATTGTAATCTCTATAGTTCCTTCTTTTAGATTTTATTCGAATTTATTTGCTTCACTTTCTGATAAATAAAAGTGGAAGAAAGAGGGAAAAAGAGAAAGAAAAAGGAGGGGAATGAGAGAGAGAGAGAGAGAGAGAGAGAGAGAGAGAGAGAGAGAGAAATTACTACCGTGCAACTATATTTACGTTAATATACTTTTATGAATTTTATAAAATGCCATGAAAGAGGAAGCGAATTTTGGTGAGTACCTACACATAAAGCATGTAGAAAAAGTTTCGTCGGTCAAAATTTATGTTTACGGGGATCTTAATGAGCATGTAATTTTCTCGTTCTCTTTTCCTCTTACTCTTTCTCACGCGCACTCTCTTCGAAAACGTCGTTATTTTACATCGAATCCGCTTAGGAGCACTCAAAGTCGCGCTAACGAGCAAACGAGTTTCGAACTTATACGAGGATCGATAAGTAAAAGAGCGAAAAAATAAAGGAAAGAAAAAAAATCGCATTCGCATCGCTCTTGCGAAAGAGAGAGAGAGAGAGAGAGCTTTAGCTTTTAATTTCCAGTCACGTAATCTCTTCTCCGTCGCTGCTTTCCGTAGGAGAGAAAAAGAGAGTGCAAGAGAGTGCAAGAGAGTGCAAGCTGTTTCTTCGGCACGCTTTTCACGCTTGAAAGCTCCAAAATCGCTCGATCGACAGCATACGGTTTATACTCTCTTTTCTCTCTCACTTTCTCTCTTTTGGTCTTTCGTTCTCTATCTTTCTCTTTTAATCTTAATAGATTCACATAAAGCCCATATACCGGTGTCAGCACGACAACAAGTAACCGAAACCTTCCAAAGTTTCGTAATTGTTCGCCCAAAGTCAACTCGATCTACTGCCAAGCCGACAACTTTCGTAATTACCTACCGACCTGGATATAAGATATACGAGCCTGTAGGTTGATACTCTCTCTGTCTCTCTCTTGCAACTCACTCTCTGTCTTGCAACTCCAAACCACCAGCTTCCGATCGCTTAAGAACGCGCCTCTGCGAATCCGTTTTCGCGTCATTGCATCTATCGGTTTTCCTTTCTCGCCGTATCGCGTCGTGAGAGCATCCTTGAAAGAACGGAACTGGATGTTTAAAGCTCTATCATTTGTATAATGGAAAAAAGAAATATATATATATGCCTGCATGTTTATAATCCATAATGTAAAACTAAAATTTTATTCCGAGGAAAAAGATTTAATCCTATAATTTTCTTTTCGGACGAAGAAATACGAGAAAAATGTGTCGATCTAATGCTCGCTATACCGTGATAAGATATTACTCAACGTTAAAAATAACGTGAGAATGAGAAAGAAACGAGTATCCTGAATATTTTCAAAAATTCCAAGAGAATAAATTTGAAAATTGCTACATTCGCCAGCTCCTTCGACGAATTGTTGTGAAATTGTTCTGCTATGAGAGCTCTACTTCGAGATGACTGATCCCAAGTGTTCTTCTTTCCGGCGGGCCGAGACATATCGAGAGTAAAGTACTCGGAAAGTTTTCAAATGCAATTTCGATGCCTGAACGTTAAGAGATCGCGAAAGGGACGGAGAATTATCTAAATTGTATTCGATCAAAATTGCATGAACGTAATATAAAAAGAAAATAATAAATAAGTAAAAAACTAAAATTAAAGATTAATAAAGGAAAGCAAAAACTGAGAAACAAGAACACATGAAGAAAAATCAAAGTCGCAAGGAAGCAAATCGAATCGAATTCAGTCAATGCAATACATATTTCTCTCTCTCTCTCTCTCTCTCTCTCTCTCTCTCTCTCTCTCTCTCTCTCTCTCTCTCTCTCTCTCTCTCTCTCTCTTCCTCTCTCTTGAACGAACGAACGAACGAAGTTGGAACGTTACCAGGATCGTGCGCGTGCAACAGAAAGAGACCGAGAGTGCGTGATTTGTCGTCGGAGATATAGCAGTGATTTACGATATCCGCGCGAAAGTGCCGCCACTCTGGCCACGAGTACCGCGACGTTATTTCCGCTTACACGCTAGCTTCGTTTGCGAACGATACCGAGATTTCCTTCGAGGAAAGATCTCTACCATCTACATGATTCTTTTTTTTCTGATAATAGATAATAAAATGAGCTTGCAGATCGTCTTATCCAACAAACTTTCAGTAATATATATTGTAGGTATAATATCACGTAATGAATTTTACATTAATGCGGATTATGAGAGAGAGGACCATGTAAAGATAATGAAATTATTTTTAACACATTTGTCCGTTCGAACGAGTAACATTTTATGTACAAGTATACCTAGTTTAATATGAAAATATATTAAACTATATGTAGATCTTTTGGTCGAATAGATTTTATGCGATCAAAGCCGGATAAATTCGAAAATGTTAACGAATGAAATTCATCGAGATAAAAAGAATGCGGGATAAATCTTCGCGATATATAAAAAAAGAAATATCAGTAATTTGATTTTATGTAAAAAAGTACGGAAAAGGCGCATCACAAGATTATCATTGAGAGGAAAGTAAACCGATAAGCTCACCATCGTTGGTAGGCAAGTCTTCGAACTTATGGGATGAGTACCGGAACTGCAACCACGAGTTCCTGCCCGTAATAATTTCCTTTTCGCTCGGGCTTTGCCCCTCTCTCTCTCTCTCTCTCTCTCTCTCTCTCTCTCTCTCTCTCTCTCTCTCTCTGTCTCTGTTTCTGTCTCTTTCTCTTTCTCTCTCTCTCTCTCTCACTACTTAAGTTTTTCTTCGATCTCCGGTTAGGAAGTCACCGAACCGAGTTGCCTCAAGTTTTACGTAAAATACAATCAAGCAGGCGCGCTACCTTGTCGAGAACTCTTCGCGCTACTTTTTTCCCCGATTTAACCGCTTCTCGTTATGCCGATAAACGGGTTCTCGCTCGTACATAGTACGGTAATAATATCGGCACGGTCAACCGTGGAAGTACCCTTTGGAGGAAATAACTTTCGAGCTTTTAAGTTCGTTAATTAATATTTTAAAAGCCTCACTCCCTCTTTTCGAATTACACCGTTATAGCATCGGTCTGGAGAACGATAACTACCGAACGAAATATTACTTTCCATTTTTCTTTGACTACATCTAAATATGTATGTATCGTTAATTTTGCACAAACGAATCGCGTTACAACTGCGAAAATATATTGTATAGGTGTATGTATGTACGTATCGTATATACCTATATGTATATCTTTTTCCTTTTTCCACTCTACCGCATTGAATTTCGATTCGATATTTATGATTTATGACATTAAAGTGTAAGTAACGAAGCATACCATGATAAATCATTGGCGTTTTCCCAAAAGTATTTGATAAAGAATAAATGAATTAATGAATCAATATCAGGTGTATATAGAGCGAATAGAATACTAGACTGCTATCATTAAGTATTGAAAGATTAAAATTGAATCTCATTGACATGTTAGGTATTGTCCAAAATTGATCTCATCTCATGCCTCGATCTGCGCGATAAACAACTTATGAACTTTCCAATTTATTGGGAAACCGATCTTATCGTTTCGTTTCATTACGCGCGCAAGCATAACGAGATTGCCATTTTACCGATAACGCGTATCGATTTGAACAAAAAAGGAAAAAGAGGGAAAAACAATATTCCGAATGAAATTTTCGAAAACTTTCTAAACGCGTACGCTTTAAAAAAAAAAAAAAAAGACAAAAATTTCTAGTATCATCCATTCGTAGACCGAGTTCACGATCGATACTTGGCGATTTGCAGTCGGCGAGAGATCAAAGGAGTCTCTCGTTAATTAATTAATCCTATGCGAAGTCAGAGAACTCATGGATCGCAGATTAAGTACGTTTCATTGAGTACCAATTATTTCATGTTCTATAAAGGATTAACGTTCATAAATCGAGTCGATTCAATTTTCTTCTTTTCGATGTTTGTTTTTTTAAGTTTAAAATTACAATATTCTTCTTTTATAACCGGCACTGCATTTCTACTTTTTTCGTGAAGTTATCACACGAATTAATAATATATAATAGAGTATAAATAAAATTCAACCATGGCAAAATATTAACATCTTGCATCGAACAATTTTAACGGCTCGTTGCTGAAGTCTCGCATTGCGGTGCATGCTCGTCGCCCGTTTAATTTTATGCCCGCGTTTGTAGAATACAAATCATTCGTAACAACGTGTCGTGGATAATATTTCACAAGCTGCTCGTCCGCAGATGCGAATGATACGTATAAACCTTGATGTTTGTGTGTGTGGGTGAGTGTGAGAGAGAGAGAGAGAATGAGAGAGGAAGAGAGAGAAATAGGAAGAGAGAAAAAGGGACAGAGGGAGAGAGACTTTGTTAAACGATACCAAAAGTCATAAATCGTTCTTGCAACGTTTTCGAAAATATCGAGAAATTGTGGAAATTTGTTGAAATCCTTCCTAAACGAATCCTAAAAATGAAATAAAAATTTACGTTGGAATTACTTCTTGTAAATACCTGAATTTGACAGACGACTTCGCCATAAGGCCAGCATCCATAAACTGCCGGTAAAAAGCCAAAAGGAGTCACCAGGAGACCGATGGCGAGGTCATTGCTCGCAAGACTCGTCAACAGATATCTTGGCTGTAATGAAGTTTAAGAAAACCTGTTGATCAGTCTGATTCGTACTGATAACTTCTATCTTACTTTTCGTTAACTTTGGGAATACTTTCTCTTCGTTCCGAAAGCTTTATAAACGTCACACTCGACATAAGATTTATACCACTCTCTCTTTCCTTCTTTCTTTTTGTTTTATTTGGAAAAGAAAAAAACAAAAGATTAAACAATTGTAAAGAAAAAAGATTTTAAATATTGTAATTTATAAAATGACGTTGAGAGATACGAGATCGAGCAAATAAAAATTCAAACTTACACGAATAGCCATCCGTTCGATGATGCAGATAACTCTCCAAGTTGAATCCAATTAACGTAAAGTCGATCGTGAAATTCTTGTTCGATCGTACGGAACAAAACGGGGAAACTTGAAATTCGCGTGCATTCGGCCGAATCCCTGACTTCGATCGCGGAAAATGAATCTTCTATGTTTTACCATCAACCACGAAAACCTTTCTACAATTCGCGGAACGTTCTCGAATTCGACAGAATAATAATTCATCGATCGTAAAAAGGAAAGAATGGTATACAGATAATACACCGAGCTTTGTGAATAAATCCGTTTCTATCTCTCTTTCATCAAATGGAAATTTACAACGTATTTATTAAACATATTTTCTATTCCTAACAATTAATTTTCCCTATTGAAAATCTTTATAATGTTAAATGAACGATGAATATTTTACCGTTGGTCGATTAAAAAAATTCTCAAAACCAAGTAATTTGTAAAACAAAAATTGTTTTATATATCTATCTCGTAACTGTATATTCTATATTTTTTCACGAGTTCGTCCAAATTTTCACGAATTTTTAAAAGGTATCTCGCCGATGCAATATAGGTACGTGAAAGGATCTCTCGAATCGTATAGCAATACCCGATTCGCTTCAAATTGTGTGTTTGTCAATCCTTGGGTGTTAGTGCATGCTAAAGTGTAATCGACAGCGAGAGATTCAGAAAAAATTTGTGTTCGGATCACAGTAGAATGAAAAACGAAAAATTCACACATCTCGTACACGAGTGGATTTCGATCATAATCGTGATCATTGGCGGATAACCGCATTTTCAAACGTATCTATCTATCCTTCGTTAACAAGAAATTAGTACGAGAGATGGCAAAAAGCGAATGGACTATCGAACAAATAAATGAACGAGCCAACTCTCCCTGTTTGATGTATTAAGTTATCCCATAAATTCTGTCCTATTTCTTTCCTCAATGCTCCATTAAAAAGAATTTAAAGTTACAGATAATGATGGAACGATATGTGGTCGATCAAATAAATTTCTTTCAAAAAATTATATCAATATTCATTTTATCCAAAAAAATATACGAGAGAAATTTTAAAACAATCTAATATATATTGTGATGGATCCTTTTCGCATCTCGTCTCCTTGATCTACATTTATGTATCTAAATCTCGATAAAGTTTACAAGCTTTCTTCCATTTGCTATTTATGATACAGATTTGTATTCCGAAATCGCGTTAAAATCTATGAATATCAAGGGTGACGTATCTCGGTGTTCACACAGAATAGAAAAATCAGGATTGCTATCTCGAAAAAGAATACGCGATCGAATATCGGTGTTCGATCAAACGAAAAATTTCTTCATATTCATAATGTGTCGACATTTAGATACTATACGTTGTACTCCTGCGAACGAATTACGTGCTATGGATTTTCCAATAATTTACTACCTGTATATCAGCGATCGATACTTTTCCAATATAGAAACGTACCGGTCTATGATGTTTTCATCGAAAACTATGAACAAACTATAACTGAGCTAAATGACAACTTTTATATCTACAATCTCGATACTGTTAAACACTGTTCATATTCATTCACGCGAAATCGAGCACAGAACTCTACAGAACGTAGATATCAATGACATTCGTGATTTTCCATCATCCCCAACCGCATAAGATTTATTCGAGTTTGCAAAGAAAAGGAAAAATGACAACGATCGAAGGGACACTCTGTGAGGACAAATACGCGGCAAAACGCGAGGAAGCGTCAGTTTCTCTAATGGATTCTTCTCTCCTACCTAACCGTTTTTCTTCGTTTACATCGATATGAGATTTTTGATTTACCACTGCACGACACGGTAAATTTAACTTGAAGTTTCGATTACCAAACCTGATTTATGAAGCTCCCAATGTAAATTCCTTTTACAACCTCAACATTATTTCAAATACATCCTTTGTTATATATACTTACCATTATCATTATTATTTATCCAAAAATCGATGAAAATAATCTAATAACATATACAGAACATTCGACTTTAAAAATTGTGCTCTCTGAAAACTCCTCGATCGAAAAGATATACTGGCAGGATAATTTACATTTTAATGTTCTTTCGATTCGTGAACACCGTATATATTCTATCGACGTAACGCGAATAGATTACAGAAACATCGATGAAAGGGTCAGAGGTATATAAATACGATCTAAAAGGGATGAAAGAATACGTTTCCATTTATCCCTTTGAAACTTTATCTATTATCGATTCTATTGCATTTTAATCTTTTTTATAAATATATACAGAATGATAATACCATTGAATCTTTCCTATTCATCTGCACGAATATGTTATTTATGCGAAATAAATACATAAAATTATTACATATATGACTCTGACTCAATGTATAAATATATGTATATGTAACATATCCGTCCGGAAATAATGAGAGTTATTCTTACCTGTGCGTGAATGTATTTGCTATATCGCCTGCTGTTGATGACGCAAATAACGAGTAGGTTAGCAAAAAGTATACCAAGGCTGAGTACCAAGATCAGAGTTGCTCGTAACAATTCCCCGAATCCTGGCCCGGTCCAGATCGCTTCAGAGTTGCCGGCTCGCCAGCAACTGCTGTTGCTGAGTGCCGGCGCCAGCAGAATCGTTTGTTTGTGTTCCATCCTCCTCCTTCTCCCTCTCCCCCTCCTCCCACAACCACCACCACCACCACCACCTCCGCCGACAGGTGCTCGCCTTTCCACGACGCTTTCGACTGGTTGCTCTTCGAAAAAACGAGAAGCTCTCTTCCTGGTTCTATGCGAGACACGTGTCCTTCTCCAACGTCTCCTGTCCCTTTCATCCCTGTCTGCTAACGTAAGTCCATCAAATAAACTCTTTCTATATATGTGAAAACTTCAAGAAAATGACTTTCTTAAAAATTAACATAGAAATTAATTTTAATAAATTTTTGCCGATCAATGGATAAACGAAATGTCTAAGTGTTTTGACTTTTATTTTTTATAAATATTCTTAAGTGTACGATCAAATACCGATTAACTTTTAAAATTTTCCGTGGTCGTATCAAATACGTTCTCAGATATGAATATGAATGCCGATGAACATTTTAAATTGGTAATAATTATTTATTAATTGAGTACGAATTCAAATATACCAATTTCAAGTGGATGGTCCGGTCGAACCGGACCTTCGATGATCGTCAACGCTCCCGTGCATCGTCTCCTTCGATGACGCTCACGAGGATCTTCGACGATGGAGGAATTCGGGAGCGTCGATCGTAACTCACGACGCACCAATTCGATGCGATCGAATTACATTCCATTTTTGCGCGCTTTCACGCACTTCCCGCTGCCCTTGCATCCTGCTCCAGAAGTTCGACGAATTCTGAAGAAAGACAAACATTCTCTTCGATTCTAATTCTAACTTGATTATAAGTATTTATCAGAAAAGCAAAAAGAGAATACGAAGATCGTCCAAAAAGTTTACGCATAAAAAGTTTATGTATACTGAACAATGAAATGTCCTTGTAGAAAATTACCTCGTACATTAGTTCGTACAAGTTCACTCATACATTTACATGCAATATAACAAATTTTCTTAAAAGTTTAAATTAAATTATTAAATATCAATTTAAATAATTAATATTGTCATTGTTTTATATATTTACAATGGTGATAAGAATTAAAGATCCTGCCGATAAAAAAATTGCAATTTGTCATAATCCGAGGACCAAAAACATTTTTAGATATTTTAAATGGGAGATACTGGAGCAGCCTGCTTACACTCCGGACTTGGCTCGGAGCGATTATCATCTTTTTGTAAAAATGAAAGAGCTAGAAGGACGAGATGTTTCGCAGAAAACTATGATTTAAAGGATGGCGTACAACGATGGTTGCATGCCATCCTTTAAATCGTGGATGGTGAACTCTTGGCGGAAATGTATGACGGAGATATACAAAAACTCATTTCATGTTATGATAAGTGTTTAAATAGAGATGGTGATTATATAAACAAAAAACTAAGTACATATATATGTTTATATATATACTAAAATAACAGGTGAATCAAATTTTTTAAAATACACTTGTGTATTGTTATTTCAAAAGGGCTTTTACCTTCTGGACGACCATCGTATATATAAATTTTAATGCGTTGCACCGTCATACCGTATAAGTCATTTTTCATGAATCAACATTCGAAAGATCATAACAAAAGAATTAAAAATAGTTTTTAAATTTATTTGACTAACGAGCATTCGTCTCGTTTGAATGCTTAGTATAAAATATCAATAATACGTATAAACAAACGCTACCAATTCATTTTTAATCATTATCACGAACTTTTATGGGTTACGATACATTCGAGGTGTTTGTTACACCTGTTTTTCGTTGAAATGGACTGACTAAAAAAGCTCGAAACTCGTTTGAAACAACAGTATCTACCTGAAACGAACTCTTACGATATCATAAAACAATGATATGAGAGCCACGCTTCGCTTAGTTTTGTTATATAAACTCATGAAACTATACAGCTGGAGCTACGATTAATCTTCGAAAGACTAACAGTATAGTATACAGTATGCAATTATACAACTTTCGAAACCACGACTAACTTTGTCAATCGACGAGATCGAAAAAAAGATGCAAAGAAACAAAAAAAATTAGAGAGAGAGAGAGAGAGAAAAGACGATACCGTGCAACAATATTTCACTAAAGTTTTACTTTCCACACGGGTCAACGATTTAGTAAAGTCTTGTCACAGAGACGTTGATAGATCGTCTGGCGTCGATCTTCGTCGCGTAAAATGTGCTCTTCTCTCGGATCAATAACGAAAACTAGCGCGAAAACCAAAAGCAAAGCAGCAGCCGCTTGTTCGCTCACTCTCTCTTTCTCTCACGCAGATTTATACGGAGAAAAAATAAAACGAGCTCATGCGAGAGCCACATTACGTCACTCTATGTATTCTCTCTCACGCTCGCTCTCTCTCTCTCTCTCTCTCTCTCTCTCTCTTTCTCTCGTTTTTGCTCGACTTTCGGACGACTCTCACGTTGACAATAACGTCGAATAATTAATTAAGATTTTTTGCTGGAGCTTCTAAGCGTGTGGAATGGAGTGGGTCGACCTTTAACCACGTGAACGCAAACTCGGACCCAACCGAATAACCGACCGACCAAGGCTGATTAAAATTCGAGCGAATCTGGCTCGCTCGGGCACCCCTTCTTGCACAAAAGTATGTGTAAGAGAGAGAGAAAGAAATAGAGAGAGAGAGAAAAAAGAGAGAAAGAAATAGGAAGAGAGAAAGAGAGAAGAAAGAAAAAAGAGATATACGAGACAAGAATATGTAATTGAAACTGTGCGGTGGAAAGAACTCCGCTATATAATATCCTTTTATCTATTCTTTTTCTCTCTTTTTCCAAATATTTTATCGTCCCGTTGTCGGCTCTTCCTATGCATATTCTTTCCTACGCATGTATTCTATATGTACCTATATGGACATAAGTTCATTAATTAATTTATACACTTGCGAATGAAACGTTGAATATATCGATAAAAACAGAGATTCAAGCATTTCGATTAAATTATTTTTCTCGAAACTTATAATAGTATTTAAGTTAGATATTTAAAAGAAATTTAATAATCAGCTGAACGAGTTCGTGTCTTTGACTCCCTAAGTCTCTTTTAACTCTCTTGACGAATTTATCTCTCCTCTTCTCTTTTTCCTTTTTCCCTTCCTTCATTCTTTCTGCACCTTTATTCCATATATTTTATCGTCTTCTTGTTCATCTGTCTCTTTCAGTTATATTTTCTATCTCGTGCCACATAAATTCACGGTTCAATGTTCACATTTCCGACACCATCATAATAAGATCCTACTGAGCCGCTCCTAAGTAGCTTATTTTCGAAGATCGAAGAATGTGACTTTCACAACAAGCTTAACGTGAATATCTTGCGAATAAACGAAAAGGAACACTGGATTTTATCCGTCTCAGCCGACGTTGTTTATCGAAAAGCAACGTGATTGATTGCTCTTTTGTAAGAACTTCCATGGAATTACGTGTTCTGAAGCTCTTTAAAAAAACTTAAGGCAAGATAGTACGAGCACAAGTGAAAATTTTAAACGAGTGAAACAACGTGAAATTATTCGAAAACGAAAAGAGAAAGAAAAGCTTGCGAAAGCTTTATCTTATTTTCTCTTTTTCAAGCGCATTATTCTTAGTCGCGTGTGAATTAACAAAATGTTCGCTTTGACGACCGTACGTACACAGACACGGAAAAGGAAAATTTCTGCTAACAAAGAAGCAAGAGGAAGTACGAAAAAGAAAAAAGAAAATGTTTTAATCTACATAGGGTACGTATTTCTAGCAAGAACGTAACGATCCTTGTTTAAACGAGCAGGCAAATTCTTACGATGTATCCTTATGTTTCCTTCTAATTAATTATAACATGAAAATATGTATGTAAAAACTTTTCATGCGTATTATACGGAAATGGTTGGAATTACACGCATAAGTATCATAAAATATTATTGTTCTACGTATTATTATTATTGAAAAAAAGAAAAATCCCGTCCTTAGCTCTTTGATAAAGAATAAAAGAGGACAATACCTTAATCCGTAAGGTACCGATTTAATCTTTTTCTGCATATCCTGTTCAATCAGCAGATTTCATCTAAAAATAAGCAAGAACCTGCAAGTTTAAATTTGCTAAATATTGTTTTAAATATATTAACGAATGTAACTCGTCGTCAAATGTATCTAAGAATTTTAATATTTTCATTTATCGATATATCGACAGAAAATTAAACACGTACAGCGATAGGATTTAAACAAATATGATACAACACGAATGAATAGCTGCTGTTCGATATTATTTCTCCAAACGGGTAACGTTTCACGAGTGAGTATGTTTCTTCAAAACTAGAAGAGAAAAAAAAACAATTTTGTTCGTCAGTGGAAAAAATGAAACCAAAAAAAAATCGTAAAATGATACCGTAAAATCGAGCGCGTTGAAAAAAATGTAACGTATGTATCTAGCAACAAGGGGAGAGAGAGAGAAAGAGAGGGAGAGAGAAAGAGAGAAGCTAGAAAGTATAGAACACAGAGTTGAAATCGACGATAAGTCAACATAGTTTTAACCGTACGGTACTCGTCATATGCCAAAGAGGTACTTAAACAGAGTCGTATAGCAACGTCGATCTCGATGTAATTACAAAAAGAAATACTGCGACAGCTCGAAATACGTATGACGTTCGACTACTACAAACGATTCATGCTTAAATCGAATATTTACCCAGCAAAACGCAACAACGCGTTATCGTGATCCATCGAAATTAAAATGACGAAGCTATTCGTTCGAGTCGACTTTCGACCCACTCTCCGTGTTCCACAAACCTGATCACTCGAGAAGTTCTTTCTCTTTCTCTCTCCTTCTTTTTGATTCCATCCTATTCTCTTTCCACTTTGTTGAACGTGGATTGATTCGAACTGAAGTCTCTCATATTCGATACACGACCGCATCGCGGATACCGCGAAGGGATCGATCGGCTAAGACTCTACTCGAAAGCGGAAAGAGGAACGAAGAACTCTCGATCCTCGTTGGTGCTTTAACGAGCGACAGAAGAAGACTTGCGGAAAGATCTAAGCTAGCTAAGAGAGGTAGAGAAGGGGGAGAGAAATAGAGGGGAGAGAGGAAAAGAGAGAGAGAGAGAGAGAGAGGAAGAGGATTAAGTTAGGAATGGCTTTATTATATCAGAAACTACCGAGAGGAACCAACCTCGACAGCACGAACTACTCGGAAGTGCTGCGACGATTTAGCCGCAACGGCGCCGGATGCATTTAGATGGCGAAATTAGGATTTTTCGTGAACGGCTCTTTTGGAAAGAGAGACCGAGAGAAAGAAGGATAGACGAATTTTTTTTTTTCTGTACTCTCCTCTCAACCAGATTCCTCGTACTCCCAGAGTGTAATAGAGTAAAACGTTAGAAGCCGCAACGGGTTAATGCTTGAAGATACCTTCAACCTCGACTCCTTTCTAACTACCCCTTTCCAAAACCCCATTCCAATTCCAAGCAGTTTTCGGTCCATCAACGAAGTTGCATCGCGCAATGGTTGCGTCGAACGAGAGAGTGGTAGGTTTAGTAGAGGACTAGCTACTTCGAACGACGTTCCGACGTAATGACGTTTGAAGGTAGTTGGACTTAATGGCGAAATGAGGGCTGCTATCCCTTTCGATATACGTCTTCCTTGCTTACTTCCTTTTTCGGTCGTTGACGTCCTGAAACTTCCCTCATAACACTTTCCCTCTCGACGATCGTCTTTCAGCTATTACTGAATCAGAAATTTCTCTTTTTCCTTTTTTTCTTTTTCTTTTTTATCGCTCGTTTCTTTACCAACTTTTCCCCCTCGAATTTTCTCCATTTCGCTAACTTTACGAAGGAAATACAGTGAGCCGAGAAGAAAGATAGTCGACCTATTCGATGAAAGTCGCGAATCGTTCGAGTTTGTTATTCGGTAATTCTCAAAAATTTGCTCGAATATTTCAATAAAATTATTAAATCTACGATTTCAACGTAGAACTGGATGATATATATCCGTTACGGCGTAACCGAGAGCGTGGCAAGAAGATAACGATGAGTAATTGTGACGGTAACATATAAGCCGACGACGCGATCGAAAATAAGCGATTTTTCCACGTTCTGCGGACTTTTTTTACTCCGAATAAAAAAGTAAAGCTCGTTCGTTTTTCGCGAGATTCTCATTTGTTATCTGTTATAGTACTTCTATTCTCTCTTGCTATACCGAAAGCATTTTCCTGTACTGTTTACACTCGAATGTATCCCCTGGCTCGATGTTTTTGAAGAAAATGAACGTCTTAAACGTTTTTTACATGAGATTTCCACACAATTTTATTCTCAACAGGACAAACAGATATTGATAAAAAACTGCAATCAACCTTTACGGATAATAAAGAAAATTTGATTTCTTCGAACTTGGAATTCCAGAAAATTATAATTTAATAAGTAAACATTTTTAATAAATTCGATCGACATTAAATACCCCCATTTTCAAATATATTAAAATGTAATCTAATCTTGAATTCATAGAATGCAATTTCTTCCGTTATTTTTTTAACTTTGTCCCCGTCAACATGTTCTGACTGTGAAACGAGTAAACCAGAGACAGAGAAAAAAAGAAAAAGAAGAAAAGAAAATTGAAAGGGACGAATGAAATTCTGAAGAAAATACGGAGGATGTGAAAAGATGGTGCGAGAGATCGATTTCAAAAGGAACGACCGAGAATTCCGAACGCACAGCGAACTCACTCGACTGCATTGCCTCGAATTCGAATGAGTACGTAGTATACATATACCTATGTACATACACATATTC
The DNA here is from genome assembly GCF_905475345.1 of Vespula vulgaris. NCBI lineage: Eukaryota > Metazoa > Arthropoda > Insecta > Hymenoptera > Vespidae > Vespula > Vespula vulgaris. The sequence continues at coordinate 5,694,060 of NC_066590.1, read as the reverse complement.
AGAAACACACACATACATACATACATACATACATACACCCGAAAGAAAAACCACATAAAAGAAGTATACCGTTGTCCAAGAAATGAACCTTCTCGATAGTAGTAACGGCATACTCTTACGTTACACTTACTTTCAAGTCCAAAAGGAAAACCAAAAGACCACTTGGCTTTACTCACTACAAATGTACTTGCCCTCTTAACTCACTACAATCCTAACCAAGAGTTATTTATGCTTCAACTTGCAATTTCGTTCGTATCGAAAATATTTTCTCCATTCGGAAAACATCCTTTCTCCAAAAGTAACAAAAAATAAAAAATAGGATTTTTAAAGTTTTCATACTACATCAAAGATTTCCTCTTAACCTTTGTTTACCCTTTATCTTGTCTGATATTTTAAGACGTAAAACTCATACGAAAAGATTCGAAGTCAAAAAACTCTCGACTATGTACTCCGTCTGTCTGTCTATATTTCTCTCTCTCTCTCTCTCTCTCTCTCTCTCTCTCTCTCTCTCTCTCTCTCTCTCTTTTTATGATAGTAACGGAGCATCTCCTGCATCCGAAATCAAATCGCGTGTCACCGAGACCGAGAGAAATATTTACGGAAGATGTGACGCATTGTCGAGCGGTCTCGACGATATTCGAAAGTACGGCCATTGTGTACCAAAGCAAAATGGAATATTTCCCGACGACCCTTTACTACACCGATATGACAATCATATAACGATCAACATTCCGCTATAATTTTGAACAATTTCAACAAAATTCTATGATTTTCTTTCAAGAGACATTTTCATTTTAATATGAGGTAATTCACTTAAAAATGTTTGCAGTTACAAACCCTATTAGTCGACTTTTATTTAAACAGAAGATACTGTAAGCTTATTCTACTCAAAAAAGCTATAATTATTTAAATAAAATCATTTAAAAAGTGTTTAATTTGATCTGAAAGGCAATCAAAGAGAAAAAATTGTTAAGAAATTTGCCACTTAATCAATCAATCCTATCGTTTAACAAATCGTCCTGTACGAAGAAAACAAAATAAATAAAATTATAAAAAATATTGAAATTACAAAAATAAATATACAAAGCACTTGGATAATATATATATATATATATATATATATATATATATATATATGTATGTCGAGGCAAACGTCAACTGGAAGCAACATCGCACAGAAATATTATCGACTCACATCGAGATTACTTCGATGTTACTCGGACCGAGTGGAAAATCAAGCACGATGACCTTCGACATGGCGTCATCCTGAAGAGCTCGAGAAATAAAAAAAAGTGTTGGGTGAGGTTTGGCATGAGTATCGAGTAAATTCTGTGACGACCCAACGCGAGCATCGAGGGATTTCTCTCACGTACGATGATAACGCCAGAAAATTGAGGGCCGTCGTTAGCGTACTGAGAATATAGGTTAATTCCCAGGTAATAGAGCGAAACCCGTGAGAACGGAGATGAGAATTCGCAATAAAAATTGTTACATATCGTTTAATGTATTCATATGATACCTCCCAAATTCCGAGATCCTAAATTCAACGGCGATACGGTCTATTGAAATGAAAAGCCAAGGGCTTAACAAAAAATCTTAATTAATTTTTTCCGAGATATCGATCGATAAAAATTTTCTTATTCAATTCATTGATTAAGATCTACAATTAAAACTTATTTTCAATCGAAACACAATTAAATTTCTTATAGAATATACGATAATAAAAGTGTTTATTATAAAACACGATGCTTTAAAATAAAATCAATGAATTATATAAAGTATCAGTTACTCGTAATAAATTTCCTGAAACTTTCCAAGTACAGTTTCCAAGTAGTAACGTTCTTCGTGTATTCAAGTGAACAATATTCTTACGGAAGTACAGAATTTGCGGCATTCGAGGGAAAATGTACGTTACACGTGTTCAGAATACATTCCCACTCTACATGTCGGATGTATTACAACACGTGTACTTTTCCAACATATACAGAATATAGTTACTTCTAAGAAGCACTCCTGTATATACACATATTGTGTATGTAGATATACAGAATATACAAAATATCTCATTTAAAATACTATGGTCAAACATCTTCGATCTTATTGGTTTTATAAACAAATGTATCAAATAAAATTTGCTAAGTTTTCAGAGCAAAATGTAATATTTATCGCAGGTATTTCATAGAGGATACAATTGTTAAGATGCAACAATCGTAACAATTTCTTTTTAATGAAAATCGATATGTTAAAACTCTTAGTATACACGAAAAAAGCCGCCAAGACATTACACACGGACTATATCGTAAACCTTTCAGGATTAGATTTTAAAAGAGTTTCAAAAGTTGGATTAGATCTTTACGCGTACCATAAAAGTTTTCCACGAGAGGAAATCCGGCTGACCTCGACCGACCCTTAGAAAAATATTTCTCGACAATGGTAGAAAGATACTTATTGGAAGATGTCCAAGCACGCGTGAATGCGAATATCGACGTATTACGTAGGGAAAAGGGGATGTAAAAGCGGATCAACCCCTCGTACATATCTACCATCCGTTTCTTTCACCACGTACCGTCGTTAATACCATATTCACGGACTATGTATGAAATCTGTATATTATGAACGTATAAGAATGTTGATAATGAATATCGTTAGTGAATATCTTCGTGGTCATTAATGGCTGAACGAGTCGACGAAGAAGATGTAGAAAATTCGAGCTCGAATTAAATCTATAGCGAAGAGAATTGTAACGTAAGTACTTACTCGATTTCGTTCGTTAAGAGATCGACTCGCTAAGAGAGTAATTAACGCGGTCGTTATCTTTTACTAATTATCAATATCGGTAGATACGTCGTAATAGATGTAATGGAAATTAAGCTCTTTTTGATTTCATATATACATATAATATAAAATAAGCATCATATGATAGATATATCGCGAATACATTCTTAAAGCAGGCACCAGACGAGTACCGATGCAATAAAGTTTACATTGACAAAACAATCGTAAAACGAATAAAATATATGTAACTTGATACAACATAAAGGGAAAAGCATTTCGTTTTGTATAGACACATAGAGAATACCCAAAAGAGAGTGCACTTTGCGATAGCATAAACTCACGTATACGTAGGTACATATATGTAATACCTTTATGCTCCATGCAACACGTGCAACAATTTATCTCTAATTGCCGTAGAAAGCTTTGCTCGATGCAACATCTCTTCTCTCTTTTCATTATTAGTCATGATTGAATAATCTCGAATTGATAGAGAGAAGCGTAGCTCCGCCATTCGCTTAATCCGAAATGAATTCTATTCTATTCATTTTAAATAAATTCGATTAGAGAAAAAAAATGCAATTGATATGCATTGTGAAAGATTTACATTCAAATCTTTTTTCTTAATTAAATTAGACTAAATTACTAGTATATTATCAAGTAATCACTACGCGTTATCTCGTACTTTTATACAATTTTTTCCGGTCGGAAAAATAAAATGCAATGATATTAATAAAAGTGTAAGAAGAGAGTAAGTTTGAAGTAGCAAAGAAAAGCGGAAGAAGTTCGTGGAAAAAGAGATCGGTCCTATGGATTTTCATGAAAAAGTAAGAACAAGAAAAAAAAAGGAAAAAACAAAAGTAGAAAATGATAGCAATCCAACAAAAGATTCTGAGATTTTGAATGAATCTGAGAATGTGTGTATGTGGCGTAAACTATGCAGATTGCATCTGTAAATTGTATGACCAGAACAGTAACCGGTACACTTCTATCAAGCCGAGTTTCTCAGGTCGACTAAAAGTGAGGCCGAGGACGCGAAGAAGAAAAAGAGAGAAAGCAATGGGATGGGTCGCAAATTTTCAACAGCGGTCTTCAAGAGACTGTATAAGAATGAGAGAGATCCGTAGACGAACGCGATAAGGCACGGAAAGTCGTCTAAGGAGAAAGATCCGTGTCGCGGTGCTGCTGCAAGAAGAACTTTTCGAGTTACGAACGTCCAACTTAACAATACTCGTATGAGTTGCACAATAAAACGTTGGGAGTTTAGTGTGTATGTATATATATGTGTTGTCTTATTATTTAGGGTGTATGTATATTTATGCATAATATGCATTCCCCTCTTATTATAATCTAGTCTTTATTTTATTCTCCTCTTAATCCTGATTAATCCTTTATTCTATTTTTTTTATATCTAATTATTATAAAGCAATAATGAATTCTGTATATGCCTATGCTGTGTTATTACTTAAAGAACGTACGTATTTATGAAGCGAGTCATTCCTCGTTATAATCTACTCTTCTAACAAGCCCATTTGTATATCGTACGAAAGTCAAGTTATTCGGAATTAACTCTAATCCGATGGTATTTCTCTACTCCGTAATTAATTTCACTTTTAATTATAAACGTATATTTTCGACGATATTAGATTTGTTATCACGATAGTAAGTGTTGTATATGTAAGGAAAAGTAATAAAGGCTTGAAGTCCTTAAGATTCTATATTGCCTTATTATCATACACTCGATCTTACAGCTTACACTTTCATGCATTGCTTGTACTCGCGATGGCTTACGCGAAAATGCCGAAAAGAAAAGAACATAGGATATCTTATCATCGCGCCTTTGTTTCTCATTTCCACTGATGTGTCTATTTTGATACGGGTTCTTGTACATTTTTATGCACCATTTAACGATAGAAAATGATTTTTGTTATCCTACCGGTCCTACTTGAAGTGATACACGTTCGAGCATAAAATGGATACTTGTAATTTGCAAAATCAGAATAATAACGATTTAAAATCCCCATTTTCGACATCGAGTGATATCGGATATATTTCGATATAGTATTATAAACAGCGACGAGCCAATAAAAAAGGATATGTATAGTTGGAAGGAAATTCGTGGCTGATCGATTCGTACTCTTCAAGCTTTAGAAAATAGAGAAAAAGAAAATGGCTAAAGCTGGTAAAAATCTCTTGAACGATCGTAGGTGCTCATAGCGTTGAAGTGCCGATACAAACGAGCCGGTCATCGCTGGAGTTAAAACGTTCGATGAAGTGAACGATGCGTGGCTCGCTGAGTTAAAGTGGCACGTTTTCAATTTTCTCAATGCACTCGCGAATATCAGCGTATATTCGAAATTCTTTGCAGTATCGTACTATAAAAGATACGCATCGTCGACGATACCCTAGCAGAAATTTATGACCATTCGTACGAGAAATAAGCGAACGTCGAATGAATGAAAAAGCGAAACGACCAATGAGAGAATTCGGATGGTTGAATAAAAATAAGATAGCTTTTTTAACGATTCGCAGAAAAAGAAAGAAAGAAAGAAAGAAAGATGGATAAAATGGTTATTTGTGACAAAAAAGACTAAGCTTGGTGTATAAAGAACAAGTACGAAGTATTAAAATAATTTAAAGATAAATTTTAAAAGTTCTCTATTATTCGTTAAGACAAACAACATAAAAATAAATCTTGATAGATATAGATCTTACTTTTTAAGTATTAAGTCTAAATCAAATCAAAAAAGGTCGAAGAAAAATAAATCAAAGATAGAGATAGAGATAGGAATAGGGATAGAAAGAGAAATATCGAAAATCGATCATTGAAAATAGAGTAAAGGTAAAGAAAAGAATAAAGAAAAAAAGGAATCGATCGTAACACGCGAGATGTAACGAAGAAGAAATCGAAAAAGCGGGGATCATTTGCAAGGAGAAGATAAAACTCGTTAGCGTGAAAAAAAGGGAATCGAGGATACATTTCATTTTATAAACGGGGCCCGTTCAATGACGTCCTTCGAATCCCATACCTTCTCTTTTTTCTGTCTTTCTTTTCTTTACTTTTTTTTTTCTTTCTTTTTTTACCATTTCCTTCTCCTCCACCTCCACCTCCTCCTTTTCCTTCTCCTTCTCTTCTCTTCTTCCCGCCTCTCAATGGATAGAATACTCTGCGCATACGATTCAATACCATTGAATGGATGTTAAACAGAACGAGCGCGTGCGCGCTTCTATGGATGTAACTCGGAGAAAAAATATATCTAAAACTTTGAAAGCGAAAATACTCTCTAACGGGAACGTACTCGCGTACATTAACACTGCGAAGCGACCGTCACGTGCACCGCTGCGAAAAGGTTAAGCTTTGTTATGTACTGTAAAATCAAAAAGAAAAAAACAGAAGAAAAGAAAAAGGTACGGCGAAAAACACGGGGCTTGCGTGATTTACGCAAAGGGTTTTCTCTCAAAAGAGAAAGAAATAGAAAGAGAGAGAGAGAGAGAGAAAGTGAGATAGATAGAACTACGAAACAATGGAATTATATTTACAAAGAAAGAGAGAGAGAGAGAGAGAGAGAGGAAGCTACAAAAAAATACTTTGATTATCAAAAAATGCAACTGAAAGAACGGCTTTGAATCTGGATAATGTTTAACTTTATTTCTTTTTTGTATTTTTTATTTCGTTTGCTTTTTTTCAACTTTCCCGCGTATTGCAATGCAAAGTCTATTTTCTTCCAAGCGACTTAATTCTCTCATTTTAAAGTTTTTTCTCTCTTAACGATATCGCCGCCCATTGTCACTAATCTCATTCGAATTACTCCTTTTTATCATCGACGTTCTTTTTCTCCAGCCTCCACCGCTATCTCCATTCTATTTCTTACGGCTATCTATTTCTTTGTTCTTTTCTTTATACTCTTCAGCTTCTTCCTTTCGCTCTTTAATTCACGTCTGTGTACGCGAAACGCAAGATAATATTTATTGAACTTTAACGAGACGCCGAGTCTGGCCGATATCCGCCGATAAATTCTTCAGACTAAAGTTAGCAGAGTTTGCAGCAAGAAAATCATGAAACTCTAACAGAGAACACGCGTTAACGACGAGTTAATGTATATACTAATACTTTCAGATGTATTAGTATACGTAACAATGGAGTTCGGATAAAGTGAACTCACGTTACGAACAAATGCGTTTCCTATCTTCTTTGGCTCGACTAGCGTAAAATAGATTTACTTTTGAAAAGAAAAGACGGGAGGTGCTCGAGATAAAAAAGAAAATAAAAAATAGTGAAATGAGTTGGCAAGAAGATTAACTGAAGTTATAGGTTTTTCTTATCATTTACTTTAGCCTGTGTGAATGTCACATTCGTACGAACTCGACACTATCAATCATAAAATATTTAATATTCGCACGATTAACGTCCAAACTTGGACGTTTTCAATTCTAATATCTACGAAAATTCATATCTTCGATACTTTTGTACCTATATAAAACACGTACATATATGTATACGTACGTATATACTACATTTATACATAAGTATCTACATATCTCACATGTGAACTGGAGTGGTAGTACAGTAGCAAGTAGTAAAAATCAACCACTGGTCAACCAACGATTCACACAGAGACAAATATTCCTACCAAGTCCTACATCTCTCGACGAATAAAGAAATCCACTTTTCAAACTCATCCTAAAACGTTCGAAGGCTATCTAGAAACCAAGTTTCGTCTGCTATTCGTCCATCTGACTTAAACGCTATTGCTCGAGGGTATACGAATGCCTTCTCTCTTTTGTGATCTTACACGAATATCGAAAGAAATATATGATAAAGTATCTTGATCGAATTTTCATTTCTTGAAAAGTACATATGTACATAAAAGCAAGTAATTACATATGCTTATGAATTATTTTTCGCGTAGTAACATAAATCGTACGTAACTTTCTAAAGTAAAAAAGAAGAAAATATTTTCTTATTCGAACGATTTATGATTTACTTCCTCGAAAAAGCAGGGAAAAATTCATAGCAAGAGGATCTTTTTCCTCGAAGAGAAAAGAGAGAAAAAGAGAGAGTGAGAGAGACTAAACAAAAGGGTAAGAAAGAATGATCCTCGGCTCGTAAAAAAGGCGAATCGTGAGATTTAACGCGTCGAAGGAATGAGCGAAGTTTTATGTTTGTCAAGAGGTACTAGCTAGCTTCTGTGAGATTTTGTCAACGATGCAGAAATTTCGCAACTTCTACATCAAAAGAGGAGAGACAAAAAAATATCATTCTATAAACTCAAAAATATCAAGAGTTGTTTAAAAACTTTCGATACGATTTTACGATCAAATTACAAAAGAACACTTCCTTGTTTTGCGTTCGTTTTTATACTATTTATTATTTACTTATTTATTTTTATTTATCTCTCATCGAATTAATACTTTATATTATCTTCACGTTATACTATCTTCATATACTCTTCATATATTTTTTATGATTCTGGTGAACACTTTATTATCCTCGAATTATCGTTTGTCGACTTCCTCGAAAGAATCGTCCAAGTCTTCTTGTAATTCGACCAAAGACTATACCGTCCGAACTTGTCATTGAATTTTCCCGAAGGTGTCGTGCTTCTACTAAACTTTCACCGATAAATAATCAGGTTACCCTGGCACTTTACGTTCGAACGATCTACTGTTACGTTACACCGAAGTAAGTAACTTTGTCATTTGGAACGGAAGAAGTGAGTTCGTCCATGCAACACACAGACGATGACCTGTTTGAACTTTGATCTCGATTTAGATATATATCGATCAATACGAGATAAACGTTTGAATGATTAACGAATTATTGGTGTTAATCATACGAAACTCATTTAATCACTCAGTTTATACGCTCGAATTAAATTAATATGTATATATGTAAATATATATATATATATATATATATATATATATATTTACATATATACACACACATATATATAATGTAACATTTCCATTAATCAAGAATGAGAGATACGACTATCAACGAAAATGCTATTAACGATGATCTCCACATCGTTAATACTATTTTAATAGATAACGAGTATGCATATGCCAATCGCATTTGCAACACGCATGGAATAACCGCAGGTGCGGTTAATGACATAATTATGCGGCGAATATTTTATCGTTTGTAAGCAGACAACCCTGAATATCTAGCATGTAGGTATGAATGAAAGTAAATAAAAAAAGGAAACCATAAAAAAGAGAAAGAGAGAGAGAGAGAGAGATGCTATGATCTTTTAATTTATTAAACGAGGATACCTACTCGTCGATCAAGTTCTTCAGCTTCAGCGAATTCTCCTTTCTCGTTGAATCGTTCGAACAAAGGGATATCCTTAATCGAAAACTGATAGCCCGAAGGAGTAGTGGTTATCGCTCGCGCGAATAATTCGTTGATCGACTGGCGATCCATCGAAGGTGCTTTAGAAAGAGAACCCAACGTGACTAGCACGAGCACATCTCTCTTTCTGTCTCCATCTTTATCTATCCCTCTTTATCTCTTTTATCTTTCTCTTTGACTATCTGAATCCCGTTACATTTTTAGTAACTAAAATGATTCAGTGAACGAACTCATATAAATTATCAGTATGAATTTATCCAATGAAATTATTTAATACAATCATCTATCTCTTACGTTTAACATTCGCTGAAATAAACTTTATCCCAAAAGGGAGTAACGGATCATCGAAAATACGCAGAGATAATTCCTTTGACGACGCGTTTTCTCTCCAAGGAAATTTTCTCTTTGCCGGATTAAATACGGGAATTTCGTCTCGTTACATGTACATCGTCACGCAATTTTCTATTGTCATCCGCGAATATCGAATGCTCAATCATTACCAAAATCGAACAACGATAATTTTCCTACGAGATATATATATATATATATATATATATATATATATATATATATATACGAGTGAAAGAATTCGAAAAAATGTAGACAACATATATACATCCAACAAAGAAGTCCGGTTCATTATTTTTCCGCGTAAATAGAAGTTGCCTGAATGAAATACCTTTTGTAGGTAGCTGAAATATTTAAAATTTCACTTTATGTTAACATGCGTCTCTTCATATAAGTAAACATTCTGTGAGCGTCCTATTTTTCATTTTTCTTTTTCTCTTTCCCTTTTAATTACCACTTACGTGAAATTAGGAAACGCTGTATCTTTTTTTCAAACCCTTTGTTACATTTCATTTGCAACTAAACTACGAACATTCGTTCGTTTTTACCTAAGATGTTTGAGAAAGAAATCATTAAAAATATTAAATGTGTTTCTTGTTTAAAACGAGGAATGAAAGAAATATATGAAAATCCGTGAAATATTTAAGAAAAATGTCAAAAAAATCTGATTTTTTAACAAGAAATCAATATATTTATTTACATAACGAAAAATCTACTTTTTTGGTGTTTAAATTTTGATTGAATTATTCTTTTTTCAAAAGAAATCGAAGGACACGAAATTGAGAGTAGATCGAGGAGACTATTTGGATATATCTGAAATATAGATGGACATGTATTACTAGCGAATAGAAATTGATCTCATGCTCAATCTTTTCCATCGAGAATTTCTTAAATCTATTCAAGAAGAAACGTTTTACATATCGCGAAAGAAATACTATAAAGAGAGTTATGATTATGTATTGGATATATATATATCGGAATAGGCCTTCGGTGTTTTCCACCGAAGTCTATTCTCCTCCGTCGTCTATTATCGATGGATAATTTACTTCGCTCTTTATTTATCACATTACCATTATCATTATCTACAATTATTTTAAAAGTTGAAATTCTCGATAACGAGAAAAAACTCGATGCTCTATTTTCGACTTCTTTCAAATGATAAGAACAAAATCTTCTCTATCTACTCTATTTGATAGCGTCCGTTAATCCAACTTGGTCGCTTCGCCCTCTTTTGAGGATGGCCCAAAGGGATTCGAAAGATTCCTTTCAAACTCACATTTATATATTCATATATGAGAAAAAGTTTAAAAGAAAAAAGGGACGATCTTGTATCAATATGATGTATAAAAAAAAATATATATATAATTTGATTTGCAATGATTTTTGAAACGAACTAATCGACAGATAATTAATTCCGCGTAATTTGAATGGTACTGTAATACTTCCGTGAAAATATTGAATAGTATCGAATAATTTCAATCTCTAAATAATTCAAAGAGTATCTACATGTTATTTTGAGTGCACATATAACGTGTTTTGTTCAAATCGTTGTCGTAAACTAATTCAGCATTACGAACTAAACGTCGGCGATATATCATTTTAATGCGTATCGCTTTAAACTGGCTATCCCATTGCGATTCGCGTTCTCGTTGGTTCTTTGTTAAAATATAACGATCTCGGAATACGTCATAATATTCGGTTTTATCGAAATTCGATGAATCCCTGGCAATATGCCTACGCGGTAAATAAATGGGCCGAGTGACCCAACAAAACACGGCTTTCACCTCGCAAAAAAATACGATCTACTTTCGACCGATGTTAGGGAAAGATAAACTTTTAAGAACGAACTTGTAATTAACGCTCTGTCCTTATATCCGTAAGTATCTTTTCTTCTTTTAAAAGAAACAATGTACATGATGATGCTCTCTCGTAACAAAGAAGAAAAAAGTTCATGAGACTTTCAAGACGGACATCAAGTTGAAATTTATTATAAATAGGAACGATCTTAAAATACTTTTCCAGCGACCCTTTCTTATTCAAGTGATATATAAAACAATCGAAACGTAATATCAAAAATGTAGTTATGTTCTTTGCCCAAATTATGCATACGAAATAGCGATGATCCAAAATTAAATCTAACCTCTCAAGAACTATAACATCGTATTATATATTAAAGAACGCATTTAGAACATGAAACTTTATTGTTACAACTAAAGATACGATATTTCTCAAGGTCATGTCCTATACTCGTACTATTTTATAATACCTTAATCACCGCGCGAGTTTGACGAGAAAAAAGGAAAAAGGAGGAGGAAGAAGAAGATGAGGAGAAGAAAAGAACTTGTACTTCGAGGATGACACTCAAGGTCGCAGCCGTAAAAGCTCGAAGCTCGAAGCTCTTGAAGCGTTGCTTTTACCGAATCTTGGCACGTACCCCCTGAAGAGAAGAGAGACCGTATAGTTTGGCTGGTCCACAAAAGACGAAACAACTTCCGGCAGTCAGAAGATCTTTTGGAAATTTTTTTCTTTCTCTCTCTCTGTCTTCCTAATGGTATCCTTTCAGTCTTATCCGAACCTATCCTATAGTTCTTCTTGTCTCTTGAAAATTTGTTGAGTTCTGCTTGAACGAACACAGTATCCGTACTTCTTAAAGCTCATAAGCAAATCCTGCAGAAGATCCAACGAATAAGAAAAAAAGTTATGAGCGACGTTTATAGAAGCAGCCCTTCTCCTCCTACTTTTCTTCTTATTTTCTCTTTCTTTCTTTTTCTCTCTCCCCCCCTCTCTCTCTCCCTCTCTTTCTTTTTCCTTTTCTTCTCCTTCGTTTCTTCTTTTCACGCACAGCTTTTAAGCTCCGAAAATCCGTACTTCTCGATCGATCACACGCACACAGAGGATCTAACAATTTCAAAACCCTTTATCTCCTTCCACTTGATCTCCTTCTTCTCATTCCTTCCTCCTCCGTTGTTCGCGAATCGCGACGCATTTCACCCAAGAAATAAAGAATGAAAAAAGAGAAAAAAGATAAGAATATAAAGAATAGATCGATGGATCGAATGAAGAAAAATCCTTTTTCTTTTCTTTATATCACTGAGACATGGAAGACAACACCTTGTATCGTTTTTCGATTGAAACTAAACATGAAGAAAAAAAAGACATAAGGGAGAAAAAAAAGAGAGAGAGAGAGAGAGAATAGGTAAAAGACGACGACACGAGAGAGACGAAGGAACAAAGAAGGAGAAGCGTCGCGACGACGCGGAGGCTGACGACGCACTGACTGGCCGACTCTCGCGCTGCACCCGAAAGAGCAGCCGTTCTCCTATCTCTCTCTCTCTCTCTCTCTCTCTCTCTCTCTCTCTCTCTCTCTCTCTCTCTCTCTCTCTCTCTACTCTCCTCTCCTCTTTTCTCCTCTCTTCTCCTCTCTCCTAACGATACCACACTAACACGATCTCGTTGGTGCCAAAATTCGTACGCCCACGCGTTCCTTTCATGACCATCCTTTGCGATATGTATATCCTTATCTTCTCTTCTTTCTTTTTTTACTTGCTTTTTTTCTTACGTATGGTATATGTATACACACACATATACATATAGACATATACTACTCAAGTTCGAAACGATCTTCGCGAAACCCGTGTCTCTGACACACTTTCCTATCAACGAAACGACCCTTCGATCATTACGAGATAAAGGAAAAGGAACATGTTCCCTTTTCTATTCGCTCGAAACGAGATTTCCTCCGATGTTTTCCTCTAATTAAGATCATAAACAAGCTGGACCTTCAACCCGTATAATAGCAAGTTCTTTAGTAAATGACTGTCTATTTCCAAAGAGCAATGCTAAGAAGCTATTGTCAATTTAGACACTCTGAAAAAAATGTGTAACATTAAAGGAAATGAATTAGCCAGGGATAAAATAATTTTAAAATTTTTATAAATTATCTTTGAAAAGAATCTTAGCATTTTCTTATTTTGTTTGCGGTATTGTCCCTCCATGTTATAAGGAGAAACAATGATAGATGATATAAAGAATGCACTATACGAGACAATATGCACCATCATGAGAAATATAACAAATCCTTAGTGAGATGCATCACCATCACTATGACACAACCATTATAAACATTTAACTATTTGTTAGTCCGAGAGTAATGTACTTTACTTCGTGCAACATTAATATTAGCGATACACCTGTCGTGAAATGCACAGCTTGAGAAACAACGATAATAAATTAATATTTTACCACATCTAGGAATTCTATTTCAATTGAATTATAATCAAAGACTAAGGAATACTGGTATTCGATATATATTTAATAAAAATATCTTATTCCTACTTCGAACAAAATTTAATACACCCGTTTTCAAGGTTTCCTATTATATTTCCTAGCTAAATTCCTGAGTTTAACGAAACATTATTACTAATTATAGATATATATACTTCATAAAACTGAATCATGTTACTCTATTAAGAATCAATGCTCCTAACTTCTCTAAATTCTTTCAAACTAACGTGTCATTAATTCGCTGAAACAGATATAGAAGAATAGAATCGGATAATTCCAATTATCCGAACTAATTGAATCTTCGAACTGACCAGATAATCGATTTTCTCGGTCAATCGAATAATTATGTTCTTCATGTTCTTTCACCAACTAACCTTTACTCTCACCCTTTACGAGCTATGTATTAGAGTTGAGAAGGTTCGACGACTGATTTTAAGAAAGAGATAGAAAGAGAAATAGAAAAAGAAATAGACAGTGAAAGAAAAGAGTATGAAAGAGATCAACGTGGGACGTTTTTCACTCGCTGATCTCCCTTCCTTCATGGATTACAGTTGACTCCGATGAGATTAAGGAAAATCCAGACAGCGTCTCTTCATTTCCATCGTGCGGAAAATAAACGAAAACTGTCCACTAGCTACAGTACTTTCTTTCGACGGAATTATAGCTGTTTATTCAAGTTATCTTTTATAGGCCAAGTCAAAGAACACGAAGATCCTTTCTACGAAAATATACCAAATAAAATCTGTTCTTCCGGACAGTTACGCCGATTTTCAAAAAAAAAAGAACTTTATAATTAATTTTCATCCATCTTTTATTGAGTTTTATTGAATTTTTTTGAAATACACAACATTTACATTCGAGCTAATTTCTAATTATTTATATTCAAATATAGAAAATTATCGAAATATCGAATTACACACTGTACATCGATTATATATATTTTCACTTTCTTTAAATCCGATCCATGCCAGATAATTGAAAATTGAAAAATATTCGTATATAATTCTCAGAATTTCTTTAAAAGAAAAAAAAAACAATTTTTATTTCCGATAGGATGCGGATAACCAGAATTTGAAGAAGTTCCATGCCATCGTCTTGCACCTAACTTCCTATCTGTTGCTTCCACTTCGACGTCTACTCTATAACAGGTCACCTAATGCGATATTCTACGACGTAGAAACTGAAAGACCATCACCTTTTATCCAAAACACGCACATGAACACATAGAAACAAACTTATCTGCATAGTACACACACATATGATCCGGATTACCCTCGAAAATCTTAGTACTGGTATACCTAACGTATCGAAGTAACCCGGTTACTTCGCCGCTCGATTTCGATTTCTATTTCACGACTCCACCTCTTTTCTTATTCCTCTTCCCCTCTGCTCTATACCCTCCCGGAGTACTTATCCACCCTCTCTCGTTTCACACTCTAGTCTGCCTATATAGCTATATATGTATGTATGTATATATGTATATATGTATCTCTCTTTCTCTCTCCCTTTCTCTCTCTTTTTCTTTCTTCCCCGCTCGATCCAAGCCAAGAGTTCGACAACATCGAGAAAGTTTGAGAGGCTTCGTAGAAGCCTCTGCGAATTCTGTAAAACGACAGTCAGCTCGTGGCTGTTCGATGGCAACCGTGTTGTCTCTCTTTTTCTGTGTTCCTTTTTATGTCTCTCTTGTCAGTCACGATCAGGACATTCGAGCAGAAACGCCAACGAGGAGGAAAACGTCCGACCGGAAAATGGCCGTGATCCATGGCACGTACACTATTCTCGTTTATTGTCCCTTTCTATTTTATTTTTCTATTCTTTTCAATGTATTTAATTCTAACTATCATTTTGTCGTTCATTCATCTACAAGTATTGAACATATTTTTCCATGCGATTCATTGTAAATTCGTCGTATGACAAATTCATCTTATTTGTCAGTTTTTTGATCTTTTCTCTCCTGTGTTCGACAGACCTTTTTCCACGTTTCTTTAAAGTTTCTTTATTTCCCCGCACTGCGGACAAATCCAATTTTCGCGAAAGATACGCCAAGGAGACTTCGAACGGCAAACTCGCGATGAAAACAGAATCAACGCGAAAGAGAAACGGACGATAAGGAAACTTTCATCGCTCTTCAACCGAATAAGAAAAAGGTCGAGGATCTAGCGAACTATTTTATCCATCGACGGTGATCTCACGTTGGCGTTTATTTTTGACGATTAATTCGATCTATTTTTAAAGCTTCAAAATTTTCTATTTTCCTACATTTTTCTCGATAATAACAATAAAGGAAAAAATGGAAATATATGAAAAATTTTAACGTGATGTTATATACAAATATTTGCTTTAAATTCGTATTTTAAAATTTAATAAAAACATTAGCTAGAATTTTATTAAAAACATTCAATCTTTCGATTATTATTTCATCGAATCGTTATCAATTAACAAAATCATAAAAATACAAACGAGATACACGTAATAATCAAATTTTTCAGAAATCCTCCTCATTATTGTTGCGATCTCGAACGTTCAGACACAGGATGATTCAACAGTAGAAATCGACAATCCCGAAGACAATTGTACCACCGATAGCATCGTTATTCTAAATGTCTCAAGCGAAAACCAACGAGGACAACTCGATGCTATGATGGATGTACTGGTAGAAGATGCTACGAAAAACGGTACCAATGTATCTCACTTCTGGACTCCGTCAATTGCAAAGGATTGGGAAGAACAGGCACCAAAACTAAATTTCCCTAAAACAATTTCCGAAGAACGTTTCAAGATGGCTACTCTACATCTTGACCAAGCACCATTCGTTTTTGATTTTCTTCGAAACGTTTTCTTTCTCATTCATCCTTACGACATACCGATCGGTAAAGTACAACACATGTTAACATCATTCGAAAATATTTTTCATTTTCTATTAACTTTAAAAATAATCGAAATGCATTCGTATATAGCTAGGCAAATAAGCTACAAAACGAAAATATTTTCTACTAGCGTAAAAATAAAAAAAATATATATATATGCACACTACACGAGATCGGAATGATAATGAAAAACTTTAACGCAGCAATTTCATATTCTATGCTCTCCACTTTCTATCAGAAATCGCATCTCGAGATATTTTAATTTTAAACTTGGATCTTACCTAGCTAGAGACAGAAAGAGAAAGAAAGAGATATATAAAAAGATATTTTACCGTAGCTTCTCTCGATCGACGCTTTAATTCTCTCCCAACGTTCCATTACGGAAAGCGTGTATAGTACATGCATACAGATGACTCGATAAATAAATTCGAATGCAATCGTATCCCACTATTACGGTTCGTTTGCAATTATATATGCTCATACGCATTGCTTTAGCCGTTGCTGTAGAACGGGAGGATTATGAACATCGATCGTACGCGAAATACTTTATCTACTTTTATATCAATCAGGAAAATAGGTTTTCCATAAATATTATGACCGTAAAAAGCAATACTATATATATATATATATATATATATATATATATATATATATATATACAAATAAATATTCTAAACATTTAAGTTCTCTACATAATGTGATAAAATATTACCTTTACATAAGTCAAACAACTTCTCCATCGTGTACGAACTCTCTTCTAAGAACTTGTGTGTACGTGTATATGTGTATATGTGTGTATGTGTATATATATATATATATATATATATATATATATATATATCTTCGAAAGAAAAATATTTCGAATGCAAACGCTAGAAACTGACTCACTCCTGTCTATTATCATTATAGATTTATAGAACTTAAAATAGTTCATGTCTTTCTTCGCAGGTCTATTGATAGAAGCGATAGAGAACCGTATTACTACTTCCAAATTAATATCTGAGGTAAGTAGATTCTTGTCCTATATGAAATATGACTCATCAAAGATATTGACGAGAACGTCATGTAGAGAAGTAAAGAGAAAAGAGAGAGAGAAAGAGAAAAAGAGAAAGAGGGAGAGAAAGAGGAGAGAAAGAGAGAGAGAAAGAGGAGAGAAAGAGGAGAAAAAGACAGAGAGAGAGAGAGAGAGAGAGAGAAGACGGAGAGAGACATAAAATTTCGCATATCCTCGTCATTTCAAGAACGAAAAGCGATTTTGTCGATCGTCAACGTCAAGATGTATAAAAACCTTATGTTACGTAATACGTCAATGATGATTTTAATGATGATTGCAGTCGATGCACATCGAAGCGATATTCTTAGCGACAGTCGGTGTCTGCTGCATCATGGCCTGCATAGTACCTGGCACAGAACTCTGGTTCGCTTGTCGTCCAATTAGAGAGGATTACAAACCCTGCCGGCATCCGGAGGTCCTCGCATTTCTTCTTGCAGCTTTTGTCTTCGTACTCGGGTATGTCGAAGGAACCATATTCATTTTAAAGATATCCTGGGAAAGGGAGAGAGAGAGTTCGTCGTCCTTTATGGAAACGAATTTCTCTCGATCCCTTCTCTCTTACCCCATTCTCTCAGCAAATCTGCAATCAATGAAGAGGAATGGATTCAAATCAATTTCATCCATCTGCATCTATTCTATCCTCTACGTTTTTTCTCTCTTTTTCTCTCTTTATATTTGCCTTTCTTTATCTACGTATATAGAGCGTAACTATAATTCTATTATTTATAAAAAGGATACTTATGTATAATCTTGTGGTATTTATTAAAATAAGAAACTTCGATCAATATCTATCTATGGTTATATATAGAACAAATAACGCGAATCAATTTCGGGTCTGTCCCAACACGATAAGAGTATATATCTCTACGTCCGAAAGTTTTCGATTTAACCAAGTTTTCTCGCCGGGCATTCAATTTTGCTCTTGCGAAAGGAACTACTAGTAAAAGAGAAACATAAAGAGAAAAACGAGGAAAGGAGCAAGGAAGAAAGGAGAAGCAATTTACCTGTAGCAGACTCGAGCTAGTAGATAGGCTCTTAACGTTTCGCCATCGAACGATACAACCTTCGATACAATTTCCACAGGTCGTGCATGGTCACCATGATGGTCTGCAACGAGGCCGCAAGAGCTGGAATCGAGAAGCTTCCCATAGTCGTGGAAACGGCATTGCAGGATCTCGACGACTATCATCAAGATACAACGACGCAACTACGGAAATGTCTCACGAGAAGTCTCGATGTCGCAAGTGAGGCCATACTCGCGGACTTGGACAGTGAGTAATATAAAAATTAATAAAACAAAATCTCAAATCTTATTCCCGATTGTTTTTTTGATGTAAACATGATCAAGTTAAATAATCAAAATGTGTGACTATTCTACATGAATCCAAAAGCAGCACTTTTCACTCCTGAGTAGAAACCATACCCTGCGTCTTGCCCGGACCCTATCTGTTCAAAATTAAATTTCACACATTCGCACATGAAATTATATAGGCTACCTGCCTACCTATTGCCTATATTTAAAAAGAGCAAAGCATTCATACCAACACGTTCATTCTAGGATTCTCTCACACTCCGCCAAGATGCAAAAAGCCTGCACTAAGTGTAGTCGACTGTCATGACTAATGATTATTGCATAATATAACTAAAACAAAAATTTTAATACATATCAATATATATTCATACTCAAGATTATTATCATTTTTACATCAAATGTGATTTTTTATGTGTACTTAACAAAGCGAGAAAATTTATCGTCATTAGCGCAAATGACAGTCGCTGAATGAAGAAATTAAAAAATAAACACATATTGTTTTTCACTCTTGGTATAACCTTAGTAAGATTTGGTTATACGCAGAGATGAAAACACAAAAATAGCAGGGTGGGAGAAACGAGGATTAATACATTAATTATTAAAAATCCTAAGCTGACATTTGATTGACTTATTTTAGGGCCTACGGGCTGTGATTTTATAAGTTTCTTTACTTTTTAATAATGACTCTACTTAATTTTTTCCTCCAAAACTAATGACAAAATCATCATAGTATTTGTTTTTTTATAGTATATGTTTGCAACAACTTAAAGAAATTCTTTTCCAATAGGTTTACAAGTATTTATGTCATAAATTTTCACTATAACCAATTTTTATCCAATTTGGTGATCAAAAGCTCATTCGAAATATGATGATTTTTTACGCGATATCCTTTCAGATTTTCGAAACAAACTTCTATTTATGTAAAAATTGCTTTCGAAAATTGTTTATTATTAAACATGATTTTTCCAAAGACACACATTTTTCAAAAATCTGAAGAAATATATATATACAGGACAATCATAAATTAAGGGATTAGGGGTTGAATATCATCTTTATTAGAAATAATAGGAAAAAAAAGTATATTAAGAAGTTTCATGACTTCATATGTCAAATATTTTAAATATACGAAATAAAACACCCGACTTCTGATTAAACAGAAAATTTAATGATTTTTAATATTTCTTATGAAACAGTTTTAATTTTCTTAATTCATGAGAATTCCCTTAAAAAATTATCAAACAGGTACAGATTTAAAGTTAATAAGTAAGAAATAAATTCCATTGAGACAAGAGAAACGAACAATAAAAAAATCGTCATAGAACAGTAAATTTTGATTGAATTTAAATGCAGCCATTAGCTCGACAGTACTTGCGTTATTTACATTTATCATATATCGCAAGTAATATCGATTTCCAGGTCTCACCACTTGGAGGTTGCTGCATACGGAGACCCGCGGGCTATGACTCTACTACTAATGCCAAATATTTTAAAATCAATGATATAGAATCATTATTATTACATATTCAATAAAAATTATTATAATTTGGAAAAAACAAAATCAATCGCGAAACGAATCTAAATTTTTGTCTAATCAATTAAGATTAGACGAAAATTTATAAATTCGTTTAATATCGACCTACCTACCCGATAAACGCGAGGAAATATGATGAAACTGAAAATAAAACACATTAGTGATCACTAAGCCCATAGCCTATAAACATTATATAAAGATTATTTAAGTACTTTATTATTGGATAATGAAAATACATAATACTATTATACAATAAATCAGTCCCCTGTAAACGATAAATATAAAATTTAAATCTTTAGACAATTAAAAAAAAATTTTTAAATAATATGTGAGATCTATGTAATAAATCAGCAGTCACCTATAAACAAAAAACATTAAATAATTTAAAACATTTCATAATTAGACAAGGAGCCATCGAAATAATATGCGAACTTCATATAATGAATCAGCAGGCATCTGTGAACATAAAACATCAAAAACATTTTATAACTAAACAAGAAACAATTAAAATCAATATGCAAATTTTATGTAATGAAAAAACAACCTGTGGATATAAGAACATTATAATTTCATTACTTTCTGAAAATAAAACATATTGCAATGAAAATTATTTTACATACACACACACATGGAAAAACAACCAACAGAAAAAGAATAAACCAACGAAGAGTCGAATTCAATCTTGTCAATTTAGATGATATTCCCTGAAACAGAAAACAGAAAATAGATTAAAAAATTTTGGAATATTTCTAATGAATAAAAAAAAATAATTCATCCTTCGTTGCCTTCTGTTTTTTATAATTCCAATTCTTCTTTGTTGTATCAAAGTCTTCAATAATTAATCTACATTATTACTTCGCTTTGAGTTTTTGTCAATTAGAGGATCCGAAAAACCTGAAACATAAATCTATTTTACATAATGCATTCATAATCTTTATCAATTTATTTTTTTGTCATATAATATGATTATATGACAAATCTTGAAATTTCAACAGTGTTGTTAATGCCCACTGATATATAAAGGGATATTCTGCAAGATTTAATCTTGAAACATGCAAATGGAACTTCTCTGTAACAGAAAATTATATAAAAGGGCATGTGTGGAAAGACAAAATTGTATCTACAATCTATGGGCAAATATTTTCATAATTTTGGTAATTTAATAAATAAAAAATTTTATACATATATATTTCGCCATAGATTGTAATGCTGAAATAAAAAAAAAGATAAGTATTAAAATGGCCATAAAATTGGCACTGAATATATTGAATTCTCGATGCATTAGAAAACCTGTTTTACATTAAACAAATAAAAATTTTTTTAAATGATTCTAAAACAATGATTCTAATATATTCCTATTTACAAATGAAAATATGAAGTAGATTTTATGCACAAATACATGTATATATACATATATACATATATATATACACAAACACACACATATAGAAATATATGGAAATATATATAAAGAAAGAATTGTATAATAAATTGTCAATTGTTTAATACAATAACAAACATATATTGTAAATTATTCAAGATACGTTATAAAAAAAAGGAAAACAAATTGTGAATATTTCACAATATTTAAGAATTAACCCACGTTAAAAAAAAAAAGAAAAAAAGATAAAAAAGAAAGAGAGCAAACTGCACCTTGCGTCGTATTACAGAATGCATACACAATTTTGTATACCGCCATAAGCATATCTATAACGAGATCAGATCTATATTTAATCGATAGATTACATATATCTTACATTATTAGGGTTATGCTAACGCGAAGTATGCAGTTACATCGAGTCAGATGCACATATTACATCATTTATATATGACACTTTCTTATCTATTAAATTATAAAAAATATAATATAACTTCACAATTTTGAAATCATGTATTTTGTATATGTATATAAAATAGTAATGAAATATAAAATTTGAAAGAGAAAAATAAGATTAGATACAAAAATATTATATATATTAAAGACAAAATAATTCTAATATATTTCTGTATATTATTCTTACAAATTTATTTCATGAATTTATTTTATGGCCACTGCTTGCTTTAATAAATCCTAACATTCCTAGCTATCTCAAATCTTATAGATTTTTAATCAGAATAATTAGAATCTATATAAGATGATGATTATATTCATACAAGATATGTAAAATGACTCTTACAATAACTGAGCCGTTCTAACATCTTGTGAAAAAAACTATGTTGGCATTGCATAAAATATATATATAAATATATAATCATCAAAAGTGAATATATATATAAAAAAAATTAAAAAAGAATTAGTGATTTACTAATAATCATATAAAAAAATTTGGAATTATTCTGAAATAAAAATCTACATGTTTGAGTATCCAGGTGCATTCCTGAATGCAGACCTGTTCCTGAACTATTTTCGCTCACACTCCTGAGTGTGGAACAACCTTTTCATTCGTTTCATTTATATACCAAGTCTTATGCACTTTTATTCCAAAAAATAATCATATTTCTTTAATTTATGCACAAACATTTATTAAAACATTATTATTCACTATTCCCTTTTCGTATTTCTTATAAGCCTTTCATATATATGTTTATATACAATAAAAATATTCTTTCTTTATATCTGTCAACTCTTTCATTTAATAATCATGTTTAAATCAAATAATTTGGAATAAAGGTGTATAACCTTGACATATTTTGTGCACTCCTGAGTGCAAGGCTGTTATTTTTATATCATAACGCTCGCTTAGCAAGATTTATACATTTCTAATTAGAATGATTCAAATTTTCTTTTCATTCACTTGCACTCTGTTTAAATATAAATACCTTATTATATTAGGAGGAGTATGATATAATCTTCATTTACTATTAAATAAATATTATTTCTTTAAAAAATAGAATAAGACTGGAATATTTATTTATTATATACTTTCATAAGTGCATTTTCATTTTGATCATTTAAAACGAGAAATGTATACCCTTACTATAATATGTTCATCTGCATTCCTGAATGCAGGCATGTACTTACTGTAACCTATCATATGCACTCCTGAGTGCAGGCAAGCCATTTCAATCGTTTCATTTATATACCAAGACTTATGCATTTTTATTCCAAAAAATAATCATATTTCTCCCACAGACATATATATAAATATTTCTTAATAATCATCATATCATTCATTATATCCCCTTAACATTTCTTATGAAACTTTCATATACATATGTATATGTATAATAAAAATACTCTCTCTCTCTTTCTCTCTCCACCATATATACTTAGTAATTCTTTCATTTAATATTCATTTGTTGATAACTTTGGAATAAAGATGTATACCCTTGACATATTTTAATATGCACTCCTGAGTGCTGGCTGCCATTTATGTAACTTTATTCATCTAGCAAGACTCATATATTTCTTATTAGAATGATTCAAATTTTCTTTTAATTCATTTGCACCATTAAATTATCATTTAGTTATTATATACGGAATAATATAAAATTTCATTTCTTTATTATTATATAAGTTTGATATGTTGAAAAAAAATATTACCAGAAATGACGTATTTATATATTTCTTCGTTAAATATCCTTATTAGTGCATTCATTCGTTTATCTTTGATCATTCCAAATGTGAAATATATATCCTTACTATAATATGTTCATTTGCATTCCTGAATGCAATCATGTACTTACTGTAAACCTTTCATATGCACTCCTGAGTGCAGGCAAGCCATTTCAATCATTTCATATATATACCAAGACTTATGCATTTTTATTCCAAAAAAAATAATTATATTTCTTTCACATATGTGTAAATATTTCTTAATAATCCTTATATCATTTTTATATCATTCATTGTATCTTCTTATGAAACTTTCAGATATATATATATATATATATATATATATATATATATATATATATAAAATTCTATCTGTCTCCCTCTCTCTTCCTCTCTTTCTCACTCTCTCATATATATTTATTAAGTCTTTCATCTTATATTTATTTGTTGATAATTTTGGAATAAGAATGTACATTCTTGATATATTTTAATATGCACTCCTGAGTGCAGGCTGCCATTTTATATATTCATCTGCATTCCTGAATGCAGGCATAACCTTTCTCGATGTAAACATCAAGTCTTGTAGATTTTTAATCAGAATAACCAAAATAAATAGAATAATCAAAAACATCAGATAAATCAGATTAATCAGATTAATCAGATTAATTAGAATAATCAGAATCATATTACAAAAAGATAATGAGGGTGAAGATGGGGATGATAACGATAATGATTACCACATAAGAGTCATTTTGCAACTCGTGGTAAAGCTGTGTTGACATTGAAATATGCATATATCTCGTATATATACATACGCATTATGAAATTATGAACATGAAAGAGAAAAAAAAATATGATTAAAATATGATTATTCTGAATTAAAAATCAACATGCTTGGGTATCCAAATGCACTCCTCAGTGCAATGATGCTGCAGGCCACGGACGTCCACACGATATTTAACGAGCGTGATTCTATTTTTGTAACTAAAAATCTATCTCAAGAAAAGACTCTACTTTACTTAAAAACTTTAAAATGCAAGGACTCGACTTTAATTTAAAAAGAAAAATGCAATGACTCGACTTTAATTTAAAAAGAAAAATGCAAAGACTCGACTTTAATTCAACATGAAAAAAGGGAGGGCTTGACTTTAATTAGAAAAAAAAAAAAAATAAAAATAAAAGTAGAAAATGCAAAGGGCTTGATTCTACTCTGAAATAAAAAACTGACTCTACTTTTAAAAAATACAATGACTCGACTTTACTTTAAGAAAAAATTGCATTGACTCTATTAAATAATAACTAACTGCAAAAGCTTAACTCTAATAAAAAAAAAAAAAAAGATCAAATTTTCACGAACGCGAGTGCGGAACACCGTAGCAAGGAGATGGAATGGTCCATCATCTCCATCCAGGAACAAACTACTACGAGCATAAGTGTCAACGTGGTAAAGGGTAAAAGGGATTTTGATAAGACCACAAGCCATTAACGAAGGGTTCGACATACCGATCACCTTTGAAAAATGACTTGTAGTCGATAGTTGCCCTCTTGAGCCACAATACGTGGGGGCCTCTTCAGCCATAGCCTCTTCTTGCTTCGTGCCCTAACCACTGCATTGGAGCATTCCTTACGTGCGACGCAAGCTAAGTTTACGCATCAAAAAACGCCCTACCGTTCGAAGCAACGCACCCACAAAGATTGACATACTACAGTGGTTGCTACTACAAGAATGAAATCGTCCCTAAGCTAGACCGACCTAATCCCGACCTGATCTCACTTTACGCAACAAGACTCAAACCACTCGTGTAAACGCACGCATCAAACGAGACGCAATAGTCGCAAGCTAAGGGGTTGGGAAGTGAAAAACACATTTTCGCACGCAGGTTTGTTCTGTTTTTTTTCTTTTTTTTTTTTCTTAACCTAACGAGCGGTAAGCGCTTGCAACGTAAAGTATCGATTTCTTCTAAATAGTATAACCACTGCAGTATGGCAAAATTCGCGAATGAATCACCCCAAACGGCACTGACGAGTCCCAACGCGTATTCTCAACTGCGTTTTCTACTCTGCCTAGGTGCGTCTCGATTTTCTAACGATCTCTCTTTATTTATTTATTTATTTCTTCAATAAAAAAAAATAAAAATAACAGATTCATATAGAAATATTTCAACTAACCCGTAAAGCTATCCTAGCCTGTGGACGATCAATGGACTCAAAGAATCCAACAACCGTACACAATAACACAGGCACATTTAATCGAATGCTCCAGCAGATATAATATTCATTCTAGTCGATGAACCTATTACAAACTAATATTAACTCGTTGCACTTAAAAGATGAATATAGTTTCGGTAAAATGTCAAGATCACAAGAATTGTAATATTTCCATTTTACATATGTAGGTATATTCTATTTCTAAATAAGAAATATATAGATAATCAATATTTTAAGAATCGCGAAGTGCAAGAATTAATTTAAAACTAAGTATCGAACTAATTCAAAATCCTTTGCTAAGTTCAAAAGATATGGGATGTATCTGATGTTCTCATTGGGTGCAAAGTTTTTCGAACTGTTTGATACTGATATATCGCGCGATGCAAAGTGTCAGCAAAAAATGTAAGAAAAAAAAATTAAAAAAAAAATACAAAAAGATAAAGTTCAGCCATGCTGAAAGATCGTAAAATTTACTGAAACTTCACAAATCCCCGGAGAAAGGACTTCCCACTCCAGAGTGGGAATCGCATCCTTACCCGGTCCCTACCTACTTAAAATTAATTGACACATTCACTCAGAAAAGTATGCTACCTGCCTGCCTATGACCTATATTTAAAAAGTGCAAACATTCACACCAACACATACACTCCACGGTTCTCTCACACTCCACCAGGGTGCAAAAGCCTACACTAGAGAGCATGCCCCGGGGCACCTCCGACACCCTAGTTCAACCGCGTATTTTTTCTAATATATTATATGGGAGTACGTACCAGTTGCTGAAATCGACTGCCAAGGCTAATGATTATTGCATATATCACTAAAGCAAAAATACTAGTACATACTAGTATATATATAAATACTAGTAATATATACGAGTATTTAAAATTTTCCACAAAAATGTGGTAACTATTATGCAAACCGATATTAATATAATTATATGTTAGATATATCAGATATCTATTTAAAAGTTATCGCGAAACGATGTACAATGCACTTCCTAAAACGCACATACAAGTGCAAGGTACACCGTGCAATCACCAGCACAATGACAGCCGCTGAAAAGGAAACTTAAAACTAAATCCACACTGACTGTTTCTCACCCAAACGAGTAACACCTAGGTTAAACGCATGGATGAGAACGCAGAAAGCATGGGGGGAGAAAGGGGTATTAGTATATTAGTGCTGAAAATCCTGAGCTAAAAAATGATTAATTTATAATATATATAAAAAAATATATAAAAAAAATATATAAAAATATATATATAAAAAATTTAAGCGGACTGTGACTCTAGAGTCTCTTTGCACGTCTTATTAGCAAGAGCTCAAGCAAGGATGGATGATGGTAGGCGGTCACCACATATGAGTGTGACCACCACATATGGGTTTTACCACTAAAAGTGGTAAAAAAATAATAAGTGGCAAAAATAGTTTTGCAACCCCACCTGTATGCACCGCTTAAGGGCCTTTGAGCGACCCGCGGTAGGCAGTCGTTGACATGGAGGGATGAAATATGCACATAGCTAATATATATGCATACGCATTATGCAGTTATGAAATTTCATTATTAAAAAATATATAATTCTAATAAAAAACCTCGGACGACTCCTTTCATTAAATGGCTGTTCTAATGAAAGAACGGGATTATAATCCACCACTTAACTTCCAGAATCTATCCGTCGCGGAAGGGGTTTGTCTTCTTGCTCATTTGTTGATAAATCGATATTTCAAAATATCGAAGTAAATCGCGATTAAATGGACTAAGTACGAAGCAATGCATGTAACGTAAACCACGTTATATGCTTTATACCGAAATCGGGTAAATGAATGCCCGATTTCATTATTAATATCGCGAGCAAAAACGAAAAGAGAAAAAAGTGCTAATAAACAGCACTGTGAATTAAATGACTTTGAAACAAGAAGACCCTGGCCTGATCTATATATATATATATAATAATAATAATAAAATATGCACAAGAAAATATCTAACTAAACATATAGGGACCACTCGTGAATAAAATCAAAGATCTTAATCACGGACACTTTTGCTCGTTTCGGACATGGGACATCTGCGAATACAACCAGTAACCCGTGCCGATAAGGACCTTTCATCCTCGGCATGATGGGCACCGGAGGAACTTTAAATTTTTCACTCACTACTTAAGAAGTTCTGCGATGGCTCCAAAACACTCGTCCCCCTCGTAGGAGGTCGAATGATGTCGTGAAGTTGGTTGAAATTATCGTTGAATCGTTGAATCGTTGAATCGTTGAATCGTTGAATCGTTGAATCGTTGAATCGTTGATACGATGAATCGTTGAATCATTGATTGATCTGTAATTAATAAGGCACAAAAATGATCAATTATATATTTCATATTAAAAAGAATATCTTCAATGAATGGAAATAGTAAAAAAAAGAAACTATGAACTTATAGATGAATGAGAAGTAATGGTTAAAATAAAGAAAGATACTTACGTGTAATTTTATCCAGACGAAGCTTTACGATCGTCGGTAAAGATGAAGAGGATGAATTTTTAAGTTCACACTTTCGACCATTACAATATTTATCGCAACGCAATCCTCTTCTCCCGAATAGGCCGAAAGTGTGTTAATGATTCTAACAACGCGGCGAACATATGATTTTAACAAGAATATGACATGAATTCTTGTTTTTTGATTTACTAATGCGACCGAGAAATTCTAAACGGCGAACAACACTGACTCTAATTCGCGATTTTACTTTATTTTATTTTTAAAGCAACCTATTCGGCTGCAAAACAATCAAACTACTTCGTACAAGCACTGACTCTAAGATCGCATTGCGCGCGATCTACAACTGAAGACCTGTTGAATAAAAATTGTTAAAGCAAGCTGTGGCGTTTACATCTACAATTGATATCATATTAAAAATTATATACTATATATTGAATATTAAAATAAATATTAAAATAATATTAAATTAAATATTACATAATAAAAATCATATATCATATATCATATTCAAATTATATGATCTAAAATTATGAACTTATATTACATCTTTTGTATGCTATAATAATAAAAAAAAAAAGTACTATTTAAAAGATGTAACTGCAAAACTTATAAGCTATATTAAAATAAATGAATATATAAAAGCAAACGATCAATATCGCGTTGTATCTATCGTTTAAAAACAGATATAATCGCGATAGAGATACGTTCACAGAAGTATACTAATGGCGTGGATACCTATAAATCAGAATAGATATAGCATTAAAGTAAAACTAGACAAGGAGCAGTAAAATTGAAATTATAATATTTATAATATTAATTAAACGATTAAACGCATCTTGAAATTTTATTCTATTTTAATGTAACTTTTATTATACTTTAATTACATTTTCATTATTCTCGGTGTTTCTTAATATTTTTTAAATTCAATGTAAAATTGAACAAATGTTTAATAAATTAATATTTAATCAAAATTATTTCAACAAATGTGTTTCAACAAATTTTTAATAAATTAATATTTAATCAAAATTATTTCCTAATACACCGAACGTCAGCCTTTGGCCCGGTAGTGCGTACGTTGTATAATATAAAATATACGAACGTTCGCAATACCGATTTCCGGATCCCACCACAAGGAGGTAGCTGCGTATGGAGATCCATATATAAATTTTTTAAAAAAAGTATAAAATATTATCTAATAAAAGTTTTGCATATAATAGAACATAAAAACTTATAATAAAATTACAATAGAACACGTTAAATTGTATAACATGATAGATAATTTGTTAAAATTATTATCTAACTTTTTATTTAATTTAAATGTTTTAATGATAAACTTATTTGTATATACTTGCATATGAAGAGCAACAGACAGTACATGGTAACTGCTATCGAATGTGTAGAAGTCCACAGATTGGTCGAATATGATAATTAGTAACCTAAAAATATTCAAAATATTATTAATATAGAACAAAATTAAATGTATTTATATATGTATGTATTATATATATACATATATATATATATATATATATATATATAATGAATATATGTGATATTGTATATATAAATGTACGCAGTTTCTTAAAATTAATATTTAACTTTTTACATTAATGAAATTTAATTAAAATGTCTTAAATATAAACTTATTCATATATACTTGTATACAAAGAACAACAAAAGAAAGTATATGTAAGTTGTTATCGAATATGTCCAAGTCGATAGATTTGTTGAATTACACAGAAACATATATACGTAATCGTATTCAATATATAATTCATTAAAATATCTAGCTTTTCATATATTACTCTACATTCAATTATAATTTCTTAACAATAAACTTATTTTCATATACTTGTATATGAAGAATAAAAGAAATTACTTACATGATAGTTATCGAATGTGTCTAAGTCGACAGATTAGTTGAATTCTATGAATAATAACTGGACAAAATTGAAGAATTTATATATATATAGTTTATATATATATATACATATATATAAATGTGTATATATGATGAGTGTATTTTATAGATATAATGTGTAAATGTATCTATATATTAGAGATGAATTATTAGAGATGAAGATTAATATGATATAAAATAAGATTAATAAAACATAAATGCATAAATAATTAAATCTAGATTATAAAATGTTATATATAATATAAATGAGAAATTATACGTACATGAATTGAAATTAACCAAGTCGGAACAGGTCTGAACACGTCTTTACAGCTGCTTAGAAGAAAGAGAACTGCGAAGTACAAACAAAGGACAAACGTTCGTCACGCAAAGGCCGAGCTCTCGATCGTCTTTTGATTGTTTACATGTCTCTTCGCGATAATCCTAAATTCTCGGAATAGTACAATTGATACATATACACACACACATATATAAATACAACACCTCCAATAAAATGTTATTACACTGGAATGCTTTTTGTTTTGTTGCTTGCCGAAGACCAGAAATTCTTAGACAAGGGAGGGGGAACTCATTCTCTCTCTCTTTCTTTCTTTCTTACTCTATTAAGGACTTCACTACATGACAAAAAAAATAAACTTTTGTTCGCGTATAGAGAGGTTACGTTAATATTATTTCTAGCATATCATGTAGTTATTTTTTTAATTTATAGCTTATTGAAAAGCTAAAAATATATCGATATTGACGAAGTATAAAATTAATCATGTACATATATGTGCTGGACTTATCGATATGTAATATGTCATAAGAGGCTATATGTATATATATGTGTGTGTGTGTGTACTTATGTATATATGATATGTATGTGTGTGTACACAATGTATATCATATGTATGCAAGTCGTAGCAAGACGAAATTCAATTGAACGCGACTAATTAATGAAAGATTATTAACTAAAGTATCTTTAATAGATGAGAAAAGTAACAATATCACGAAAATATAAGGAAGAAATTCGAAATAAGAAAGATTTCCAAGGGGACGCTCGGACGCCGGTTTTATTTTCGCGGATATCTTTTAAACAAGGCGATGCCACAACTTGCAAACATTCACGCATAAAAATCGCGTTTTCCGCAATCGATTGATATATAAATTAAGGGTGTATGTTATAAAAATTTATTACTTACTTGTAAATTAACGAGACGACGAAGCTCCGCTGCGATCGGTATCACAACACAACACAAAATGGCGGAATCATCGACAGCAAGGAGACTAACTGGAATCTCGCGCATGCGCAGAACGCCATCTGTTCAATGGCCTCCTGCAAAATTTATAATTTTTCGATCTATTATACGAAAATGTCAAAACATTAAAAATATGATATAGGAACTTAAAAACTGTCTAAATAGGTACTTTTTTATTCCAAACTATGAATTTCGCTATGAATTTTCGTGCTCAAAATCCTTATCCGATTTTAATGATCGAGGACTTTAGTTGAAAGATAAAGGTTCTTTTACACAAAATTTTCTTTTCAAATTTGCGATACAGGCTTTTATTACCGTAAAACTGACTTATTTCTAGACATAATTTGTACAAAAAAAAATCTAAAAATATAATCTTATGTAAAAACCCTTTATATTTCTTATTTGCTTTTAATAACTTTATATTTTTTATCTGTCTTTGATGAGAATTCATGACGTAAATCCTTTTAAACACATAAGAAGAAAACTCCTTAAGAAACAATGAAAGAAAAACAAAACAGATTCCATCTATTCATCTCTTTCTATTCGTTTCTATCTATTTCTAACTCGCTTGCACAAAGAGTGAAATTTTATTCTCCCTTTCTTCTTTCCAAAACACGAAACAACGTGAGATTCTTGAAGAAAAGTATTTTCGGCTTTCTTTGTCTTTTTTTCTTTCTTTCTTAATTCCACTTCTTTAAAAGCTTCCTTTCTTCTAACTATCCTACCTCGTTTCCGATTCTTCGAGTTTCACTTCGCCTCTGAGAGTCGTAAAATTTCTAGACGAGGCGAAAATATACTACTCTCCGGCTTTAAAAAGATCTATGTACATATGTATTTACGAGCAAAACAATTACGGTTAATGATCGTTTAACGCTCTCTACTTTTTTATTTGTTTCATGCAGATGTAATCCCGAATCGTGCGTAACTACACGGATACCACGCATACTAAACTAAGATACTATTTAAATGTTAAACCAAAATGTATTTATGTATAAAAGTCGCGTCGCCAACTTTTAATGGAATATTCATTACAAAACGTTACATTTTCAAAATTCAACTCTAAGGTATTAGCACGTTTAATCGTACAATTACAAAATAAACCATAAACGGAGATAAAAACCCGACTAATTTTCTATTTTCCAAAAGTCATCCCGTAGCTTCGATGAAATAGAATTTTTAATTTCGTTCAGACTTGGCTAGATCGTTTTCCAGTGGAATATTATATGAGGAGAGAACCACGAGAGAGCAAACCGAAAACTACTTTTAATAGAGTTTTAATGGAATCACCTTAAGATCAGACCTTTCTCTATACATTTCATCGTAAACATAAGTAATTAAAAGTAAAAAAAAAAAAAAAAGGAAAAGAAAAAGACGATAATTCATAGCGGAATAGAAGATAAATAGCGTAAAAGGAGATTAACAGTAAGGATAACGCAATCCAAACTACCAAGTCATAATCCGATACTCGAATCCAAGTCGATATACACCACTTTACTTGCATCGAAGGATTATCGGAGCATTGTAGGTACGAACCCTATCGTCTAATGAACGTCCATCGAGAGCAGAAACGCATAGACGTCTAATGAAAGCTATCGACAGTCTGTAATCGTCGTGTAATGGGCCCATCGACGGGTACGTTAACAACCCTTCGCAAATTGCGATCGTTAGCATAATGCAGCCGCCGACATTACCTACGGCGTTTGCCACAAAGCCCTACGCAGCAATGCTGTCATCGACTTTCGATTTTCCATCTCCCGGAGATAGACATATCAAGACTCTCATACTTGAGTATACATATACAACATTTATTACCTAGGTATACGTGCACAGTTATCTATGCCTTGTGTCTTATCCCTCTACGATAAATAAAAATTCTTTATAAACCATCTTCTTTTCATTCTTATATCCCTTACTAAACCTTTCTTACTAGTTCTTTCGACGCAAATAAAATAACAAGTAAGAAATTTATGTAAACAAAAAAAAACAAATCGAAATGTTTCATATCCGTTCAATTTTTCATTCCGAATTTAAACGATACGATGTAATCGAAGGAATACCTGGTATTAGTTAATGATCAATTCAAGAGAATCTTTCGTTCTCTCGAAATATCGAACCGTTACCAAGAAGGAGGACCAACGACCGAGAATTCCTATCAGATGGAGATAACCAGTAATGGTTATGAGAAGACATAAATTATCAGGTCTACGGAATGAGAGATAAGATTTATGATTGCTCCCGTACTACGTTATATCGGTTATTCGAGTGCTTTCCTTGAGAAAACCGAATATTGTTTTTTAAATATGTCTCTTGTCAATGAAAGAAATTGCTAATAGTATAATCTATGATAAATTGGACTAACAAAAAAATATTATCACTATACCTCTTCTTGTTTTTATTGTTACAGACGTAGAAGAACTACTTGGCAAACCAGTGCAAGCAGAACTCTCTGTCGAAACGGGTCTTGACGTAGCATTAGATGCTCTCATGGATCTAGCAAACGGTAATAAAATTATGAATATGATAATAATACATACGTTCTTCCACCGACAAAAAAGAATTATTCACTTTTCACATAAGATACAAAATTCTTCCTTATTTTCCCATGACTCGTAAGTATCCTCTTGAAAATTTATGTAGGTACCTACAATCTTCAAAAATGTCATCTTTTAAAGCATCTTTCCATTCGAGAATGAACTTATTCTCGAAGAATAATTGGCATTAGCCAGAGTGTTCATAGTACACATACACATACTATACTAGTATATTCATTCAACAAAGTCGAAAGACACAGTGGCACCAAAATGTTTGCATATTCATAGTTCTACGATATACACATGTACATATGTACGCCCGAGGAAACACGTATATTAATTTATACGACGAATGCTTTCATATACGAAGAAACGACTATGTCATTCGCTTATTGCTTCACGCATCAAAGAAAACCTTTCCGAATCGGAATTATTCGCCGAATATTAATAATCCTATGCATATATATGTATGTATGTATATGTATATTCTACCTAGGAAAATTCATCTTTTGCAAAATCTCTTATCCTCAGTGTTCCTCGAAGATCATAGCAAAATAGATACTACGATCTCGTTTGGTGTTAACGAGATGTAAATAATAGCCTCTAACTGTAAATCGATTATTATTAATCTCCAACTCTCAAACTATGCATACATCTATACTATCTATATGCGTTACACGGCTGTATCTTCAATTATAGCGTATCCCGAACACTGATACGAATGGTATCGATGCTAATTCCTAATGAATGATTTATGTCTATAACTCCGAACAGGAAACCCTTTAAACGTCGTTACGGTACTAGTTTGAAACCCAAGCATAGCTTTAATTCAAGCACTGACCATGTGCATACGAATGCAAGAAACTCTACGATACACGAAGTAGACTTATTGTTAGTTGGACACGATGCATCCTAATTTTCGTGTATAATTAAATCGTAATAATTATAAGTCATTAGTAAAATATGTATGAGAAATTAGTATAATGTATGTATTCATTTCACTATTTTGCTGTATGAGTATTAAAATTAGAAAACCTTTCTTGTTTTCAATAGTCTGTATTCGCGAAAACGAAATGAAAGTTCTCACTCCATAATAAATTTTCACGACGTAATTAATCGAACGAAATTAAATACGACGTACCGTTTACCATAAACGTTCTTGTAATTTAACTTTCATAACAAATTAATCGAAACACCGCGATGCAATTACATTTAAATTTCTTAAGGAAATCTTATTGCCGCAGTTCCATAGTTCTATGGCTTGTTTCTATGATTTATAAACATGTTAATTTTGCTACGATAATTTAATTAGCCAACATAAATACATCAATTCCGTAGTCTTCTCGAGCGTTTAGCTAAAGCCGGATATTCGTATGTATGTACGTTTCGTGAACGCGTATCAAGATGAAAATGTAAACGACAGGCCGTGTAAGAGACACACGTTTTACCACAACGCGGTTGGTTAAGGCGCTACGAGCGTGTGCAGCAGGTCTTGAAGAGAACTCCAGACCGTTAAGTGACCTCCTCGACCTAGAGTGTCACTTAGTCACAGTACCGAGTTACTAACTGTGTACTAACTAAATTATAACGTGCTACCAGAACTACGCTTTCCTTTAGACCGCTACGCTTAAAGTCTTGCGTACTCAAGCACGTGCCTACATGCGTATGTATGTACGTACGTATCTATATATGTACATATGCAATTTTTATTTTTCGAATTGTAAAATCCACAATCCTTCGAACCTACTAGTTCCTCCTCGTATTTACTTAAGTCATAAAAAAAATTGCAACGCGATATCGCAATTTGCGAGAATGCAAATTTTCACGAAATTTTATCTCAAGAATTTGAGATCAAGGAAAAGAGATGGTAATTAGACTCTCAGCGTCTTATCACTGTACTTTTTAATTATGATAATAATATTTTCATTAATGACACCGCCGTAGACTTTACAAATATTTCTTTGCATAGATATGGTCTATCAAATAAAATATCTCACCAAATATTTCTTGCATAGAACGATCGAGGTCGGTAATAACTACGGAAAATTTCTATTTCTTTTAATTAAATCAATTTTCATAATAATTTGACTCTTCTCAACACACTTTATGATCGTATTAACGTATCTATTCTTGATACAACTCTAAGTATTATTATGATAGAAAATTCAAACAGAAAATAAGTAGTTTTTAAGAAAAATAGACCAAATCGCGCGTTATAGTAAAACGAATCGTTCGATTATTCACGAAATCAATGGTCTTCTAGCAGTTACGTAGTTCGATTAATTCAACTTGCCTCTTTCTTTCTCTTCTTCTTTCGTTCTATCTAACATGTTGCCAAAGACATTATACTGCGCGATCGGAAAAGAGAAAGAACGAAGTAATGTTTGTATCAGTGATCTTGGTCCATCTAATAGAAATTGGATTCGATGTTTCAGCTAGTCAAGAACTCTCGAGCAGAGCGGAATCATTATTGAAGGAAGGAGAAAGAGCACGCGATCTCGGGACGCAATTGAATCGAGAGACCGACGTGATACGACGCGATTTAGAAAGTGCCGTTAGAACGTGCTCGGTTCAGGATCGTCCTCTCTGTTCCGTCATCGACCCTTCTGGCTTACGTCTCACGCTGCGCATAGAACAAGTAAATAAACTTTATCAAGAGCAACCACCTTCTCGTCTCACCTCTGCCCTTCCTATTTTTACCCATATAACCGTAGAGGTAAAAATTGTAGCACTGGCTTTAATTCCCTTATTCTCGTCACATGTGAAAATTCGATAATGAAAAAAACTTTCGTATCGTTACAATAGAGAGAATTGATTTAATTGGTACAGATATCTAGCTGCATACATATTAATACTTCAAACTCGAATGGCTGCACAGTGAAAACGTATAAAAAATTTACGTGTAAAAGATTCGTTAATTGAATAAAAGTATATTAAATTATATGTTTTCTCTAAACTTAACGAATATTCTGTTAATAAGTATTATTACAAAAATTGTCGTCCCTGTTAAGGGTTAATTTAATAAATTATAAAGTTATAATTGAATAAAGTATATTCTTTCCGAACGAAGTAAAAGCGAACTACGAGATATACATTCAACAAGTTTGTTAATTTCAAGAGAAAAGTTTTCCTACAAGAAATTAGTAATAAAAAACAAAAATAATGCTGTCTTGCGAATTTAACGAACTCGCTTATTTGACGATTACCTTTTACTCGTTATAATTACAGTCTTTTTCCCCTTTTTTTACTCTTTTTTTTCCTTCTTTCTTTCTTTTATTTTTATCAACGAAATGAGGAGAGAGAGTTGCGTTCGCGAGAAAATCGAATTGAGAATCAGAAAGGCTGAAAGGCAACGTCCGAAATGGATAAAGGCTTTATCCGCAGTTGGTAACGCGGACTAGGTAGAGACAATAGGATAAACGCTTAACTACGTGGGACAGGCGAGACTAGAACAGTCAGAACTTTTCAACAGCTCCAGCAGCTCCTTTCTTGCTTTTTTTTTTACGAATATTATTATTCCACTATGCATGAAAATAAACATGCTCATTACGATCCTCCTCATTTCTTTTTTTTCGTCGACCAAACACATTCACCTTACTTCATTCGAACTCAAAAGTCATATAAGAAAATGATAATGACCTGAAATTGAGTTCACGATGCTTATCGTCGAAATGAGAATCCCCTATCAGAAATATTCCATATAAAGGAGATGGTAGTAACATCGTACATTGCGATCAAAAATACTCTATACACGTCATACTGTAATTCTGATTTTCATTAAAAATTATCATCTTACTACTCTCCTGCAAATTTGTCCTATTTTATACCTGAAATGGAATGTAGAAGCTTATTGAGAGAAAAAGAGACAGAAAAGAAGGGATTTTTACGGTCTTATTCTTTAAGCTGGAAAAGAAGAAAAGAGGATTGTGCCTTTGTCAAAATGCCGTAAGTGTATCGACCATCCTAAAGTAGTGATTCGAAAATGGAGTCGAAAGGGGGTAATGCGTATTGGTTTCGATAGGAAAAAAATTAATGACAGGATTTTCTTTTGATCTTTCGTATTAAATATTGTAGAAAAAGTATGTAATTTTTGTATATAATCGTCAATTTTTTATTCACTCCCCATAAATCTTTTGAATTTTTCAGCTTTTAAGGGATGATCGTATTCTGCGTTTACGAGGTAGCAGCAAAGAGAATCTCACGGAGGTTGGACGTCAAGCACGTGGAGAGTACCTCTACGTGCCTCATTACATCGCCAGAAGTACCTTGGATGCGAGAAATCGTAGGTAGAATGATAAAGCCGTTCGGTTGACAAGAATTCAACGTGAGTGAAGGGATTCATCAATTTCTCAGTACGATACTCGTTGTTTTCCTTCCATCGCGATATACCAATACAGAATACAATGGAACGCGTTTATTACTTTACCAAAGATAAAACGAGAGATTAACGCGAGTAACTACCATGAAATCGAAATATTTTATATAAATCAACTGTTTGGAATAACAAAATAATTAAAAAGAATAATCAAATATGGTAGAATACAATCATGTGTTATTTGTCAATCATGTAATAGATAGATTTTTGAAAATCTACAATATGTATTTACATTATGAACCTCAAAGCGTGTTACATTGTACTATGTATTCCTCTTACGTGTGCTCGAAATCGAAATTATTTTCTAAAATACTTTTTGGGATAAAAATATTAATACGATTATCACGAATCAATACAAGAATAAAACGCTTTAAATGAACGTTAATCAAAAAAGATTATAAAAACGGATCACCGAACAATTACACGAAATTTCACTGCAGACCAATAAATCGAAAGGAAAGATACGATATTTCAATCGTTTATAGAATTTTACGAGTCGTTTCAGCTTTTCCATGCTCTTTCTTCTTAAGAACGTATTATCCTATTTTTATTATATACTTATTGACGATAAAGGAATAATGCGGATAAAAATTTGACCACCAACTTTGGTATCTTTTTGAATTGTAATACCTATAATTAATTTTTTAACATTCCGATAATACGTACAACAATCGATTTAAATTATTAGAGAAACAAAGGTTTTATCGAATTTACATCAATCTCCTATTCCTAACAAAAACTAAATTTCCATTTGCAATTTCACTCCCTTTCTACTTATTTCAAAAAAGAACCGATTAGTTGACCTATTGCTTACAAACAACGACTATGGTATAAGAGAGAAGGAAAAAACGGAAAAAGAAAAAAGAAAACAAATGACAAGACTACGTGAAAGTATCGTAAAGCACATTTGCTGCGATTAAACTGTAGCGAACATCGGTAAATCTCGACTTCCGCACCCTTATTCTTCGTTCTTTGGTGCAACACCTCACATATTTCACAGTCTTACTCTAAAAAGTAGGTAGGGAAAAATCTTGTCTAAAGAAAGAATCAACAACTTTCTCTCATCCTAAAAAGTAAATTTTGGTAGATTTTTCTAATGAGGATATTACTCTCGAGTCCGTACTTTTTCTCAGCTAATAAGTACACCATTTCGAGTTCTCGCTGGAATGTCGAATAATCTGAAAATAAAAGTAAATCGTATCACCATTTTCCGCTTTGCCGTATTTTTTGTTGAAAAGAAAGAAAAGAAAGAACGAAAGAATTCGATCGGTCGAATACGTATAAATGAAGATACCATCGGTAAAAGATTCCTTCTTAAGACTCCTACAAATCTTATCAAGCATTTTCCTGAAAAAAAAGAAAATAATAAAAACCAAAATAAAAAAGAACGCTTTCGCTATTTCGTTTTCAAGAGGAAGAGTCAGCGTTTCTCGCCGCACAATAATGGGAGTAAAACCATGAAGGAGAAGAAGAAGAGGAAAAAGAAGAAAAAGAAAAAGAAAAAGAAGAAGAAGGAAAAAGAAGAAGAAGAAGAAGAAGAAAAAGAAGAAGACGTAATAAAAAAAGAAAGAAAAAGGAGAGAAAGACAGAGATGAAGAGAAGGAGATATCCACCCTCAATAGACAAACGAAACGTGGTAAATGCCCGGAGCAAACAGCGTCTCGTTTCTCGCGAAGATCGTATACGGTTGAACTCCCCCATGGTGGCATCCGTTCAAACTTCGCCGATGGGGATCGGTGATTGATGCCGTGGGAGGACAATGTTGACGGTTGCTGGTGTCTCACTGTTTCGTGGACCTGTACATCGACTGACTCTTCTTTCGGTTCTTTCCGTGGTATCATCCAATCTGGATTCAACGACTTTTCCTTTTTCTCTTTCTTTCTCTCTCTCTCTCTTTCTTTTTCACTCTCGTTCTTTCTCTTCTACTTAAATCGGGAGTAATAGAGAGGTGACGGTGACACCCCACCATCTAATGCGAAATCCATATCGTGTCCTATTAACCCTAAAGATAAAGATGATGGGTAACAAAAACAAAAAAAAAAAAGAAGAAGAAAAGGCTTTCGAGATATTCGAGGTCGGCCGTCCATTACGTTCTCGGTATAGGAAGTACACCAAGCTCGAGGATCTCGAGCTTTGCTCGAAGAGAACAATGACACCCGCGGAACGGCGTAATTCGTCGTTTATTATTCACCTTCTGTGCTTGATCGTCTTAATAAATCTACGAAGCTTCGAGAAAATTACCGACTAACGGCCTCTTCTCCTTATTGAGACTGTGAAATACGGTTGAAGTAAAGAACGCATGACCAGTCACGTTATTTTTATTGCTCTTCCTTTAACACAATGGCACCTCGCCTTTCTCGATCCCTACGTTCCTTTTCAAGCACGATGAATGCAACCCAGAAATAATGAGCTACGATCATAAAGTTTGTGAGTTTTTTAATTGAAGAAACGTAATCGCTAATCATTGAAAAATTGAATATTAGCATTAGTGGGAAATTAATGATATTTGTTTTTTTTTTTAATTATTAATGTGGAATTAAAGAAAATAAAAGAAAATTGATAAGTAACAGGAAGGAGAAATTCATCGTAATTTGAAAAAAAGGGAAAATTTCTATGATATTTTGTCGACAGAGATTCGCCGTGAGATCAGCAGTGCACGTGCCAGGATTTTCCAAAAGACACGGAACATGGAAGCGAGTAGCACGGAACTTTCGAAACAGCTCAAATCTGCAAGGAATATCGCGGATTATGCGATACCCTACGTCATCGCGTTCGAGCAGATTAGGTGGCTCGTTGGTCTCGGTACGTAACTGTACATATTCCGTTAAATTTCCCTACAAATTTTTATCCTTGAAACGATATCACAACTGAGTCGCATAAAATACTACCTACTTTTCTCCTTGCGTTTCCCTCACAAAAGAGATTTACTATTTTCCTGGGAAAAGTATGTACCTACCAAAAGGCCCAAAGTTGAGCCGTTCGTACAATAAAAAGAAAGAAAAGGTTCTACCTTTATTCTTTAAAAATCACATTTACATTTCACACTAGCCACTTGTCGTGGCTCATTTTTCTTTTACCATTACCAACGTCGTAGATATTTTTATGAAATTCCAAGTCCCTAAGAATCGTACGTCTAAGACGACAAATCGAAGCAACATTATGACGAATAAACCAATTTCAAAGTTTCTCCGTCGAATCGAACAAGCTAAATCCTTCATTCCTCAGAAATAAGTTTTGTCACCCTCGAAGCACCCTTCAGAATATACGCCACTACACACTGATTTATCCCACACTTAAGAACGCCCACGTGAACCTTGGCAACTGTTAAAGTTACCGACGTACTTCTGACTCGGGCAGGATTCAATTTCATTCTGTACCACGGTCCACTTTTCTATTTTCTCGGTCTTTCACTCGTTCAACTTCTCCATTTACTACTACCAAACTATCAAAAACGTCACAAGAAAAAAACAGTTACAATAACAGAGTTACAATAAGAATAACAACGGTAAAACAAAATTTATTGCTTATTTATCCAAGAGACAAAAAACGAAAGGATACCATTGTTTATCGTTAAAAAAAAATTAATTTTCTTTATTTTCTTGAGCATCATATGTTTAATTATAATTCTCTAGAATAAATCTATTTTCTCGAAGAAAATTCGCACGGCCTATTTTATGAGAAGCACACGTGGAGTCGTCCTTTCTCAATGGAAATGAACGTGAATCTCACGTAAGAAAGAAATTATTCCTCCGGATGTAACGTCAAACGTTTCACGATAAAATATTGCGTAGGAGGTGAATGTCTGATGTCGAACACAGCTATGAAAATAATAACCGTCCTTCGATTTTGTCGGACAGGTACTTTTCTCTGTATTTTACCCATCTGGCTATTATTACTCGGAGCTCTTCGTTGCCATTGTGGATCGTCCGAGGGTAAAGTGCGACCGACCCTCTTGTGGTAAGTACATATAGAAATAAAATTTTTCAGGTACATCAATTCGATGTTATTACTTTTGTTAAATTTTTAAGTGCAATAAAAAAAATCCTAAATAGAAAATTTTCCAAGAGACATATAGAAAAGTAATGTACTCACTAATAAAAAGATTCGATGGGCGATATTAACGAAAAAAATAAATTTATAAGAAAAAAATTTTATAACGATATAAATGCCCCTTAACAATACTTTGCTTTATCTTAACTATTAGAGACTAGATCGCTAAGAGAACTTTCTATCGGATTTCAGTACTGTATTTACGAGCTGCTTCATTTCGATCGCTTTATGGGCGATATTCGTAGCAGGATTAGCCTTATCTGGTCACATTGAGATGTTACTCTGCCGACCACTTTACGATCCTGAATATCGTACGTTAGAGGCCGTTTTGGAAACTCGAACCTTTCTCGGAAAAAGATTGAGCGTGTCTTTGAAGGATATGTTCGAGTGAGTTACGTGATCTTAATGAAACGAAATACGATCTACTTTCTAAAGAGAAAAACTCTTGTGTAAAAATAAATATTAAATATTCCGTCGTTCTATAGAAAGTGTGAAAAGAACGAAGCAGCATATCCTGCGTTTCGACTTGATCGTACGATGCAATTAGAGCAACTTACGGAACACTGGATGTGGACCGATATGTCCAAAGCAAAGTCAAAATTAAAAGTCGACTTAAAGGGTCTCAAGATATTAACACCTACCTTGCAACAACGACTTCAGAATCTTCTATACGCTTGTGGACCAAATCTTACGGAACATAGAATTATGGTATGCTAAATTTAATAACTTCTTAATCGTCGTTTCCCAAAAAAAAACAGTAAAAACGTCACGTAGGAAGTCGAACAATCGATTAAGCAAATCTAGTGAAATGATATACGTTTACGTTGTAACAGATACAAGGACCGATTTTAAGCAAGGATCCAAACGCTTTATCCGATCAATTGGATAGCATAGCTCGTCAACTTAGCGATAGAAGCGTCGCCCGAGATTTACAAATTATCGGCTCTAATATGAGAGACCTTACGTCGCAAAGAGTGAAGCCACTGATGAAGCTACAAGATAATCTGGTTTATCAAATAGCCATATTAGAATTACAACTGCTACCACTTATGCGACAAGTCAACCAATCCATTTCACATTTAAAAACGATTCAATACTATATTGATAATCAGGGAGATAAAATCGCTCAATTAGTAAGTAAACAATCTTCCTTATTTCCTACTTTCTTAATCGAAACAATATTTTCTATTTGTTTTCAGAAAGGAAAGGCATTTATAAATCGATTAAATAATTATTTAGATCAATGGAGAACTCATGTAATATCGGAGATGGATAGTGGAGTTTCCAAATGTCGGCCATTATGGGAAATATTAAAAGGAATGAGGCTTCTTTTGTGTAATCACATTTTAGGCCCTTTAGTACGTCACTATTATAGATATCGAAACTATGGAATATTTTGTCTTCTTCGTACGAAGGTACTTTACTGTTCTTTATTTTTTTTTTTTCAGAATGGATTCTGGTTTGCTACGTTGATAAGTGCACTTATTATGATGGTCAGTACACCAATTGCTCATATTTTGTCTTTGGTATATCGAAGACCATCGTTTTCGAAGAAGGATACGTCTTTATTATCGATGAGATCGTTAGTTTCACTTCGTTATATACTGTCACGCAGAAGTTGCCTTTATGCACAGCCAACCCAACTGCTTTTTGTCGTCTCGTGAAAACATCGATTGTTTTATCCTCTACTCCTTTTGCTTCATTCGATCTCTCTAACGTAGCATATATTCTACAAGCTAGCGAGTATATATTACGGTAGCTTTTGATCGATCTCGAGCACCCAAAACCGCTGAACAAATTAAACAAAATCAAGTAGTTCGAGGTTATCGAGTAAGCTTCGATAGCATCTATTATTGAATAATTTTAACATGTTCGACGAACCAAGGTGTTACTCTTCGATTTTTATGAAGCTTTAAAAATATTAATAACAATCGAAGACTAATATCTCAAATTTGTTTGTAAACCATGCTAAAAAAAATCCGCTAATCAAAGATAAAACATTTTAAAGATTACGTATTTTTACACATTGTAATTTACTTTTTAT
The DNA here is from genome assembly GCF_905475345.1 of Vespula vulgaris. NCBI lineage: Eukaryota > Metazoa > Arthropoda > Insecta > Hymenoptera > Vespidae > Vespula > Vespula vulgaris. Next base: position 5,649,120 of record NC_066590.1, on the reverse strand, counting down.
CCAGAGAAAGTCCAGAAACTGTAGTGATGGACCGTGCGACATGGCAAAGTCCAGAGTAAGTATCTAATTACAATCGAAATCTTATTCGCAACATTAATCCTGATTAAATCTTTCAGGACGTCGCAAGAAGGATGGTGACGAGCGCAAAATGTTTAACAATAAGGATACGATGACTTCGATTTTAAAAATGCTGCTGACATTAGATAATATTTATTTATATATTCCTGAACCCGACAAATAAATAATAGTCGGGTCATAAAAATGCAACGTTGTTGTGGTGTAAATGTGTAAAGCAATACCTATGAAGGATTGTTTCATTTTTTTAAACATTTGCTTCGACCATTTGCACGATCGAAAAAAAAATACTTAATACGATTTCTTCCAGACGAGCGTGATTAATGTTTTTCCTTTTCCCTTAATTCCATTCTAATCCGTTTTCCACTTTCCACCACGATCGAACTCACTTTTTCTACGGAATGTAATCAGGACCTTAAACCATCGATACGAAGGAAGCTGCGCCTGCCTGCCCTATCGAATTATTTGCAATGCAATGATACGTCCCAACGTGTTCTTTAGTCAGTCGTGGCAGTTGAAGCCAAGACGTTCTCGTCAAAGATTTCGAATCTTGATCACTTTGTACGGTGATGACGTGTTCTTCACCTTTAAACCCAAGTCATAAAAATAAGAAAGAAAATGAGAAAAATATCTACTTTCTAAATCAACTTTTTATCTTCTTTATCTCGTAAAGTACGCATACTTTTCGAACAAACAAAAATTATGATTATTGTTTACCTGTTAGTTTGAGAACCCTTTTTCCATCAGGAGAATGAAATTCCCAGAAAATATCAGGTACTGGAAAACCTTTAGTTTCGCAAGCAAGAAGAACACGCTGGCCGACACTCGAGACGACATGTTCCGAGTAGGAAACGATCCATGGTCGAGTTTGGCAAGGGCCAAGATGCTGTAATTTCAAAGACAAATGATTCTTGAGCTTCATCGCTTCCTCGTGAAGGGCGCACGGTGTTTCATAAGTCACTTCGTCGCTACCGCATGCTGGTGTCTGCTCCATGCAGATACAGATCGCTTCCGCTTCGTCCTAAATCAAATGAAAAAATCGTATGTAATACAACGTTTGAAGGAAATCGATGAAAAATCAAAGACTGTACGATAAGAAACTAACAAAAGCTTTTCTCTCTCATTGTATCCAATCTACTTAATTATTTGATTGCGCGAGATCTCTTATATTATATCGAATTATATCCGATCTGCTTGATTATTTGATTGCACGAGATACTACATTCGACGCCCACGAAACGCAACAAGACGAGATTACTTTCACTCGCGAGGATGGATCAGATAAGTTCGTTGAATTAACATTAACGTAGGTAGACAACTCGCATTAATATCGCAGGTTTATTGTGCAATATCGTGATCGTTTTCCGCTTTTAAATTTCAAAAAAATTACAAAATTAACCGTATAATCGTATAATCACCGTACAAATAATCAAAGCAATTATAAGAAGCAGGCGATGCAAATGAAAGCTATACCTCTTCCTGAAGATCGGAACGTAATTGGCAAAAATAATTCCTCGCACAGAGGCCATCCTTACGGCTGTTAGCGTTAAGTTCCGGGATACTCGAATTCCAACAGGGCTCTCCGCCAAGACGAGCGCACACGCCAGCTTTGCAGCATCCACAAGGATCCGATACGGAGCCCAAGAGGCACTTTGACGGATTTTCCGGACATCTGTATATGCATATAAATTCACTATAGAACAAAAAATCCTTTTTCTGTAATTCTGCCACATTAATTCGAATTAATATTTTTTAAATATATCCTTACATTTTTCATCATCAAGAAAAAAAGGATCATGCAAAAGAACAAGATCTCAAGAAAAATATTTAAAATCAAAGATAAAGTCGAGATTCGGAAAATTCGCTCTCTTTAATCCCTTACTTTAATTCTAATAATAATCTAACTAACGCTAATACTGCTGCGGAGTAACAACATGTAAACAGACTTACTCGATTTTAACAAAACATCAAATGTATCGTTTTCCAAGCATATACCTACATATACACATGTATATTACCTGTACTCTCCGCACTCTATGCAACCCGGTAATTTGATATCTTTTGATTCGTGCGACTTTGAATCCTTTACCAACGCTCCAAAAAGTAAAGGACTTAAGTCGAAAGTAACCGAAGCGCGAACTTCTTGATGCGAAGGTAACGTCGCAAGGAGTAGCAAGAAGCAAGAGAAGGAAGACGAAGATGAATATGGAAACGCTCCGTTACGCGTCATTTCGACGACTGATGCATGATCATGATAGCGCGTCATCTCGATAAGATGAAAGTAGAGGGAGGTGTGAAGTTCTTCTCGCGGTTGACGCAATTAAATGACAAAATAATTGTGTCAAACGAAACGAGCCTTCAGATATTTTTAATTCCTAACATTTTTACTTTTATAGAATTTCAATTACGCATTAAAACGGAAATTAGGAATGGAAGATTCTTCTTATTTTAGTAGAAACTACAACATCGGAATTTGAATTATTATTCCAATATTCCTTGTCATTGTCCATAATCAAAATGCCTATGTCACGAATAATGCTAGCTTGAAGATATACTAGAATCGTTCTTGCAGCGGTTACAGTTAATCCATTATTCCAAAACTGGCACTTTGTGTTCTAATTACAGTATGTCCTGTGCATCGATCAAGTTGTTACAACGAAACAATAGAAAAGGACCTGCGCGGTAGGTAATTTAACTTTTAGTGGTCGAAGTTCAGGATATTGCCTTGCAAAGACATATTACCATTATAATCATACATTGGGAAATTCCTGGCATGACCGAACATCTGTTGCTTAAAAAGGAAACTCTATTAAATTATTTTATTGCGTTCATTCTTATACCTTGTGTATGTGAAATATAAACAGACGAGAAATATGCAAAAGAAATAGTTTCTCAGTAATAACTGTTTGAATGTACATCACTCATTGTGTGAGCGAAAATAATTTTGACCAAGAGTTAGAATCTTACAATTAGGACCGAGCTTAGTAAATTCATTAAAAGCAGAGAAGTGGCTGTAAGACATTTAAAATTTGTTATTTTAGGTTTTACAAAAAAAAAGGTAGGCTTTCGGATTTAAATCGGAATTGCTTTTAACCATTAAACTATCCAGATCCTCAAACTAACCTTTCCATGAATACCTATTTATATATAGCAGGTACTCGGCTTCACAATGCACACTTTCCTGACGTTCTACGGATTCATCAATCGAACTGTTAGACGATAAATTTATGGCCGAGATATCTGGAAAAATAAGAAGGTTTAAGACCGTAAAGAGATTTTAATCGCAATAATCCCTACAAGCTATGTTTTGGACGGATAAATAAAGAGTAGGTCTTAACAAAAGATTAGGTTCTTTTGTATACCAAATACACAAGTACCAAGCAGAATTAGAAAGTGACGGGATATACACTAAAATTATATCCTAAAATATTTTCCTCTTAAGAAAAATAATACTCGAAAGTTGTGTATTATTTTTTCGTTTCTACGATTAGAACTAATATATTTTCTTGAAAGTTATTTTTCTGTTTTTCAGAAGATACGCAACATTTTCTTTGTAACATTTTCATTCCTATGATCATTCACACTACATAACATGGTCTCACGTTTTTTCTACATTTTTTTCAGTGACGTGTTCGAACGATATATCATATTTCTTTCTTTTACAAAAAAAATATCATTAAAAAAAAGAAATTAAATATATAAAAAATATTATAAGACAGAACAACGTTTCATTGTGTTTCGAAGTATCGTTTAATCATCGACCGAAATATTTTATACATAATTTTTTCGGGAAAAAATAACGGTGATAAAGGGTTAATCCGGAGGACCAGGTAAGGGCAAGGAAGATTAGTAGGACAAAGGATAGAAGGGTAAGTGGACCAGGTGAAAGAGCAGAATGACCGATGGCTCCGATGTAAGAGAAGATGTCCTTGCAGGACACGTCTCCATTCTTCCATTTGCACCGACAGGTCTGTGCGCTTGTGTTCCATGTTAGCGTCATCGTGTTATCTCCACCTACCGGACCCACCACACCACGTGTCACATTGGCCCTTTGGTGAGACACAGACAAGGATACAAGTAAATGTCTATCTCACTCTAGCGCGTGCAAGGACGAGTCTGCACGTCTTTTAAATGCAATGCATCGCAATGCGGAAGACTTTTCAAATTAAAATCAATCGATTCAACTTTTTTCTGTGACAAACTTTAATTTCAACTATCTTTAAATCGATGCACAGTTCACTCCTTGCACGTTCTTTAATCCATTCACGGACAGTGTTTATATGTATAGTCTCGTTAGAGATACACGTCTACGTGCGTAATAATAATTTTTGTCGAGAATATCTGAATAAATAAGCTTCATGTATATAAAAATATCAAATGATCAATATTGTCCGGAAATGGATGAAAATATATTTACGCGTATATGTGCAACGGCAACAAGATTCACGAAGCGACATTAAACGGTTTCTTTATTGCACCCTCGCTATTGCTTTCCATTCATCGATTATGATCACCGTCCGAGGTAACATTTGAAACATTTTTCCGATCGTCTTTCACGGCCGAAACATCGTCGACAATAATCACGTCGGAATCGTTAAACGCACAACAATAATTGCACGTTTTATCGCAACCTTTCCCATCGGGTGCGCAACGACATCGTGGTTCATCCTTAAAACCCACCGTGTCGAGAGAACAACAATAATCGCAGAAAAGATCGCATCCGATCTTATCCCGACCGCAACGACATTGTAAACGATCCTGAAAGGATTTCGTGTAAGAAGAATCACACGTACTTTTTGGATCACGATGATAACGGCGATGACAAGATGAATCATCGATCGAAGCTAATTCACGAGAATAATCGCAATCGATATCAAATCTCACTTGATCGGATTTGCCGCGACGTTGATAAGCAGAGCAACTAACCGCATTCAAGCTGGAAGTATGATTGAAAGCACTGTCCGATCGGATTTCGTCAGACCTGTCGATACGTCGACGACAATCAAGCAAATCCACCTGACACGAACACCCCCCACCCTCGCGTTCGTATTCTGTATTGTCGACTTTCTCACAGTATCCCGACAAGAAAGGATTTCGCGATTCAGCCTCACAATCGTTCGTGCTCGAACATTCGTCCTTAAATTTCGTTGCGATCATTTCTTCACACGTATCACCGCCTGCCCGTCTACGACGAATCGTCGAAGACTGACCTGTTCCTCCGCAGGTTGCCGACGACCGTCTATCATTCGCATCACGTGGACATACGTTGTAAGTATCATCGCGACAAGAATTCCTTCCGAGACAATATCGTTGCGTTGCTTTACGGCAAGGCGATGGCGAGCGGCAAGGTTGAAGATCAGGAGATTTAGGACGGCAAGGGGAACGCGGTGGACACGGTGAACTCGGACAACAGGGATTCGCTCTTGGAATGATATTCCGACAGATGCTGGAAGTGCAGGGATCACAAGGTGGCGGTAAACAGGGTTGACAGCGATCGCAGTGACACTTTGGACCGGGTGGTAATCGCGGCAATGGACAACATAATCTGGCGTTGGGACATTTCACCATTGTTCTAGGAAATCTTCGTTCGCTCGGTGGACATGCACATTCCGGAGAGGAAGAACAGTCGCAAGTGCAATCTCGTTCTGCTCGAGCATCAATTTGGATCGGAGGAGGACAATTACAGTTTCGTGGCATCGGTTGACACATGCAATAACCAGTCGTGCACTGACAACAACTTCGCTTTTTTAAGATGGACTTTGGGGAGGGAGCACAGGGTTGACAAAGAGTCGATGGTCTACATGGAGAAGAAGGACGCGGGACGGACGTAGGACACCAAGAGCACGAGGAGGAACGATCCGTACTTGGTGATCGACAGCGTGCCGTTTGGCAGGATCGACCGCATCCTGGTGGCGGGCAACCACCTCCGACTTCTCTTCGAAGATTACGAGACTCCCTCGAGGACGTTGATTCCACTGGACTTAAATCTCTTTTATCGCTTGCACCACCGGCTAAACGATGATCCTCGCAATAATCCTAACGACAGTGAGAAAGAGACGTTCGTGATTTCCTACTTATTTAACTCTATCTACATACGATATGCGCGAGCAACTCGCTCGAACTTCGAAGCAACGATGGATAATTCTCCCTAATGAGAATAATCCTGTTTTACCTCGTTTCCTGCATTACCACACATTTGGTACTTCTACTTGGTACTTTCGCATTATCTCGTTTCCACCCTATTCTCATCGTTGCTGCGAAGTAAGTTTGCCTTGACTCGCTTTAGTGAAAGGAATCTGGTCCGTTCGACGTGCTTCTACCTCGGTATACCTGACAGTCCGATGAAGGTACGACGAAGCCGGAAGTGCAAAGCGTTGTCGGTAAGCACGGTCGACAGGGGGCGGCAATTCTACTGCGAATCGAATCGAACCAAGTATATAATGAAATTACGAATAAAAAATAATGAAAAAAATAACAGACGATCTTTAGTTCGATCCTTACCGTTCGACATCCTTTATCTATATCATTTATCTAATTAACGTGTCGATCGACGAAACAATTTTCTCCATTTGCTTCCAAAGTTAATTGCAAATTGAATTATCTCTTCGTTTTCACACAGTATTACCTACCATGATCGACAGTTGCAACACTTGCAGTTCTGTTGACGAGCATGATTGCTCCACTGCCGTCGGAGCTCGGAGAAGTTGCTTAACCACTCGCAGTTCGGCTTAGGTGGAACGTTACTATTCCAAATCTCCTCTTCTAAGCATTGACACGGTCCTGGACATGCGCCGGTAGCTGCAGTACCGCTAGGACGAAATCCACCACAATCATTACGATCCAAACAACCGACGTTATTTTGACATTGGCAAGAACGAATACGAGATTCTGAAGCGAGACATCCACTTGATCCGGCTGTACACTTTGTTCCTAATATTTCATCGATTCATTTCATTTGTATATTTATACAAAATAACGATTACTTCTTCTTTTTTAATTTAATTCATTTAAATATTTACCACAACAACCAGTGCCAGGAGAACGTTCGATACCATCGACTCCCTCGCAACAGGACATAACGTTGAAGATTCAACTTGTGATCAAATATAGATCACGATGTGATGCCATTTAGAGCCAAGTTTTTTCTTTATGATGGTCTATTAGAAATATATCAGATATATAATATTTGGTTTACATTTTCGAAATACCTATTGTCACTTTGTTTGCTTCGGTTATCCGATGGAAAATGAATGATAATGATAGCAATGAGAATAGAGTGACTCATGCTCTTAACCACATTGTTTTTGATTGACATATAGTTACCGTAGAAACCAACCCTCTTTAGTTACCGTAAACAATATTGAAAAAAATAAAATCCAACAGATATCTACAAATGAGGTCATCCAACTAAAATTATCTAAGTAAACAACAAAGCTGTTTTCGAAAGATAAGTCTGCTGAATAAAAGAGAAATTTCGAAAAAATTCCTTAGAATATCCTCGCAATCCATTACTTTCTTCTTCATAAACATTATTTCTGTAAGAATTATTAAAATTTCAATAAAAGTAAGAATTGAATTGACGATTCGAATAATTAACCTTACTATACGCGCGTAAATACAAAGGTTATCGATGTAAGGATAACAATCTACGCGTGTAACAACAAAAAGAGAAAATAGAGAGAGAGAGAGAGAATAACAGAAACATGTTTTTTCCTAAAAAGTTGAACTTAGAATATATTACCTGTTCGTTCCTTACCTTTCCTTGATAATGAAAAACATAAAGATTATGACGATTATGTCTGTAATTCGTATCAACATAAACAACGCAATAAAAAATAGGAAATAAATTTACTAAATAATTCCTACCATCGTTGGAGGCGCGAAGGTAGGTACGCATGCGCAGTAGAAGAACGATACGATGACGCACTCATACAAAGAAACGGAGAAAGAGAGGGAAAGTGTGACCGGAGAAAGGGAAAGAGAGGGAGGAAGGCTGCAGGTCATAGCTACGTGCGATGCGAATAGTAGTTTATTATATGCGTGCGCGTTGCGCTGAGACGTTTCTGCGCAAGGCTATAGACTATAAGAGGGGAAAAAGCGGTGCGTCGTGTCGAGAACGTGATTAAACGATCACATGTGACAGTGTACACATAGCGAAAGAGTCGTGCGTTGTGAGGTGTATGTATTTGAGCGTAAGTAATCTCGAAGTGTTTCGACAAAAGTCGCTGTTCGTCGATGCGTCGTGTGTTAAACGGGTCGTTACGTGAACACGTGTTATTTATACCGAGGATTCCAGGCTAAATATGTAGGTGCGCAGCGGGCGGCAGGTCGTGTTGGCAGGCGGCGCTCCTCGTGTTCTCTGGCACATGCCGCATTCGCCGATTTGCGATACCTTTCTATATAATAAATATAACATCTCGTTTCCGAGTATAAGGATCGTCCGCCATTTCTTTCTTCGCAAACAGGATATTCCTTATCTTTGTCTGTCCTTCTTACGTTCAAAAAATACGACGGTCGAGCGGTCACTTCGGCTTCCAACCGTTCAGCTTCGGTTCGTGGAGGCGTGGCGTCTTGCTGATTGTACGCGACACCTTTACTTATAGATGTGTTTGTGTGTGCGTATGTGTATCTTTCTCTCTCTCTCTCTCTTCGGGTGTATACATGTTTTTGTGAATTTTCTTTTTCCACTGTGTAGCGCAAATACTCACACACGCATATCTAGACGTGAACGCCTCCATGTATTCCCTCTGTTAAGAAAGCGGCGAGAGTGAATTTTCGAGCAAAGCGTCCACTTTCGACTCCCAAATATTTGCTTGCGTATTCCTTGCATCTGTAATTTTACTATAAATGTGCAGAGTTCTCTCGTTCGTTTGGTGTTACGTCCTACGTTAACAGTAAGATTCTTTTCCCTCGTTAGTTCCATGTCAATAGCCTCGCGAAACGTGTGCGGAGATGCACGATTACACGCGGATTTTGCCGGAAAGAGTAACGGTACCGCGTGTTTCATCGACGTTCGGCATTTGTCGTGATTCTATCATTTCTAGCGCGAAAATGAACATCAAATCCACGTGTTCCTCGATAAATTCATATACATGACGCTTACTTTTCGTTGAGTACATCTTGAGTGTTTACAGTGATTTTTAAGTGGCCGTGCTCGTATTACTCGTGTGGCGCGTTGCATCGGAATCGTGACATAACCTTAAAGTGAGCGCGTGGTCTGCAATAACAGCGCGTACGGCCTTTTCCAATACTGTGTCAAATGCTCTTGTCAATATTTTGTGTTTGCTCTTTCAGATTGTAATTACGCGGTAGTGATAAAACGAATTCCGGAACGTGTCATGGAAACGGGATTTTTGAATTTCCACGATGAGGAACATTTCTCAGATTTTTCCTTACCTTTGGACGAGGTAATTATTATTGTTTTTTCCTATGTTTTTCCTTTCATTAATAACTTCCATTAATAAAATGTGTCGTTTAAACTTGAAGAAACTGTAAGATGCATTAGTTTGCAAAGAAATGTTTTTCTGAAAAATAAAATGCATGCAGAAACTTTAAACTTTACTCCAATATAATGTTTACATATGTTAATATTTTTCATATGTTCTATTCTTTTATTTATAATGATAGTTCGTACACTTTAGCATAATTATTGTATTGCAGCATAATTTAATGGAAAATCCTCAAGACTTGTTAATGCATATAGTAGAAAATGATTTTGAATATATGGAAACACATCTTGATGCTACCAATTCTGATAGTATATGGGGAAATGAAGAAGAGTGAGTTATAATGAAATCTACATTAATTATTAACAAGATTATTTAAAAAAGAACCAATTTTTTATATGATATTGTTTTTTATAGGGATGATGCTAATATAGTAGATTTGGCAGTATCAGATGTTAGTTCTGTTGTCAATAAAATGGATATTAAAGAAGATTTTGCAAAAGTTCTCACTGATTGGCAAGAACATATCGGATATTTACAGGCAAGTGTTTTGAACAAATTAACTGATATCCTAATCAATTATATTTTAATCGTATTAACTACAAGCATTATGCGACTATATATTATTAAATATATTGGATATATTATTGAATTTTTTGTATATAAATTTATTAGAATAAGATTATTTTAGGCATCTGATATGGAAGAATACATGGACATTATAGGATTAAATATGACAGCATCAGACAAAAAGAATTTTTGTCTCGAAAATTCAACTTCATATATCACAGAAAATGAAGTTATACAAGAAAAAAATATTGAAGCTATTGAACATATATCTAATGTTGAAGAGAAAATCAAGGATGAAGGTATGTTTACTCTTAACTTTTTATTTGTTGACATGATTACATTAAAAATTAATGATCTTTTACTTAAATGTTGTTATATTGTATAATTGATACCAACACAGAAGTTGCTAATTATAATACAAACGATAAGAGTAATAAAAATCCTAAAACGGAATTAAATATAAAAAAGAAAAAACCTCCAAATGGAAATAATACTAGTTCAAGTAAAATAACAAAAAAAATACGCAATAATGCTGAAAAAATTTCTATAAAACAAAAGAAAAGAAAAAAGAATACAAAAGAAAAAATTTCAATAAAAGTAAAACAAGAAACAGAAACTGAAGATTGCGTTGATATTGAAACAGTGTCTGATGAAATGCCAGGTAATATAATCTATAATTATAATAATTAATAGATATTCAATATAATATTTATGAAAACGTGTATAATCTTTAATTTACAGTTTTAGAAGCTGGAGATGTAAAAAGTTTATTAGAACAATTTGAAGCATCTGAAAATTCTGCTATAAAAACAATGTGCCGTGATAAAGTTTCAACAGAATCAAATCAAAGTGTGTACATACAATCAAGTAATATACACCCGTCCATAAAAAAAACTTTATCTGTCCTCCCAGAAAAATCAACCGCACAATCTTCGAATTTACATAAAAATATCCGCGATTCACTGCCTAAAGAAGTGATTGATAGGATAAAGGTAATTACTAAAAACAATCTTTTCATTCTTTCCTGCATAAAGCTGATAATATCTTATTAAGATTATGTTTTATATTAGGCGTCAGGACGAAAGCGAGTAATTTCTGTAATTCCTGCAATACCAAGTACTCAAGGGGGAATTCGTAGTAATGGCACGCGAATGCAAGATGCTGCTGCTACACTAACACGAAATAAACTTTTGAAAATAGTAAGTTAAACGTGAAAGTGCAGTTCTAAAAAAACAAAACAAATTTGGATTATCTTAAAAATGTCACCTTTTAACAATATCTTATGTTTCTAATTGAAATTTGTAAATACTTTTAATTGATTATATTTACATATCTGCATTAAGTGTAATCTTTGGAAGTATAGATTATTAATAATAAAAAATTTCTGAATGTAATTACAAACAAATCATGAGCAAATATTTTTATTGTATAATTGCAGATATGTAAATTATTTTAAGATATTAATATTTATTAATTTAGTGCACTTGTACAAATTGTATAATTCTTCTGTTGATAAATGTGAATTTTGAAATACCTAATGAGGATGTTCACTAAGTAAAAACTATTGTATTAGGTAACTAATAATGCTAATACCAGAACAATTGATGGTGGATTAGTCCAGTTGGATCATGACTACTGCAGCAACTCCAACTCCACTATTAACAATTTGAGCAGTAATAGTGAATACGAAAGACAGTCTAGTGATAGTGAAAAAACTGTAAGCAAAGACAATAAATCTCAACAGTTTGATTACCATGCTACAGTTACAAACCGAACAATAGTTACTCAAACTAAAAATTTTGCAAAGAGTGAAGAATGTCGTGTTAATAAGAATTTCAAAAAGGACAGTGGTTTAGAAATCGAAGAAGAAATAAGTGACAATAGTGAAGAACAGTTATCATGCAAGAGTAAACGTACGAATGGAGTTAAAAAACAAACAAGTAAGCAGATAAAAGAGTGTCCCAAAGATACTCAATTACAGGAACAAAATTCAAAACATTCTTCGAGCAACTTATTGTTAGAAAATATACCAAAAGCTCAGAATGCGCCCTTAAATAAGCCAACACCTGTTTATGAAATGAAAATACGCTCAGCTTTAGCTACAAGCATTTTACAGTTAAGAAAAGATGCATTAAATAATGTAAGATCAATACAACCTAACAAGCAAATGGTTTCTGTACTAAAAAAGCCACCAAACATAGTACAGCCAATTCTTACTACTAATCCTAATGAGAGTATAGTAACTACCACTAATAGCTCGAATGATGAGGTACAGAATATCATAATTCAGAATACTCAAGAGTCTTCAAAAGAAGAAACGAAAAAGCCTCCTCGTAGAAAATTAAATTTAGCTGAATACAGAAGCAGAAGAGAGCAAAATCGGAGTGATAGTAGCAGAACAAATTCACCCATTCAACCGATGGCATTATTATATGTGCATCATGCGTCCACTACAACCGAACCAATCAAAGATAACTCTGGAAATCTTAGTTGGTGTGAGAGAGAAATTATTTCAGTGTTGAAACCAAAAGCAGATCTGGATGAAGAAAAAGTGAAACAAAAACCGCCAACTAGCGAAATGGGAATTCAAACATACGAAACAGTGTTTGAATTTCCTACGAAATCTTTAGTGGATATTGATGAGAGAAATGAAGAACAGAGGTGAATATCACATATAATATATATTTCAACCAAATAATTGCTTAGATCGTGATGTTTAGTAACTAACATTTAGCAAAGTAAAGAAAAAGAGATTGCAATTAAGAGATATTCATTTTATTGTTTAGTTAAGAAGGATTTAATGATTTACAGAAACAAACGCATAAAGGACAACAAGGATCGGCCTTATAGAAAACGCAAACTTACTTCTAGTTCAAGTCGATCGAGATCAAGAAGCAAAAGCAAAAGCAGATCCTACACTAGGAGTAGGAGTAGAAGCAAAAGTAGAAGCAGGAGTACAAATAGAAACAAAAATAGAAGTCGAAGCAGAAGCAGAAATAGAAGCAGAAGCAGATCTTGTAGACGCAGTAATACTCGTCGTCGAAGAATAAGTCACCGTCGAAGTTCAGTCAGTTCAAGCACAAGTTGGACATCTCATTCTCGCTCAGATACGAGATCCACTTCCAGATCTAGATCGCGATACTCGTGCTCGCGTTCTAGATCATCAAGATCAAGGACAAGCTCAAGATCCAGATCTTCCTCTCAGTTCTCCAGTTGTTCAAGGTATATAAACATTAATGACAAAAAGAAAATTATATGACAAAGAAAGCTCTGCTGTCGAGAATAGTAGATTTTTTTTCTAAAACTAAAACAATATGTTAGGAAAATCCAAAAATTTGTTTGTACAATAATAATAAAGATTGGGTTGACTAGATCCGTGTAAAATTCGTTAAAGAATCGAAAATATCGCGTGATTGTAGGTCTTCCACCCGTTCAAATTTCGGAAAGAAGAAATGGTCGAGTCGTCGAAGAAGGGGTAGTCGCGAACGCAAAAGAAGTTACGATAGACACAGACGACGTTCTACAGACAATTACCGCAACTACAGAGACTGGAGGAGGTAAATTTCATATTGTCAATCAATTTTCATATTGTTGTGGTTTTTAGAACCAATAAAATTGAATTTGTAATGAGTTTATCTGATCAAGTTAGAGAGAAAATTTTTATTCTGAACGCATTAATTAATTTCGTAATAGATTCTCGTATTCTATCGGAGCAAGTTTCTTTAACCATATATAGTTGCCCTATAATAAGTCTAATTTATCAACCTATACAAAAATCCTCGTTGAATATGTACGACATTATTATATTTTATTATTACTAGATCACCGCCAAATTCTTATCGAAGACCATACGATAATTGGTATGACAGAGAAAAGCAAAGACAACTTCAAGAAAGAAGAATAGTCTATGTTGGATGCTTAGATGAAGGAATTACCAAAGCCGACCTACGTAGAAGATTTGAAGCCTTTGGCCCGATTGTAGATACAAGTGTTCATTTCCGTGAACATGGGTATAAAACATTTTAATTTTTATAAAATAAAATAAGAAGTAAATTAAACATAACTAAATTATAATACGATTAAATGATTTGTAGCGACAATTATGGTTTCGTAATATTCGCATATAAAAATGATGCGTACGAAGCCATAGAACATGGAAACGATGATCCAACTTTACCTAGATATGAATTATGCTTTGGAGGTCGCAGAGCATTTTGCAAAGTGAAATATGCAGATCTTGGTATGAAAATACAGAAACATGTAAAAATATTGCAATCGACATATGACTGCGTAATTAGTATCACTAACACAAATATTTTCTTGTTTTTACAGATGGCTTAGCCAGTAATTCACTTAACGGCAGTAGCCTATCACAAAATAATGAAGATAACACATTTGATCTTCTTCTGAAAGAAGCGAAAGCTAAATTACGTAAGCGAAAGGTTTGACATATGTACTGCTTATTAGTTATAAATGTAATTTAAAAAAAAAAAAATAGTGCAGATAGCATTATCGACATACAAGACCATAATCGAATAAAGCAGTACGTATCTTTCGCGGGCAAAATGTAGCATAAATTACATAACTGCGATAAAGTATGAAAGCACCATAGTAATTTCTTTCATACCGTACAGAAAAAAGGCATGTTTTGCATACCTTCAGAAACCTTTCAGATTGTGGTCAATACTGATGGATGATGAAAGAATTATGTAGCTTAAATTCATCCGCGTGTTAGACTCAATATCAGACGCAATTATCCAAATATCCATATAATGAAGGGGGGAGGGAATAGATTTTATATGCATATATTGATTCTTCTAAAAATTCTTTGACGCTATACCATAAGATAATTTATTAATTATGTTACGATAATTTACTTACACAATTTTTATTTTCAAATGCGCATGTTTCTTGGAGCGTTTTTGGAGCGAGAAATTTACTTTAACTGGCAGACATCGAAGCTTGCACTTGTAGGTTAATATGTTAATAGACGTGTAAAAATAAGCCCGTAACATATGTGCGATAATCTTCTTCTAACATTTGTATATTCTATATTGGGAAGTTGTAGTTCCTATTTTTCTTGACTTCCTACATTGATCCACCCCTATAAATCGTGATTATAATTTATAAGTTTCTTTGAAAGCCAGTTAAAAGTAAACATAGAGTTCATTATGCGTTTCAAATAAATGCCAAGTAATATTTTAATTCAAAATTATCCTTGATTCGTTGCATGTGCTTTTTTTTAGCTGTAATCTATAGAATCTAATATTTTAACTTCGGCATTTATTTATAACGTGTTGATTAAATATGTACAATATTCCGTTAAATTCTAGTAAAAGTATTCATCTTTATACGTATATCTTCAACGACGTATACGATGTTTTCTAATCAATTATGTTTATTAATAACAAAGATATAGGAACTTAATGACTATTAAATAATTGATTTCTTGATGATAATTGCATTGAAAACGATATTACGAACATTTATAAGTTCGTCAAATTGTTATCAATATCTTTTACTGCCAGATTATCTTATAAAATAATCATATAGTTCGGCATTCATGTCCATAAGTATTTTATTAATTTGTCTTGTTTGATTTTGATTCGAAAGACATTGCACGAAGTGTTCACGTGCGAAAACAAAAAAAAAAATTTTATACCGATGATGGTTACTTGTTACTATTAGACATTCTGCCGAAATAATTAATCGAAAGTATATTATTACTCAGCAAACGATAAGTTAAAGATAATGTTGCGCATACCTTTGCGCAGAAATTTAGTAATATATTATTTAAGGGAAGAATAAAATATAGAAAAACTCAAAAAATTTAAATAATAAGACGTCGAGCACATATTCCGTTAATAGAATTTTAAAGGAAATGTCTATGATGTTCACATAACGTTAACTTGTCCTAGAGCATCACTATTGCGCGCCCTATTTGCAAATATTCTACATCTATATAAAAGGGCTAATGTTTGTTCGCAAATAATATTATACCTCAAAGCTCTCTGGAATTGAACGATTTTTTTAGACTTGAATTTTCTTTCACGAAATCTTCAGTGTAACGATATTTTTTTTGTTGTTGTACCATAATAAATTTATGTATATCTTATATAAAAAAAAAATGTACAAGTCATGTTATATGTACCAGTAATTTTATGCGAACAAACGCAAGTACATTAAAACATCCATGTACGTTAAAAAACGTACTGTTGTTAATTTATTCCTGCCTCCTTGCGTTCGTACATATTTAAAAGCAAAGATTCACTGATCTCCAAACGAAGAGATATTTTGCGATAGAACGAGCTATTGTATAATCAATGACTAAGTATTAATTGTATTTAAAAATTGTACTCACTCATCGACATGCAAAAAACTGACTTCATAAAGTCTTAATTCTTTACCATCTTCAGAAGTCAAAGATAACGTTGTCTCATATACTCGTAAATCAGTCGGTAAAAGATGAACTGTCATTGGAACATACTGATTTGCTAATCTCACGTCTGCGTACATAATAATATTTAAAAAAATCAATCCTCTAGCATAATTTAGATTTTATAATGAATAAAAAGATTAAAACCAACAGCAAAAAAGATTAACACTTAAAATTAAGCAGATATACTTACCATTTATAATAAAAGTCTCTGGTACTGTGAGAAGATCATTTTCTTTTGATGCAGAAACAGAGTATCTAACTTTTGTTTTAAATATATGCGTGAATTCTAAATTCGCGGTCTCATTGTCATTACCCATGAGCCAGTGTATTAATCTTAATCCAATATATGTATCTGAAATAATTGATACGGCATGTAACTTTATAAAACGATATTTTCATTGAATGCAAATAAAAAACACAACTTAGTATTACCTAAATATCGAGACCAGAATGCACGTTCTTTGATATCTAATGTTTTTTGGAACATATGGGCGATACAGCCCCAAAGTTTATTATTCCGAGATGGTATAAGAACTGTAACGTTACATGGACAATCCGCATTCGATCCTTGGTCGTCAGTGCAAATACACTCTTTATATTCTTTATTCCACTGTACCACGATATGATCGATTACGGTTGGTTGACAACGTGAAATTATCTATATTATTATATTGATAAATGTTAATTATATGCACAGAATTTATAAATTTTTTAATAAGAATTTAATACTGACCTGAATAATGAAATCGCCCGTTTTAGATTGACAAATGAGCCAACATTTTCTAGTACTAGGTGTTACACATGCAACGGTGATTCCTAAATTAATCTCCGTTACATCTTCATCAACTGTGATAATCTTTTGATTCAAAAATAATCTTCTAGGTATTTTTCTTGTTCGTAATTCTGACCATTTTGTCATTTTTAAATTTGCTAGATAAAAATACATGTTTTTAGTTTAAGACGGATATTCTGACATGATGTATATATTACGTGTCTTATTCGGTTGTTCTTCGGTCATCCATATTTCATAATCTGCTGCATTTTCGTATGGTATTTTAATGATTAAAATAGTGTTCAAAATTTCATAAAGTTTACTGCGTATGACGTGTTTTTGCGATATTTCTAAGCTGTTAATGTTACCTTCCAATACATAAGTTTGATTAGTACCAAATTGTGGGCCATATGCAGCACCGCAAAGTAGTAAATACGCTACAAAATGTATGATTATATAAACATAGTGTTATTTATAACTATCGTCATTTATATACCTTTTGTTTTTCTTATCTTTTTTGCATGGAAACATATTTTCACTTGTACGCTGTCGTGAGGATTAATACGAATGTTCGATTGAGTTTGTACTAACGAGAAAAAACCATTATCGTTGCCAATAAAAACTAACAAATATTTGACTGGATTATCCGTTACATTTGTAAAAGTTACTTGTTTAACGACAGTTCTCGTTAAAGGACAATTAAATCTTATCTTCATTAGTAAAAAATATGTTATATTATTATCTTCGATAAAAAACAATTTTAATGTTTAAATAACAAACCTTTGATTTCGGTAAGTAGGAAGGCAAAGTTTCAAACAAATGAGCGACTAACATCAACATTTGTACACTATTTGGATGAACAATCTGTGACGGTGTTATCATAAAGCCAAGTCTAATTTTTATCCAGCTGGTTACCAAACAAATCGCATTGTGTAATGCCTACATACATACATACGTGTATATATATATATATATATATATATATATATATATATATATATATATATAGATGAATTAATAGTCATCGTAAAAGAAGTTTATTTTTAGTGCAAGTTACAATTTACCTCTTCGATACTTTTGGGATTAATATATAAATTTGAAAAATACTCCTCAATTAGAAAAGGGCAATAAGCACCAGTAACTGCGATTAATATAATGCCATCCGACAAAATGAAATCGAAGTTATCGATGTTCTTTTCAGGTGCTATATTATTTTGCTTTGATGAAGTTAATGTTATTTTTTTATCAGTTAACCAATCTTGATTTCTTTGTTCTTCATAATGATGATATAACCAAGATAACAATAATACTTCTTGGTTTGAATGATCATTATTTTCTTTTGTACGTTCGTGCATAAGATTGATAATATTCTCGATGCTTTTATCATGAAAATCTGTCATTCTTCGAAGACTGGAAAAAATAATAATTGAGGTAAATAATATATTTATAAAAATTACATTTTTTAAAAATTCTCTTCAAACCTTGAAGTCGATGACACAGACTCTCGATAATTTGTAGATCGCCTTGATTGAGATGCTTCTGAGTATACTGTTAATTTTTTTCTTAATTCATTCTCGTTTATATGATTGAATTTAAAACACTTGTATGTTTGCAAAATTAAATCCAGCCAGCACTGTTTGCTTCTTGATTCGAATAGCGACTTAGATAATTTTGTAAATTGACAAGATTCTATTTTCTTTTTTTGTAACTGTGAAATATACTTTATTAGATATTTTGTAGTTCAATTGTCAACAGGAACTTACAGAAAATTTCATGGAGTCAATGAAAACAACATAATCATTATAATTCAAAAGAAAGTATGCTGACACATGAGCCAAACATGCTCCTTGTTCGAGTAAAAAATCAAGTATTTTTTCATATTGTTGAAGAATAATATCGATACGTAGAATATTATCCACAGGCAATGACGACCTAATATCATTAGAAATGATATATCGTTTGAGTGATATTGAGTATGTGATAATAATGAAAAAACAGTGATTTATAAGATAAATTGCTTACAATTTTTCAACATAATTATAAACGTTTGATCCTATTAATGACTCTAATACGTCAACAAAAGATTTACCGAATGATGAACTCTTTTTTTTAATATTACTATGTGTTGTTTCTGTTTGATTGACGATCGAGAAAGTAGCTGTGATGCCACTCGAAATATTTGCGTAAAAACTATATTTAAAAATATTTGTATATAACCATTGCTCCACACATAGTAATACTCTATGCATATGTTTTTCATAATTACTGCAAGATGAAATTTATATCACAAATACGTGTATATATAATATAATACAAAACTAAAGTAATATTTTATGCTTGTTACGTTTATGTTATGTTACTTACTTCATAATTCCATTATTTTCTGGAAAATAAGGATACATAATTCTACTATCCTCAATAGATAGTTCAGTAGAAGTATATAAATCTTCTGGAGATCGAGTTTGATTGAATAATTCTTCCTCGTTATCATTAATTTCGTCACTCTCAATTTTTGTCAATCTTATACTCTCTATACTCTTAAACTTCCATATAGACTTTGAAGTCCGTACTTTATTTTTAGCATTAGATGATATTTGATCTAAGATTCTGTTTTGCGATGTTACAGTAAAATTTTTTTCCTAGCATATGCAAATACAGAAAAAATATTTGACGAAAATTTATCGTTGAAATGTAATATATAATGCAATTCAAAAATTTACTTGTCTTCGAAAATGTGCAAAATTCTGTTTATTGTCGTAATCATTTTCTTCTGTTTCACTTTCTGAGTCCGTAACAGGTATTGATATCTCATTTTCGTACATTTTTTTTTGATTATAATCGGACGACGTTGTAAGATAAGCATGAGTTGTCAGCAAATTATTATCTGCTGCCGCATAAACTGTTACAAAGCATACAACGAGGCTTCCTTCAGCGTGAAATTCAATCTTCGAGCAAAATGATACTGTTGAATTGCTTTTAAAAGAAACAATAACATCTAATTCGGTGTACCTTAAAATTAAAGTAATAATTTAAAATCATGACTAATTATTGTTTTATCATCTAAAAATAGATGTATATAATACAATGTTACTTACGATGTCGCAGGAATAATATTACTATTTGGAAAGCGAATGGTTAACATTTCATTTTGAAAATGGCCACTACATCTATCAGGTGGTAATATATTCCATGAAATGTTCGAAGTATGCTCAAAGTATTGTGCTTCTAGTTTGAAACTTTCCTCTACGCAAGTATTAAAAGGTGCAGGTAAAAGGTATATTTCAGAGACATTCGCATATATTGATTCTTCTGCATTTATACCATCGAAACGGATTGTGTTAAATAATATATCTTCTGAATTCCTTCGTATAAAAACTAGGGCTTCGAGCTTGAAAGTTCCCCGACAGTTCGGCTTGAATCCGATAGTAAAAACAGTTTTTTCTTTTGGAAGTAACGTACAGACAATTGACTTCGAAGTTATCGTTGGTTCGGTACCACAAAACCAATGAATATAAAACGGACAGTTTTCTATGAAATTATCAGTTTTTATAGTTACTGTAACTTCTTTCAACGTGTCAGGATTGTCGATTCTAAGCTCATCTATCACCTGCACAAATTATTCCAAAAATAAAGCTAAAGAATTTTTATCAACATTGTTCCTTAAAACTCACATTGTTACTGGCAACATTAAAAACAAATGTGAATTTATTGAATATTACAATACGTCCAGCAACTGTGAAATCAACAGAAATAACGGGTAGATTTAAGGGTAATTTAAGAAACGTGATTCCTTTTATATTTTTATAAAATTCTTTTTGCGACGATAGATATTCCTGTGATTTTAATGTTTTCGGATCTGTTTCCGATACTGGTCCAAGTAAATCATTGATAACAATCGGAAGATAAAAAACATAACTTGCTGGATCCAGTGGTTGAAAATGTAGATAAAAATTAAAACTTGATCCTGCTGGAATTATCACACTCATCCCTTTCTCTATTAGTTTACGAAAAAAATAAAAATTGGATAAAATAGCAAGCAATTTTTACGAGAAAAGAATACACACCTATGATATTAATCTTCTTATTTGGTATTATAATAACGTTAAATTCAGGATATTCTTCTAAAACAAATTGTAATTTTGATCTACTTGTTCCAATATTAGTGACCTTTATCAAATGACTCTGAAATGTATCTACGATTACACGATGTTGTTCTATGGAATATGGTGTAAATTTTAATCGTGGAAATGGCACGTGTCCTGTAATTCTCCATTGTAATTTTATATTTTTTTGAACAATAACGCAAATCATAACGATAAAATCGATGCATACATCGAATTTGAGAGATGCCTGATAAAAACATATTTTATTAAATGTAACAAATCATTTTTTATATAAGAAAAAAATTAAAAAGAAACCTCGAGAATAGCGATCCCTCTTGGTGGTACTATTCCTTTCGGTGGATCAATTTCGCATCCACGTATTAAAGATGCAGAGTCGATCTCATAAAAAACCTCTGTTAATTCAGAATTGAGTAAAATTCCGTACACTCTGGTTGGTAAATTAAGAGGTAAATCTCCTAAATTCATATGATCATTGACGAAAATAACCGTTGGCTTTACGGGTAATATGTTGCATCGCAATATCGAAGAACTCTCGCTTTCGCATTTTATAATCATCTCAGCAAAGGATGATTTTGAAAGATCAGCATTGTATGAAACACATGTATTTAAAACACTGTTACCTCGTATAGTACCATTCTTTGGCTCTATAGAAAAACAGGAAGCGGCAGGTATGCTCCAGCTATATAAAAAGAAATTCTATTAAAAAAAGAAAAAAAAAACAGTACTTTGTCATTTTCTCACTTATATTAATTAAATGCAAACTTGAAGTGTGTTGAAGCATCCAATTTATTTCTAATCTCGACAACGGACCACTGTGGTCGATATGATTCATCTTCCAAATAATTTTTTCCGATCGTAATTTCTCGCTTGTCGATGGATAAATTTTTAAGTACAATTTCTGCGATTATGTTCAATTCGAAAGAATGATTGTCATTAATATTGTAATTTATCAAATTATTAAATTTTCCCATTCGATCGCTGTAAAACTCAATGAGTTTTGTCACAGTCTTTTCAGGTTGTAAAATTATTGTATCCCCTTCAGGAAATCGGATATTTTTTAACAGACTTACAAATTGAATTTTTATTGAAAATTCATTTCTGTTATGAGCAATTAATTGCCGATAGCTAAATGTTTTCCAGGCCACCTAAGAAGAGCACATCTACCAATTTCATTTATATAAAAATCGTATTAATTTAATTACCATTCCAAAATCGATTGCTGTAGGATAAACGTAAACATTATATATTTGTAACGGCGATAATGGAATCAGCACTTCAGCATTGATTTCAGAAGTCGAAGGTGTCTTTTCAAGGAACTCCTCACAAGGAAATATCCGTGGTAATTTTTTAAATTGTCTAGGAATTCGTGTAAGTCGAGAAATGATTTCAGCATCGTTATCTGCATTATGAAAAAATTCTACCGTTGATGTTTTCATCATATTTTTACGTGACAAACGTGACATATGAAGATAAGCAGCCCAATACAAACGGTGCTTATTTACGATATTCGCTTGTTTAGTAGGTAAAGCTTCAGGATGAATAGGACCACCCGAGTAACGCAGTTTACCAGTAAAAATAGTTCTCACCTAAACAGAGATAAAATATAAAAATATTTAATTTTTTCGATAGAATAAATATGTGATAACTATTATACATACTGGTAATCCTCTATAAGGTCTCAAAGATTTTTGTGTGTCATTTGGATAAGCAGGTAAACTATCGAGGATAATATTTGCATGAATTAATTTTTTATTTGCCCATGGTCTTTTCGGATCTTTCTCAACTAATAACATTGCTTGCTGTGGTTTCTTTATATTCGAACCAAAAGTAACACAATCCGTCATAAATCCAACTTCATGAGTTATCAATGGCGTTATCCCTGAAGAAAATATCTTCTCTAAATATCACAACCAAAACATATGATTCAACAGACAGAAGAGATTACCCGTAACGAACTGAGTCATCGGTCTTTTAGTCTTGAGAAGAACATTCAGCATGCATGTTACGCGATAAGTATCGATATTCACTTTCGTTGGATATTTCGATAAAACTGAATCTTCAGAATCCACAATAACATTGATTAAAAGCACGAACGAAGGTCCAACTATCGAATTCGAAAGATGCCTAAAATTAACAAAAATGGATAGTAATGCAAATATAGATTTACCATTTTCTCTGGCTTGAACTTTAACAAGCACTTCAATAGATCCTTCAGGTTTCAATTTCGCAGATTCCGGAATAAATTGAACAGCTGCCATTGGCTGACATTGTAACAAAACTGATTTAATCTTCGATAAATTTGAAATACAAATGACACGTTGAGAAATTTCTCCAACATTCAGATCACCGAAGTACAGAATGTCGGGCCATAGATTGAGCTTAATTATTTCCATCTCACCATAAAGACAAAGTCTAACATCATTATCGGCTGGTTGAACAATCGAACAATTAGACATTGAAGACATTGAAAGGCCCAAAAATGTTTCTTCTAAAATTAGATATTTTACTATAAATAATAAGAAAAGTTTGGATAAATTAACATAGGAATATAAAACCGACGCATGTCAATTTTCTCAACGGCTTCGTCAGTACAAATTCCCTTTATGCTGTCAATGGCTGAAACAAATAGATTTATATATGATAAAATATCTATACAAAAAATATTTATTTAAATATTTCATAGCAAAAAGATTCACCCGAAACATTTATTGCAGCTTTACGGATTTTTATTATTCTGATAAAAGCCATAAAATCATTATTCTTATTCTCCATTTTTTGATGTTTCAAGTCTTCTTGCTTAGATAATATTTTTCGAGATTCTAATGATCGCATTGTTGGACAAAAACTAAACATTCAGTTATATATTGAAATTACAGGTTCTATTTTCTTTAATTTATAATCCGCTGTGGACTCACCCAATTTCAAAAATTATGCCTTCGAAAGGATCGATACGTCCCTCGATTGGATTAATTTCGAAAGCACCATAAACTGGAAACTCCTTGCTATTAATAGTCTGAAGAAAGAAATTAATCTGTTCTCAAGTAATTTATCAACAATAAATAACTTAGAGTCTCAAGAATATTTTTTCTAGCTCCTTCCACGAAATATAGAATTATGCTTAATTACCCGAATATTATTCTCCAATTACCCGAATTGGCTTCAATTCATTATTAACTTCGCCCAGCACGATGTAATTGCAGGCTCGAGATGAGATATTCCGTAGAACAAACGTACTATATTTGCGTGTGTTTTTTACAGTCGGTGGAAAATCTATAAGAGTGAAATCTCCTGCTGTATTTGGATGATAAATGATTAAACGATGAGTGATGACATTCGCTTTCAATGGGACTCGAATATTCGGAGTTGATTTAATCCTAAAATTGAAACAAACAATGCACATATGTAAAAAATAATCCTAGATTTAAAGAACTTTACCAAAATTCGTTAAAGAATACACCCTCCTTTAGACCTGTTATTTCAACTTTCAGAGTTACCGTTTTATTTGGTCGAACTATACCTCGCAATGGTTTCACATTTATATTAAGACCATTTTGACCTACATCTACGGAAAATCTATATGTATGTGTGGAAAAATAATTAAATATATTTTAAAATTATTTCTCCAATGATAACAATTTTTTGGAAAATCTAAACAAGAATAATCACCTAGTAGTTTTTCCACCTTCGTTAAAGATAGTTATTTCTTTGGGTTCAGAAGTGTAGCCCACATCAATAGTTCCAAAATCAATCGATGTTGGTTTAATGCCAATGCGTTCCGTTATGAGAGTACAAATTAC
This sequence comes from Vespula vulgaris, assembly GCF_905475345.1. Lineage (NCBI taxonomy): Eukaryota > Metazoa > Arthropoda > Insecta > Hymenoptera > Vespidae > Vespula > Vespula vulgaris. The sequence continues at coordinate 5,623,897 of NC_066590.1, read as the reverse complement.
ACAGTAATCAAGGATCTTGTCGTTGATTTCAATTGGAATTATTGCATGCAGTAATGCAGGTCTTTTAAAAGAGTATATCACAGAACTTGATATACTTAATCCAGGACTTAACATCACTCCTGTTTGGGAAGTCTTCACTTGAAAGGCCTATAAAAACTTGCAATTATATACTTGCTATAAGAACTTAACGATTAAATTAGATATCATTGTTTGTGTAATAATTATTTATAATCTATTCTTATCTACCAAAGAAGATGGTTTCCGTATCCTTATAAATGCTGGTTTAGTACCAACATTTTTTATGACAATTTTTTGACTACAGGTAAGGCCTTCCCTAGCATCTTTAAATTCGATATAATTCGGGCTAATATGAACGTCATCATAATAACTGATTGGTACCACTTCAACCGTTGTAGGAAAATATTTCATTTCTATATTTTCTTGCATCAGGGTAATTGAATTTTGCATCTGTAATCAATATTAAATTTCAATTTATATCTCAAAGAATATAAGTTATATGTAATTGTTATATCATTAAATACAATATTTTTATTTGATATCTAAACATTAAAAATGTATAAGAAAAGATATTACAATATGATTTCGTGTAACGTTCATAATGGTATCATTACGGTTTTCAGTATCGTTATTTGCCTTCCTAAGAGTTATAATATTCTTTATATCCATATTGTCCAAATCAATCGTACTTTATAAATAAAATAATGAAAATACTTAATTAGTCTTAAAATATCATGTCCGGTAATTATAACCGAAATATTCGCATGAGCTATCAAGATTTTCTTTTTTTTTTTACAGAAGCAGATAGATCGGGAAAATGTGAGCGTTGTAAATTGCCATGTATATATGTATATATAATACGTATTCTTGAATGATTGGTACAACATTAAATTTTACATTTGCAAATAAATCTAATTATTCTCTATTAAATGATAATATCATCTTTATTAGGTTGCCAATGAATATCAGATGGCCCCATCAGCGGGATTTTTTCTATAATATTACGAATCCAATCGCCATACAGAGATACCTAAAATATAATATATGAAGATGATAATCAAAAAGAACTTTTTATATATACTTTCATGACGTTATATTAATATAATTATTTTGTAAATTTAAATTACTTTTGTAAATACAGCATAAGAATATGGATCGCAAATGCTAGTTCCCAATCGTCGAGGACTTATCGAGACGACACCATGAACTTCCCAAATCGCTGTATTAGGTCGACGCAATATGAAACCTCCACCGCTATCACCGTTACATACTCCTGTACCATTTGCCCAACCAGCACAAAACGAAGTATACGTTATATACTTTCTAAAATCCTTGCGCTGAGCTTCGCGACATTTTTCGTTTGAAATAACTGTCATCGAAGTAATTCTTAAAGAAGAACTATATGTATCGTTCTCAGTAATACCCATACCTATATAAAACTTGGATTCAATGATTACGGTAACTTTCCGAAAATATAGCCATATTTATTGCCCAACAAACCTACCAGCCACAAATCCACTGTCTTCATTTTTTTCAGCCTCCAGAAGAGTAAAATCAGACTGCAAATCTATACAAGCTGGTCTTACAAGCTCGTTTATTTTTACCGGCATTTTCAAGATAAGAAGTGCAATGTCGGAAGCATAGTTTCCTTCATGATCTTGGTACGAGTTTTGAATCTCGATTTTATCAATATCAAACACTTGAGCGTTCGCTTTTACGTTATCTAATGTGTTTGAAAGAATTCCAAAAGCAACGCGTATTGTTTGTGGAAGAGTTTTCCAGACGCAATGAGCGGCAGTGAGTACTACACGTTCGCCAATCAACGTACCACCGCAAAAGAATCTCCATTGACCATTTTCATGCGAAAAGAGCGTAGCTTGCCAAGGCATATATTCTTCGCTTTGTACTTTCCAACCGTTTACAATCAATGTAGCTGTAAAAATGTAGCTGTAAAAAAGTCATTTTCATTTTTTGCGTCATGTCGATTTTTTTATAAAACAGTTTACTAACTTGAAGATTTGCGTATTCCACAAATAGGAATACAGCTTAACGGTGCTTGACTCCATGTCCCATCGTGAAGACATATTATTCGAGTGGATCCTGCTTGACGTTCATAAAACATAGGACATTCAATAAAGGCGTTTGTTCCAATAGGCACAGAATTTTCACAAGAAATCCAACCTTTACGTGGCCCCCATTTTGATTCGCATCTCTTTATAGCTCCATTGGTTTCCAAAATCGGTGGGCAAGTTATATGCAACATATCGTTATCTGTAAAACCATGAAATCTATAATATGATGCAATAAAATAAGTGCATACATACCATTAGAACAAATTGGGATAGAAGGTAGCCATTGATTATTTTGACAATAAATACTATTGGAACCCTCTAACCATCCATCGGCGTCACAAGTGTAATCCAAACGAGTAAATTCAGGAACGACCTCACCAGGCCGATATCGTGAATAATCCCTTGTCTTATAATGAGTTCCTGTTTTCGGGCCAGGAAGTCGACAGGCACCCTCGGGCAAAACTGTACCGCAAAGAACTTCATCCTCGTCGCTCCAATCGTAACAGTCTGGTCGTAAGTTGCAAATGAATTCAATAGGAATGCAAGCGCCGTAGAAACAGCGGTAATGATTGTCTTGACATCTGAATATATTTTATTAATATAATGTTATTTTAAATCAACCGTAATCTTATTTTATATTTAATAAAATTTTTAAATAAAAACAATTTCCCGTACTCTCGTTGAATGCATATTTCACTGTTTTCATCGGAAGCATCTCTACAATGCCGAACACCATCACAGACTTTGGTAATCGGTATGCATTGTCGATCGTTTTCGCAAGCAAATTCATCTTGTCTGAAAGATAAAATAGGAAGTATAAAAAAGTTAAGAAAGAGATCTAGAAATAATCGACCTGCATTTATATTGAGGGCATTCAATTCCATTGCAATTGATCGCTCCACATATTGACGGATCTTCGTCGGTGCCATCGAAGCAATCTTTTATACCGTCACAAAGAACTTCTTGATAGACACAGCCTCCATTTGAACATCGATATGTATGATCAGGACAAAAATATTCTCGACAGAGAGAAATATCTTCATCACTTTTATCCGAACAATCGATATATCCTGTTTTGGGAAGTATCTTATAAATTATAATGAAACTTTTGAAATAGTTAATTAAATAATCCTTTCTATATACCATTACAAACATCTGTGATGGGAATGCACTCTAACCGAGACGTAGAGCATTGATATTCTCTGTCGGAGCATGTCTCATTGGATTGAAAATCGCAATGAGCTTCATCACTTTCGTCGACACAATTCTTGATACCATCGCATCGTGATGTACGGATTACGCAAGCTCCGTAAGCGCATCTGTACATGTTTGAAGGGCAACTACGAGAGGATATATAAATAAAATAAAAATTTTGCTCAATTCGTAATATAGCGTATGGAGCTAAAATTAATAAATCTTACAGTATATGTTGACACAATTTATTTGTTTCGTCAGAAGAATCTGGGCAATGAAATGAACCATCGCATACATTAATCAAAGGTATTTGGCTGCCATCGGTACAAATGAACATGGTTGTTGAATTGGACGAAGTTTGTTCGCTGAGAGCGATATTTATGATTTTTCCTAAAAAAAAAATTTTTTATGAAGATCACGGATTAACAAAGTAATTGTATATTATGTTTTAAAGATACCCCAAAAAAGGATGGCGAGTACTAATACTGCGGACATCGCATTTACCAATAGCTTATTGATGTACGAAGATTGTATCGAGATGCATTTCGTTCTTTATATAATATTTGCGTCAAAGCATCGATTATATTCAAACAATAGCTCGGTGATAATATTCAGAATGGTGAAAAAGGTATTCTTTCAATCTCTCTTAACTTTTAAGTGCTTTTAACAATATCTTATGAATATTATCTGAACATATTCGATTATGTCATTCTATTAAGCGTATCATTACATTTTCCTATATAATACAATATGGTTATTTCCTGGGAAAAAATGAAAGAGCATCTGCTATTTTCGTGATTTTAAAGACAATCATAAAAGCCACGAAATCGCTACGATTACGACATCTGAACTTAAGGAAGTTTAACGAGTTGACAGCAATGATTTACTACGTTATGAATCTAAAAGATTAGTCATCAAAATGTTTCTTTTTAACGGAAATCTTCGTCATCCGATAAGAAAGATTTATTCTTCGTAATCACCATGCTAATATCTCAAGGTGCCAATTTTACTAGATCGCGTTAATGTAATCGAAAGATAGTTAAGACATTGATTAAATAGAAGAAACGAGATAGAAGTATAGTATCATCATTCTGTACACTTCTATTTACATTTTCTTTCATGTGGTGAAAGGTAAACGATCGACAAAGCTGTATAACAAGCCGCAAAATTTTTTAGTATTATATGTTCAGGGCGTGAGAAGCCGTTATCAGGATTTCGTTATCAAAGTTTGAAGAACCAAGAAGAGGCGCGCCTAGTTACGTTGCCCACCGTGAAAACGATTCGATCTTCGCAGTTTACATTCAACTATCCTGTACTTCGAATATCCACGATGAAGGCTCACTTGCTGATGATACTTTTCGTTGCGAGTACTTATGTAGAAGGAAAATGTAAGTAAATTTATTCTGCAATAAAAACATATTAAAACTTTTTCTATTGCATGTGTCTAATATATAAATAAGAAGTACAAAATAATTAGTATAAAGAACAATATTTGTTACGCGTGATAATATCATGTAAATATTTTAACTATTGTAAGCACGTTTCCTAAAGAATTATTCCTACTTTTACACAATATAGAAGACTACAAAGTAAGACCTATTAAATTATTCGAATTATTGGACGTCGATTATTTTAAATAGCAAGAGCAAAATATATAGAACAAAATATATAGATAAATTTTATTCTAAATGAATAAAAAATAAAATTGTAGAGTCTATGAATGAATACTATAATAATGAAAAGAGCAACATATTATGAATATATTATACAAAGTAAATAAAACACAATAAAAAATCATAAATGTCCTACTTTATAACTATTGATCACGAAGGTACATTCGTCATATCTCACGTAAGATAAATAGATCAAGAGAAATCGGGGAGAAGCTTATCTCAATGCCGTTGCGATAAAGTTTTACGAATCAATGACGGTATACATAGATGATCGAAACTCAATTTTGTACTTTTTTATGCAAATCACATATTTTACATTCGTGTTATATTCATGTCATTGTTTTAATAACTTTTTAGCACTGACAAATTTTATATTATTGTATTTTTGCACTAGATAAATTTTGTGCGCCAGATTCAAACAATATCTGTCAAAGCATAGAAAGAGGCGATAGCGAAATTGAATGTTCTCGTGTAAGTGATAGTGCTGAATGTGCAATACGTTTAGCAAATGGCGAAGCAGATTTCGGTATATTTAATGCAGATGCATTATTACTGACCTATCAATTCTATTCTGACGAAATCGTACCGATCTTCGGATTGAGGCACAGGGACAAAACTCAGCGTAAATAATTCATTTCTAAAATCGAGAAAAAAATAATATTAAACCTATTACGAACTACTTTATTTTATAAACCAATTTTTTTTAGAGAAATTTGAATTTCAATCTGTCGCTGTAGTACCTTCAGACTTCTCTGTTGAAATTAACAGCGGTTTTGAAAGTTTAGAAAACGCTGGTCTTTGTCATCCTGGATTCAGTAAAACACAGTGGTGGAACGATTACATTTTGAAATATTTTGAAAAAAACACGTACAAAGCTGATTGTCGAGAAAATATAACTGCGATAGAAAATGAATTAGAAAATATTAGATCGTTTTATGGTAAAGCCTGTAGACCAGGTGATTGGGCATCTGATGTTGATTTTAGTGATGCTCTTAGTAAGTACGAAACATATTCGATTGTTTTGTTAGCATAAAATTATGCATTAATTTTTAATTAAATTGTAAAGAGAAGAAATACCCTGAACTTTGCGCCTTATGCGATGATACGACTGCCTGCAAGTATACAAATGAAGATAAACATGGTCACATAGGTGCTTTAGATTGTTTAACATCGAGACGAGGAAATGTAGCATACGTAGCACTCGAATACGTTCATCAATACTTCAAGGTAAATTAATGTAAAACATTTTTGTAGATTTCTACAGAAAGATGTAGAGAAATTTGAATATTATTTAAGAACATCGACTATTACAAATACAACATGATTAATCGCATATGTTACAGGAAGATCAAAAAACTCAGTATCAATTTCTGTGTCCTGATGGATCCCTTCAGAATTTAACCAGTAACAATCCTTGCGCGTGGATCAAACAACCATGGAGTGCAATTGTTGCTAGAAAGTATATATGATAATTAATGCTAAAATTATCGTAAACTCTAATTATTAGATGTAATAAAATGTCGTGCTAATTAAATAATAATTTCTCGATTGTAGAAAAGTGGCAGATGAACTTACAACAAACTTTAATCGTTGGTTCTGGGGGTCAAAAACATATGCCGCTGAAACATGGTCAGAATCTTTAAAAAGATTTATAGAAGAAGACAGCGTCATCACAAATATTACAAAACCTACGTCTTTAGTTACTTATTTGGCAGAAGGAAGAAAGGAAATAAGACTTTCAGACGTAAAAACTTGCGGCAATGTTATTCGTTGGTGTACTATAAGCATTCTCGAGACAGCAAAATGTGAATGGATTGCGAAGGAAGCGATAGCTCTTGGTATCGAACCTAAAATTTCTTGCTGGCAAACCAATTCAACATTCGAATGTTTCCGTGACATTGCTGATAATAAAGCCGATATCATTACTATCGACTCAAATTATGGATACTTAGCACGAAAGTAAGTTATTCAAAAGATCCGAAAATAATTCGGCATAAAAGATAATAACGACGTTGAACTAATAATCTAATATTTAAAATTCGACTACTTTCATAGAGTTTACAATTTAACGTCCATACTCTATACTGACACCGACAAACAAACGATGAAGGATAACATGATCATGGCTGTTCTTCGGAAACCCGAAGATGGCAACTATCCGATAAAGAATTTTCAGCAATTAAAGGGTCATACAGCTTGTTTCCCTGAATATGGTGCAATCGCTTGGTTGAGTTTCATTAATACTGCTCGAATGAATCGCATTATTTCGTCAGCCTCTTGCAATTATCCTAAACTCCTCAGTAATTTATTCTCTGGCACTTGTATCCCCGGTATAAACAACAGTAATCACGGGAACAGTATTATCAGCTCGAATATTATAAACAAGCTTTGTTCCGTTTGTCCGAAAAAGAATGATACTGATTGTACGGCAAATAGTAGCAATTCTTATTATGGTGATAAAGGAGCACTAAGATGTTTAAATGAAAGAGCCGGTGATATAGCTTTTGTTAAAATCGGAAATATAAAAGGTAAGTAGACAGCATTCTTCAGCTAATTTAATCCTAATTAACTATTTAAATAATATTATTCATTTTCTTTCATGTGTTGAATTTGTAAAGAAGAGAAAAACAATCTCAACCAATATCACATTTTGTGTAAAAATGGTAGTTTGGCTGCAACACCAGGAATAAATTTGGATAAACCAGAGCTTTGTGCTTTATCCGTAACCATCGATAGTGAAGTAATTATTTATAATAAAAATTTTTCTTCATGTCATTAATCTTGAAATCACAATTCTTTTAAAATAAAACTAAACACATTGCATCGTGTAAATAACTGTTTTTTTGTAGGTGGTTAGTCGAAAAAAGAATGCAGAGATCGATTCCTTGAACGCAATTTTATCCTTATTGAAACTTCAAGATTGGTTAGGACATCGCGTTAATACAAAGAGAATACTCCATATTTATGAAAAATTTAATGGCACCAATGATCTTCTGTTTAAAAGCTCTACTATTGGTTTAGAATCCACAACATCAAAGATTGAATCTGTATTAGCTTATAAAGAACTTTTTAATCATGTTGACGAATGCTCATCAGCTGGATTACTAATGTTTTCAAATATTACTCTAATTGCATTAGTTGTAATTTCCATTTATTTTATAATATAAAGCTAATATTAAATTATAAATTGTAAGTACACATACTTTAAGTATGCATAAGATTCAAACACATTGTATATTCTTTTATAAGAATACAAAAGTAATAATAAATGACACTTGTCAATTTTTATTGTTTCTAATACTGTGAAGTTGTGTGATTATAAATTAATTATAACGATCTGTAACAAATTAATTTATCCAATGCATAAAACGTATCTTTTTAAACACATCATATATATTCATTACAAATTATCATAATTAAATGTGTTATAATCCAATAATTTACATATGTACAAAACTATTAAATAATATATAATAATTGGAAGTATATTTATACTTAGCTAATCTTTATATCTTTACCAACTGCTTCATTTACAGAAGAAAAACCATCTTTCTTAAGTATTTCATTTAATTCTCTTTTTATTTTTCCAACTATTGGTGGACCATTATATATATATGATGTATATAACTGAATCAAAGAAGCTCCAGCTTTAATTTTATGATAGGCATCTTCCCCAGAGAAAACACCTCCTACTCCAATAATTGGAATTTTACCATAAGTTCGTTTATACATGTCTGAAATAATTTTGGTAGTAACATCTGTAAGAGGTGCACCACTAAGTCCACCACTTTCTTTTTTGTTTTCATTTACTAGATTTACACGTGAAGTTGTTGTATTGCATAAAATCAAACCATCAATTTTTGTTTTTGTATGTAGAACAATATCTGCTATATCCTGTCGCTCAGTTTCAGATAAATCTGGTGCTAATTTCAAAAGTAATGGTTGCTTGCTACCTATGATTTGTCTTGTTTCATTTATTTTTATCAGCAAGTTTTCTAAATTTTCTTTACTTTGTAAAGATCTAAGTCCTGGTGTATTAGGACTGGATACATTAATTACAAAATAATCTGCTACATCTGAAAATTTCTTAATACCATTTATGTAATCTTGCACTGCATCTTCAGAATCTTTATTTTTTCCTAAGTTAATACCAATAATACCAACAAAATCTTTATTTTCTTTAAGCTTTTTAACACGTTCCCATACTTTATCATGACCGTCACTATTGAAACCATAACGATTAACAATTGCGTTATCCTCTAATAATCTAAATACTCTAGGCTTAGGATTACCTGATTGTGGCATAGGTGTTACGGATCCTTCAATACATAATGAAATAAATAAAATTAAAATTATTATAATATTTAATATATACTATTAATTAAATAATAAATACTGTAATAATACTATAAATCATTTTCTTACCTATCTCTACAAAACTAAAACCTATTTTATGCAAGCCTTCAACAGCTTCTCCTTGTTTATCAAAACCAGCGGCCATACCAATAGGATTTTTGAATACTAAATCCCAAATGCTTGTTCGAAGTGAAATAGGATCATTTAATTTTTCTTTAGGAACAAATCCCCACTTTAAAGCTTTTACTGCTATAGTATGAGCTATTTCGGGATCTATTTGTTGAATCAAGGGAATTGCTACCTCTTTATAAAATTTTTCATTTCCTTGATAAATGCATATTCCACCAAATAACGCTGCAGCTGAACTTGTAACAGTTATAAACGATTTGATTTTTGCCTTATTATTTAATCGTTGTGCCATATTTAATGTTGCATATTTTCAACATACAAAGTCAAATAATAAAATAATATCTATTTCTTCAGTGCGCGTTTACGACATAAATTTGTTATGTACCATAAACAAAACACCAAAGGATAGTTATAGTGATACCAACTTTGTAATATCAAAATTTTATATTCCATGATATACCATAAAATTATTTCAATTTTTAGTTATAAACAATTTTAATCAATTCTTTTGATAAAAAAGAGTATATTTATCTCCATTTTTAATAAAATAATTTTATTCGTGCCACAAATGCTTTATTTAAAAATAAAATATACTCGTACGCATATTATTTAACAACACAACAAAATTACGCTTAAGAAAATTTATTATTTTATCTTCCTCAATTTTAGTCAAAAACTTACTTTACATTAACAACAATTCATAAGATATTAGGCTAAATTTAGGTGATATTAAAAGTAATTATATGTAAAATGAATTTTTAACTAACTATTCATTCTGTTTTAACACCAAAAAATTCACGTAAAAAGATAATGTGCCGACATTGACGCACCTATGAATACAAAGTATAACTAAAATTTTTATTTTTTCATAGAAATTTGGCGTCCCTGCTCGGATTGTCGGAAGGTTCTACATTCAACATTATTTACATTGTTTTGAAACGTTTTGCAGAAAACCGTTAATTGTGTTTTTTTTTCTTTATTAATATACATTTAGCAAATCTGGATGAAAGCAGGGAAAAAATGATTGCCGCCTCAGATCCGGTGGTACGTAATTCTTTGTTAAATTATATAATAAAATTAATGTGATTTATAGATGTAATTAATTCTTAAATAAAACGAAAACAATGAAAGCATTTACTAGATTTTATATTACTATGCTTTGTAATAAATATATCTATATATATATATATATATATATATATATATATATAATATGAAAAATATATATTTTATAAGTATATGCTTCATTTTTAAGGAATATATTCCTGGTGGACGTCAAATTTATTCAAACCATCCTGGGTCAGTAATAAATCAACAGTCATTAAATAATCCGTCTTCACCAGGAGAAAGTATTCTATTGGAAAAACTTAGTCAAGTTAATATATCAGAAAAATCTTTTGTAAGTTGTCATTATCATGTTATTTTGATCAACTTTGAAAATATATGTTAACTTGATAAAATATATAGAAAGAATTCTGGTTAATACGTGACAATGATACTTGTGGAGAAGAAGAATTATATTGCTCTGGGAAAGTTGCAATTCATTCAAAAGGTGATCAATCCACTCGTGTACTTCAAACTTCATATACTTGTGAAACCGATATAAAACATGCATTATGGTGTACTTTTTGTACAAGTATACCAGATCATTTGTCAAGAGGGAAAAATCAAAATAATGAAGAGCAGTTAGGTGAAACAATAGAATGTATTTGTTTGCTAGATTCCTATACTCTTAGAGTTTTTACAGAAAATGGTGAAGACTATGTATCTAGTTTACAATTTCAGGTAAAATTTATTTCTTTAAAATCTTCTTATTTTTAATATTATAGGTAATAATTTATAATATCATTAACAATAATTTATATATTTAAACAATATAGGTTTCTGCTGTTTGGCCAACAAAGTATGGTATTTTACTTGAAAAAGCACAAATTCCTAAGCAAAACATTTCTGAAACAAGGTATTTTATTACTTATATAATATTAATGTTTACATAATTCTACAACAGCAGAATTTTTCTTTTTACACTTTTTAGGTATACTTCATCAGAGACATGTAAATATCCATTGCAAATTGATGCCAACTTGCCAATAGCATTTTCACTTATGCACCCTTTAGATGAAATATGTCCATTACTTATTAAGCATGGTAAAATTATCTGTATCATATTTTATAATGTAAATTTTAACTCATTGGCTTATTATATTTTAATATTTAAATGAAAATTTATGAATTTAAATGTAGATCCAAATGAACAGTTTTTGACAAAATATTTAATAAATGTATATCTAAAATAAAATATAAAGAAATTATTGTGCCAATGGGTTAACAAAGGATATATAAAATAAATAATACTCTGAAACACATTTATTGAAATACTCACAGGAAATATATCATATATGTGTGAATCAAATCAGCAGATTGTCTTTACTAGTTCTAAACCATCATTGGCTGTAATATATGATGAAAAAACTGGATTGCATTCTGTGTATAAAATACGAAAAGCACTAATAGAAGAGTGCCAGATGGTTTGTAGAAACAATGAAACAACACAAAGTTTATTCAATTTTTCAACAAGTGCATCACCATTAAATATTGGTAGCAATATATCAGCTAATAAAAACTATTCTAATAAAAGTCATATAAATATGTTTGGTAAGTTATTTTTAATTTTTAATTAAATCTAATTTTTATATATCTGATAAAAATGCAATGCAGTTTAATTATTTAGGCATAGTTAATCCACATTTAAATAATGTTGGAGGTGGATATGGCATACCAAATAGTCCTTTTGGATCTCGAGGTACTTCATACACTACAACAGGTTCATGTGGCCAATCTCCTTCACAAGTGCAGCAACAACATTCACGTTCTCAAAGTCCAATGGCTACTATTTCACGTTGTCAATCTCCAACACATTCAGGATTCTCTCCCTTACTTGGAATACCTAATACAATTATAAATCATCATTCACGATTACATCAAATGGTTATGGGAACTAATTTAAATCATACACAAAATAGCCCTGCTGGTAATGGCAGTAGCATTCAGCTTCAAGATGCAATTACTCCAAGTAAACCCTTATATCCTGAGATATGTCTTGATCATGTATGGACAGAAAATGTAGGAATTCCAAAGTGAGTAATTATTATTATGGTTTCCTATTATATGTTCCTCTAGTTTCCATACCCTATTCCAGATTTTCCCTGTGCCTTCAATTTGTTTGGGTTTTCTACAGAAAGTGAGTTATATTAAGATGTACAGTAATTAATTACTATAATACTGTAATGCATAAAATTTTATTTTAAAGGGATATACTACCAGGACGAGCATCTAAAGTTCTTCTAACATCTGATTTCGTTGGTCAAAGTTATTTGGGATATTTAGTACCAAGTAGATCACAATTTTTTTTAGTTCGATTAGAAAAAACTAATAAACAACAACATATTATTTTTGGAATGGTTACAAATATAATAGCAAAAGATGCAGTTAGTTTGCCAGTTAGTTTCTTTGTATATTCTGTAATTATTGTTGTGTAAGTACTATGAAATATATGGTAATATGTTCTAATTTTATTTCAGAGTTTACATATGATAGCAATCATTGATTCATCAAATAATATAGTATTGTATTCGGGCACAACATGTGTAGGCAAGCTACATGTATCAAGCATTCTTCCGAATCTTACATGTAAATATTTCGTGTCAAATATTAATCACAAGCTCGGTTCTCCATTTCCACGACGAAGTTCTTTAATTTCGCAAAATTGTGGAAATTCTCATGAGATCAGATTTGAAGAAGCTCTACACCTTTTGAGTCCAGTCGGTGGCACCTGTGCACAACCACCAATTTTGTTAGAAAATTCTGTACTAGATCTAAATCTTGTTGGTCTGAAAGATGCAGTGGGTAATAAAATTACGTTAGAATATGGTAACAAAAGTTATTTCCGGATTACGCTACCAACTTGTAGTACATCTCCATTAGGTTAGTAAATGTTTGTTAAACGTTATACAATAATTAACAAAAAGATAATATATTAAATTTTTTTATAGTTACCAAATGTTTAAAAACATTGCGTAGTGTATTACAAAGAGACCTTGCAATGCAGTTATTAGTAAAGTGGTATGGAGCTCGAAACGCACCAGGTCCACAAGATTTTTCTCCAGTACAAGAATGGTATCTTTTTCTTGTAGTTTTATTTACTTTGTTGGGATATGACGTTGAGAAATTACAATTAATACAAAACAATGAAAAAGATCAATTTACTGAACGAAACAGTCCAATGGTTGTTCCAAAAAAGCAAAAAACCAGTGATAGTGGATCCAATGATGATTGGATGTACGTAATAAATTCTATTAAATCTAAAAATTCTCAAAATTTTATTTCTGATATATTAGGACTGACAAAATTTTCTAATACACATGATACATTATCTTCAAAAAATGCTGAATCAAAGACTACAGGAAGAATAAATTATCAAGCAATTTTATTTTCATATCTTCCTCTTATTCTATTCTCATTGCATTTATTATATGAAGAATTAAAATTAGATTGTGTAATGTCAGAAAGCTTACCATTACTTGCTCAATTATTATATCAATTAAGCACAGACTTAAAATTTGATACTTATGCTCATCATTACTTTCTTGATTTTCCAATGCTACATTATTTAAAGAAAACAGTATCTCAAATAAATGATACAGATCTACAGAAAATAACTACACCAAATTATATCAGCTTAAAGCCACCGGATATATTCAAAACGTTAAATAATTTACTAATTGGTGCAAATGTAGTACCATTTCCGTATCTATATCATGTAAATCCCCGAGCAAGAAATATAGTGTATTTAACTACACTAGTAGCAAATGAAAATAAAACTGATAAACTAGAAATGGATAAATTTGTAAAACTGATAATACCAGCTGGAAGTCGTGTAGATTTCCAAGAAAGTAGAAATAAATTTGATAGAGATATGCCAAAAAAATTACAACAACCAACCATAGAAAACATTGTGCTATTATATCATGAAATGGGTATGTTACTTACTATCCATACACTTTATTTGTTATTTATTATCTATGTTGTTAATGAATAATATATTTAATGAAATCTGATCTTAGGTATGAAAAAAGAAGATTTAGAAACTTTACCACCAGGAGTATCTTTAATATTAAAGGATGTTATGCACAGATGCAGAGAACGTCCACCGTCTAATTGGCCGGCGAATGTATATGAATTAGTAGATCGTCAAGATTTGGCTGCATTAGGTACACATTTAAACTCATTACATATGAACGATCCTAATGATAATGATGGAAAGAATTATCTGACTAAAGATCTGGATCAAGATGATGGAATGGAATTTGATGATAATGTAATAAGTAAATACACACACACATATATATTGTTTATTTTTAATCAAATGTTTAATAAAATTTATATTTATAGATATTAAAACTCAGATTTAATAAGGACCATAGAGTAGCTGAAGTACGACGATTACTTAATTCATCAAAACCAGTAAGAATAGCAATAGTTCAACGGCCAGATGTGAGTGATCACGAATTTATAGAAGAACAAGAGAGACATTTACATGCTCTATGTACAAGAACAATGGCTCTTCCTGTAGCTAGAGGCATGTTCACACTTAGGACTGCAACTCCTATAATTACAGAGCAATTACCAATTCCTCGACTTTGTTTAACAGGTATAAAATAGAAGTATTGTTTGAAGAACATCTTATATTTGCAAATATATATATAATATAAATATATTTTCTTTATAAATAGGTAAAGCACCTCCTCGAGGAACTACAGTAGAATTAGCTCACATAGATGTACCACCAAACATGAATTTGTGGCCTCTATTTCATAATGGAGTGGCTGCTGGTCTTCGCATTCATCCAAATGCATCAAACATTGATTCAACTTGGATTGTATACAATAAACAACAACAAGGCGAATTTGGCATTGAACATTCGGGGTTTTTAATGGCACTTGGTTTGAATGGTCATTTAAAGAATCTAGCACCGTTTAGTATGTACGAATACCTTGTTGAATGTCACGAAGCAACTAGTGTTGGTCTTTTGCTTGGCTTATCTGCGACACATCGAGCTACAATGGATGTGTCAATGACAAAATTATTGTCATTACATGTTGAAACCTTACTGCCACCAACAAGCATAGAGTTGAATGTTCCACAAAATGTTCAAGTAGCTGCGTTAATGGGAGTTGGTTTGGTATATCAAGGGACTGCACATAGGCATATATCACATGCTTTATTATCAGAAATCGGTAATTATGTAAATGCCTTTAATGAGTAAATCACGTGAATGAAATGCAATGATATTAATCATTTTACTTTAATTAGGAAGACCACCTGGTCCAGAAATGAAGAATTGCGTTGATCGAGAATCGTATTCTTTAACGGCAGGATTGGCATTAGGATTAGTTGTACTTGGATGTGGTGGTGCTACTGATCTTGCCAGTATACCTGATACTTTACATTATTACATGGTTGGTGGGCATGTACGACCTTTTACGGGAGCACAAAAGGATAAGTACAAATCACCAAGGTATAGACAAGTTTCAAATTCTTATTGATATAGAATTTTATCATAAAGATTATATTTGATTGTAAATAGAGCTAAATTTTAATCGAAATCTTTAACTGAAAGTAACATTTACGATGTTTATAGTTATCAAATACGTGAAGGAGATTCTATCAATATTGATGTAACAAGTCCTGGTGCAACATTAGCTTTAGGCCTTATGTACTTCAATACAGGAAATCGAGCTGTAGCTGAATGGATGCAAGCACCAGATACACAGTACTTACTTGATTTTGTGAGGCCAGATTTTCTACTATTAAGAATATTGGCTAAATCATTAATTTTATGGAATGAAATTCAACCAACTAAATCATGGGTTTCTAGTCATGTCCCCAATATCGTTTATAAATATAGATTACAAAAGCCCACACCAGGGATTACCCAAAATGTGGATCTAGAAACTATGAAGTTAGTTATTATTTAAATTACAAAATAAATTAATAATATATATAACTATAATGTATTACTATACGTAAATTTATTTCTAAAAATTTTTTTCAGTCAAGCATACTGTAACATTATAGCAGGAGCTTGTATGGCTTTAGGACTGAAATATGCAGGAACTGCAAACAAAAATGCATTTAGAACTTTATTTAATTATGCTCAAATGTTTACAGCATTGTCTCATAAAACAATAGCTGAGTTAGCAGGCAAATCTACTATAGAAACATGTTTAAATGTGATTTTACTTTCCACTGCTGTTGTCATGGCAGGAACAGGTGATTTAGAGGTAAATTTAAAGTCTCACATATATCTATAATTTTTTAAATATAATTATAATTTATAAATTATTGCTACATTTTTATGATATTATAGATTATGAGAATATGTAGACATGTGAGAACAAGAGTAGGACCTACTAGTAGTGTTGTTACATATGGTTCTCATCTAGCAACACATATGGCTCTTGGTCTTCTTTTCCTTGGTGGTGGTAGATATACTCTTTCAAATAATCCTAGTTCTATAGCTGCTCTTGTGATTTCTCTTTTCCCAAAATTTCCAACACATAGCAATGATAACAGGTTAATAATATCACTTATTATTACTTATATATATATATATATATATATATATATATATATATATATAAAATATATGTTTTTATCATAGATAAACTTACACATTTCTTTATGGCAGATATCATCTACAAGCTTTGCGACATTTATACGTTCTAGCTGTTGAACCACGTGTAATCTTACCAAGAGATATAGACAGTGGACAATACTGTTATGCTACAGTACAGTTGACATTTATTAATGATAATGAAACTCAAGGGCAAGAAATGGTTCTTCAAGCTCCATGTCTGTTGCCACAATTAAGCACTTTACAAAAAATAGAATTAAAAGACACTCGATACTGGGAAATCGTATTTGAAAAAAATTACAATTGGCAACAACTTGAAGATATGTTGAAGAGAAGCGATTCTTTAAGTGTTAAACAAAGGGCTGGATGTTTATCATATATAGAAGATCCCCATGTAAGTATATCTAAAATAAACTTTATTAATTAACGTTATTAACTTACTCATACATATTACTTTTACTTTTGATATTTATAAATTATAGGGTTTCAGAAGTTTAATAGCACAAACTTTAACAACAGAAAAAGCTTTTGCGTGGACTATACGCCCAGAATATATAACATCATTTACAAACGATAAAACAGTATTAAATATAGTAAAGTATTTTATGCAAGTATTTAAAAAAGAAAAAAGAAATTATGAAGGAAACATGAAAGTCATTTTACATGGAAATACAAATAAAGCAAAACACGATTATTTTTCTAAAAATTTAAATAATATAACTTCAACAATAAGCAATAATTGGAATGAACAATCAGAGCATTCTCAAGGAATGGAAATCACAGAAATGTCATCTTCATTAAAAGATAACAATTATGTCCCTGAAACAGAAGAAACTTGTTATGGAATAACAGAGTTTGAACAAAATTTTTTACAAACATTTGCAGTAATTGTTTACGAATGTGTTATCAAAGATAAAGTTGGACTTTTACCATCATGGGTAAGCATGGTTAAAAATATGGAAATTTTAGAAAAACAACCAAACAGTTTTTCGATATGGCAAATAAAGCTTTTATCTTCACAAATGTTACACAAGTTGTCTTTGAAAGAATCAAATCCACTTCTTAGTGCAGAGACTATACTTGCAATTAAACAAAAAGTATCACTTACTTTAGATGGATGGGAAAATGGTAATAATTTTAATTTTTATGAATTTATTTTAATTATGATATTTTTTCATAAAACTGTAAATTATTATACTTCGTATATAATTACAGAATTAATACCTGTAATAAAACATTATTTAACAACTGGAATTATTGAATGTGATTTAAAAACATTATCAAAAATGAGTACATATTTCATTTTTTATGATGTACCTTATTATACAGATAATAAAATATTCTGTAAGTACATAATCCTTTGTTTATATATTATACATGCATATATAAATAATTTATTTCTTATATACCTCTTTATTATATACATATATGTATATATAAATAAAAAATATATATATTAATATGATTGAATTAATTTTTTTCAGTGAGACCATTTCAACAAGAAGAAATGATGTCTACAATATCAAGCGTCACATTGTACAAGTTGTATAAAATCTTTAAAACCAATTAATCTTAGTTATATTAAAAAGATCAGTCAATAATTGTTATAATGTATTACTTATACTAAAATACAACTAGTATTTTGATATATACCGCGCGCGCGTGTGTGTGTGCGCGTGTGTGGTGCGTGTGTGGTGCGTGCGCGCTCGTGTGCTATACATTAAAGTAAAAATAAGAAAGACAAAGTAAATCTGTATTTGTAAAATTTTATCATTATTATAACAAAAATTTCATTTTGTTTGTTAACTTTGATTTTTTTAGTTTGGATTTTATCATAAATAGATAAAAACGTATGATACTGTAAGTATTCTCACATACACATTAATTATCGTTATACATATGCATACGTAATGTTTAATTATTAATAACCTTATTTATCACTCAAATAAAAGTATCATACCGATATGTTACTACGCTACTTAATTTTATAGATATAAAGGCTTGATATTCTAATTCCATACCATAATTTTTAAAATAGATATTAGGAAATAAATAAATATTATTTTCTTACATTTTTGGAATTTCAAAACAAATAGATTAAAGTAATAATTATAAATTTGATAAATACGATACATTACATGACGTGCTCCATTCATGTCGATAATGTTGTATGCTACAATGTTGGCGAGTTTAATTTTATTTGCTTTGGATATACAGTGTAGGAATGAATTATCTGTAATATTTGAGAAAACTTTGAGAGGTAAAATAAACAGATGCTTTGTTATATTATTTTTTAGCAAGTATAAATTTTAGTATTCAATATGTTATGAATACTTACGTTTATCGCGCCGAACTATAACATCAAACAACTCGCAATCTGATTGGCTATATTGTAACTGTCATGGCCACTGTATAGAAGTCGAATCGAGTAACGCGATTGGTCAAAACCTTACTATTGTAAATACGGAAAGTATGTGTTAGCCAATCTAATTTCATTTGCAAATTTTGAAGTCAGAGCGAATGAAACATCTATACTTCGTCGACATTCAAGTACTCCTGAACTTTTCAAGTCATTCGGTTGAAGCTTTAGCAATTAAGGCTGATAATAAATAATCAAGATGGCAGTGAAAGCATTGTAAACGCTAACGTGTGTTCTAAATGTCTTAAAGAAAATTTTATATCCGAAATATTTTACTGATTAAAGTAACACGAATGAATATTAATAATACTTGATTTTTTCTGAATTTGAACAATATAAAAGCACAATGACTGAGGAGACACAGCAACCTGAAACACCCGTGCAAAATGAAGCACAGGCTAGTTCTCCGGATGTTGGTAAACTCAGAGATAACAAGAAAGAGAAATGCCGGCCTATGACTAAGGTATTAATAAAAAAGTGCTATGATCTCTTAATACTTTAAATATTTAAAATTAATGTTATATATATATATATACATATATATATAATATATATATATATATATATATATATATATATATATGTACACACGCTCGTATACAATGCATATTTGTAATTTTAATAAAATATAATTTTTAATATTATTATTTAAGATATTTATCTCTTAACAAGTTAAATTAAATTTGTCAATTAGGTAGTGATTCGTCGACTTCCACCAACAATGACTCAAGACCAATTCATTGAGCAAATTTCTCCTTTGCCTGAACATGACTATTTGTACTTTGTTAAAGCTGATATGTCACTTGGTCAATTTGCATTTTCCCGTGCTTATATTAACTTTATGGATCAACAAGATATATTTATGTTCAGAGAAAAATTTGATAATTATGTATTTGTTGACTCTAAAGGCACTGAGTATCCAGCTGTAGTAGAATTTGCACCTTTTCAAAGATTACCAAAAAAAAGAATTGGAAAGAAAAAAGATTTAAAATGTGGTACTGTGGAGTCAGATACATATTATATAAGTTTCTTAGAAAGTCTTAAAAATCAAGAAACTGATTCAACTATTGCTCAACCAAAAACAGAATATTCGTATCAGCCAGCAGATAGTAAGTAACTGGTTCAATTATAATCTAATAAAATGAAGATTTTTTTAATACAATCTTCTTTGTAATTTATTTTGTCATTACTTTTTGTAGATACGTTAAAAAAAGTTACAACAACACCTCTTTTGGAGTATTTAAAACAACGTAAACAAGAAAAGCAACGTCTCAGAGATGAAAAACGTGAAGAGAGGAGAAGGCGTGACTTGGAAAGACGGAGAACTAAAGAAGATCCAATTATATCTAAGGTGAATATACATTTGATACTATATTTGGATTATTGTTATTTCTTGTGTTATATTTTATTGCCTTTTAAATTAGTAGTTATATACAATACATATTGTTAAATATGTTATAACATGCAGAATTATGTACTTTTGTTGGTTAAGTGAAGACAAATACAGTATAGAATATTATATACTTAATAGTACAATTTTTTAAGTAAAAATAATAATGGAACTATTATATTAAACATAATTTTAGATCATAAAATGTTTATATTTTGTTAAAATGATGTATTAATTCTATGTTCTCTACTGTATTTGCTCATTTAAACCTTCCCCTTCACAGCCTGTGTATAATATTGAAGATGTCTGCTCCAAGCATTGCTTCGTTACAACTTTATCATGTACAAACTTAGAAGCCATTCGTTTTGAAAACCAAATTAAAAATGAAAACAAAGTATTTCTATCTGAAGAAAAAAATAATGATATTATTTTAAATGGTACATTAAAAATCGAAAGTAAATTACATGCTTACAAAGAATTGAATAGCTGCAATAAATCTGCAAATTCATATATAAAACCTAATAAAAGTGTATCACTTATTAAGAAATATATCAGAAATAATGATAAACAGTACAAATTTAATAATGCTTGTGATTTACATAAAGAAAGTTATATGCACAATAATCCTGAATGGGACAGAGAGAGATGTATTTATTATTGGCATAATACTAAAAATAATTACGTAGATAACAAGCATAAATTTAAATCTGGTCAATATATTGGAAAAAATGAGTATTTCTCTATGTTTTCTGAAACACAATTTACAAACATACATAATATGTGGAAATTGCATATGACAAATGATACACTCAACTCGAGGAACCATAATGCAGTGCATAATTGTGATAAATCATATAATCATAGAACTTGTAGAATAAGCTTACCTGGATTACGAAAAAATTCATGAATTTATAAACTACAAATGAATGGTCAAGAAGAATATACCATGTAATTGTACCTTGCATAAAGTGTCTATTTATGGGGAGCAAATTTCTTCCTTGAAAACTATTTTACTTTATGATCTTTTTGTAAGCTTATAGATTGTCTTTTAATATGTGATAAATTTATATACTCTTGTTAAAATATAAAAGATTTATTGTTATATAATTTTTATACAATAAATTTTTCTAACTAAGTTATTTTAAAGAATGGTGATTGTGTTTTTTATTCTTATACTAATTATGATTTATAATTACACTATTAATTTATAATGTAATTACATTTAAAATTAGTACAATGTAAATTAATCTTACATTATTTAAATTCAAGATAATTTTGTACATATAAGTAAAATTTATTGTAGGTGCTTAAGAATCCTGACTTGGATAAAGAAACAAACAAGGACAATAAAGAAAATAAAGATGAAAGAGATAAAGCATCACCGAAGGATTTAAAGAATCGCAACAAAAGGGACGAAAAATTACGTGAAAAAGTACCGCGAGATAGAGATTTGAAACCTTTAACAAAAGGATATAGAGAAAGAATGGATGATAGAAATAAGGACAGAGATATAAAGCATCAAAGAAGACATGAAGACAAAAAACTTTATGGAAGACGAGATGATAGAGACTTCCTTAAAGAAGACAGAAAAAATGATGTCAGAGATGATAGAAAATACGATATTAAAGAAGATCTCAAAGAATGTAAAGAACGAAGGATTGAAGAAAAAAGAGGTAAAAGTTATGAAAAAATGAGGCTTGAAAAAAAAAGATTAGCAGAAACTAAAAGACATAATGTGGAGCTCAATATTGATAATATCAATGTTACATGCATAATGAAAGAAAACCAAGATGCTTCTCCAGAATTTATAGAAGAAGGATTAATTTCTTCTATCTCTAAAGGAATGATGGAATCTGTAAATGAAAAAAATAATGGAAAGAACAGTGGAAACATTAAATTAAATGAAAATGAACAAGATATTGAATCTGTATTAGATCAAAATAAGGATACAGGTATTCTATAATTTTCTTAACTATTATTACATTATTATTACATTTATTTAACATCCAACATTAATGATATTATAATATTTATACATATACATCATTTATAGAAACTAGTATTCGAAATGAAAAGGATGCAACTGAAAAATCAAGATCTAATGAACATATTAATAGAGAAACTGGTATTGAAACTGAGTCTGATGAAAAAAAAGAATCAAAAGTTGTAAAAAGACGTAGTTCTCTAGAAAGTGGTGGTGAAGGAGGTACAGGGGACAATAATTGCTTGAGACGTCATAAGTCTTTAGATGGTGATGGACAAAGTAATTTACAAAAATCTGAAAATGAAGATAAGGAAAAAGATAAAAAAGATCCACGATTAGAACGTAGGATTCGAAACAAGGTATTTTTTCACGTTGTAACTAAATAACTTTATGGAAGGATACTTTATATTTAAAAACAAAACAAGAAACTTATTTAATTATATTTATTATATATTTGATATTATAAAATATAAAATATATTTTATTATTGTAGGATCGACCTGCCATGGAAATCTATAGACCAGGCATGGGAAAATTTAGTAAGCAGCGATTAGAACGGGAAAAATCAACTAACGATGATCGAGCTTCCCTTTCACAGAGTCCAACTCCAAATACTACAACTTCTACTGTTTCTAAATCTGCTAAATCTGGAGCAGAAGTTCGTTCTATGACATTTAAACGTAGTGTTAGTCGTGATATTTCATAACATGTACTGAGCTACATTTATTAATATGTACGATCTATATTGTAAACAAATAGCATATATTTTACAAATAGCCAGATCAGGATAATATCATGTTTCAATTCCATGTTCCTCCACATTTCATACTTGTATATTCAATCCCATGATATCAAATGCACAAATAATTTATTTCTTACATCACTTAATATAATTTCTCAGGAATTTTAAGTCATTTAATAATATGGATTTAATATAAGTCATGATAATAGAGGGTTAATTCGTCTCATATGCAAATGTAATTTCGTTTCATTGATAAGTTATATTGTTTACTTCTTGATTTTTTTTACGAATATTATAAAAAGGTACTTGGCATATGCTATATTTACCTTTACATAAATAAATGTTCAATAAAAAAAGAATAAGCTAAAGTTATATTATGTAAAAAAAAATTTTTACACTAGTTTTTCTCAAGAAATTGAACAAAATGCATATATTGTATGCAAATATATAATAAAATATATCTTTTTTAAATTTCTTACCATCTTTACACTTATTATAAAAACTGAATTTTGCACATTAAACATAAAGCAGAATTAAGAATTAAATTATTTTCCAATAAATAAAATGAATCTCAATAATTAATAATTATTGATAATTTAAATATTATTTCATTATACCTATATCTGTGCACGTATAAAAAATTAATGATATAATATCTTTTATCTTTATGATATTTATTAATTTTTTATGTATTATTATTTTTATAAATGTGACAATCGGGTTGAAGCTCGTACTGTCATTTGTCTAGGTGTCCTTACTGATGTTTTGGCTGAATGTTCTACTGTTTTACTGGGTTTATTCCTCTTCGGTAATGGAGACTGTGTAGTTGGAGTTGAATTCATAACTTTTCGATTACTTTTTAATCTCGTATTACCTTATAATGGAAATATTAAGAATTAATAGTATTTGATATCATAGTTATATTATTTAAAGCATTCTATTTATTAGAAAACACTTACTTTTACTTGGCGTAACTTTTTGTTCACGATCTTCATTATCTGATTCCGAACTGGAATCGGAATTATCTTTGTAGATACGAATTTTCTTCCTAGTTTTTCTTGCTGCAATATACATAATATATTTGAATATATTATATAGAATCTTTTAATATAGATATAGTTAAAATATAATTCCTACAAGTGAGAATTCTTTTTGTTACAGGTTGTGGATCTAAATCAGTATCAGAATCATTTTCATCTTCGTCACTATCCTTCTGTGTTCCTGTACGTGATTTTTGTTGTAATAACGTTGTCGGTGGTGGCATTAAAATATTATCATTTGTTTCAATGTTCTCAGACCCCTCTAATAACTCTTTTATTTTTTCCTCTAATTCTAAACATACAGATTTAGTATCAGATTTCTTCTTCGTTTGTTCTATTATACCTTGAAGTGTTTTTAATACTTGTTTGTGATGAATTTTCTCTTTTAAAAGAGGTAAACTTTCAATCAAACGTCGTACACCTAAAGTGTAGAAATATATTATACATATAATATTAATTTTTTTAAACTATATTATATCATACTTACTTTTTACACTAAATTGTAAAATTGAAAGGCAATAAGAAAGATCACACCATTGTCTTTCAGTAGTAGCAAGTTTGAATCTCGCACAAATTTTTTCGATTATTGTATCAGTTTGTTTTTTATGTTGTACCAAACTCAAAATATAACTGTAAAATAAAACGAAACAAAAGATAGAGTTAAATTTTCCAGAATATTCACATGTACGTACAGATCATAATACTTACCCAAGAATTTGTTGAAAATGACTTTCACTAAGATTTACTTGTGGATCAGATAATCGTGATAATATGTCAGGAATCACATTATAAAGAGCATAACCCCTTTGTGAAAGTTCTTTGAAAAAATATTTAGTATCTTGTTGAATCTGAATATCTTCATCTATAATACAAAGAGCTAATTCCGACACTTGACCTTTAACGCGTACCATCTCTCTCATTATGAGATTAGATAGTACCCGAACACAAGTACTACGTACGTGTTTATCTTCATCTCGAAGTCTATAAACAAAAAGTTATTTATATTTTAACTAACGAGTAGAACAATTTGAAAAATAAATTAATTACAATGCTTGAAAAATAAATTATAAAATTACCTGCCATATATATGTTTTGTCCATGGTTCTACTTGATTGGGAAATCTAGTTGTAAGATCACTTAGACCAATAAGAACATTAGCTCTGATTCCTGGATAAGGTGAACGTTCCAATATCGTAACCAATAATTGAAGATATGTTTCACAAAATACAGAACTTACTGTCATCATTTTACACAAAGCTAGTGTAGCTGCAGCTTGTAAATTTTCATTACCATATTTTTCAGGATGTTGACATACATGTGATACAATGGGCCTATAAACAAATAATAATTATATTATTTAGTATTCGTGTTATTATTATAAAACATTGATAGTGGGCATACATACATAAATTTTGTAAGTAATCCATTACCAGTTACTATTTCAGATTCCAATGCAGTATTTATAAATTCAGCATCAGTATCATCTGCTGCACCCTCTAAAGCATCTTCTCCATTATCCTCTTGTAAAATCTATAAAACATTTGTTGTTATTAAATGAAAAAATCGAAAAAGAATATAAATATCTATAGAAAATAGATATATCAAACCTCTTTAGCACGCACACTTCTATTACAACTACTTATAGATGTTATAGATACGTTGCGTTTTGTATTGTCTTTATTTAAATCCTTATTTTTCTTTAGGTCTTGTATATTATTTCTTCGTTTTAATTCCCTGTATATTTCTATATCCAAGTGCACCATTTCTCTTATAGCAATATGTCCAACTATGTGTAATAATTTTGATAATACAATGGAAGATATAACTATTGATTTATCATTTTCAACAGTAAATTGCTCAGTTTTGTAAATATCCAATAAAAAATTCTTTATTAAATGATGAGGTTGGTTAGCTAACTTAAATTATAAAATATATTTGAAAATTAAATATAAATAAAAGAAAAAAAAAACGAGAGGATAATTGTACCAATATTAAAAAAAACTCACCTTATATACCACATTAATTGCATCAGTAGCAAATGAAATATAGCCATTTTCTTTTAGATTATAAAAATTATCTTTTAAAAGTGTAATAATTTCTTGGAACATGCTGTGATTATTTGGATACCTATATAAAATGAATTTTTATTATAAAAACTTCTATTTTAAATACTATATTTATTAATTAAATACTTTATTTTTTACCTAATAGGGGCAGCTTCAATATTTTGATTCTCTTGCTTGATTTTCTGTAAAGTCCTGCAGGTATCTCGAGCCAAAAGAAGATCATTTTTTGCTCGTGGTCCTAGTCCAATTTTTACTAATACATCTAAATTTTCAACTATTATTCCACTCTCAGTCTGACCTATCATCATTATTAATATTAAAGCAGCTCTACTCTCTATTGGTGTTGTATCAGGTAATTTCATTGAAAATATTTCCCATAATACCTGTTTATAAACGCCATAAATAAGCACACAAAAATTTTCTTTTTAACAATTTTCTTCCATATGACATACCTGTAATGTTTCTTCACTTATTTCTTTATCATTATACCATAATTTAATTAATTCTTCTAATGATGAACTTTGCCCAGGTTGAAGTTTTTGCACCAAATTAATTAAAGACTTTACACAAATAATAGCTCTTTGTCTATTTGATTTTTGGGACTGATTGCTATTAAGATATATTTGCTTATACACTGTAGCTACATTTCGGCGTACTGATTGATCATTATGTAGAACTAGAAACAATGCTTTATTCACTGAAGCTGTTGCTCCTGTTACACCAAATTGACATGCTATGCCAAGTAAAGTACATGCTTCAATAGCATCACTAGATGTTGTAGAAAAAAGTAATGCTTCTACTAGAGGTATAGCGTTTTTTAATTTTGTTGCAAATTCTAAAGAATTCTTTAACAGATAATTGTATTAATAAATCTTTCTAATCATTATGTATGCATTAATTATGCAAAAAGTATAATTTTTTACCTCTAAATAATTTATAAGTCGCTTTTGTGCTTTAATTTCTTCTTTTTGCTTTTTTTTCTTTGGTGATATGTTTTCTTTAGTTACCGTATCTTCTGATTCCATAAAAATTTTTAATAGAAAAGTAAATAGACATTCCCTTTTTGCCTCAGAAGAAAGATTTTCTATTTTAGGAGTCTCTTGCAATTTTGTACAAATTATCCATAAATATGATACAGCATCAAAAACTTCTCCGTTTAACATTAATTGTCTTATTTTTTCAAATGCAGAGTTTGGATCAATATCATCATTTGTTGTTTCTTTGCCATCTGCAAGATAATATATACAATTCTTAAATTCTGTAACATATAAATAAGAACAATATTTTTCTAATAAAGTGTATAGAAATATTTACCCTCCCTGTTTTCATTGTGGCTTTCTATAATTTTCTTGATAGCTTTATTTATATCTGGAAGTAAAGTATTCCAGAGTTCTAATCTTTCTCTATCTCCACGTGCACTATTACTGGCAAATAGTGTCTGTAATTCTTTTAATTTTATTTTTTCTCTCTCCACTGATTTAGAAAATTCTATCTCTTCTAACTATGACATAAGAATTAAAAATAAATTTATTCCGTTTTACATATACTATCATCTTATGATCATTTCATTGGCTAATGAAATAACTTATACTATATATCTATATATTACTGACCTTAGCAGCAAAGGGATTACTTTGAAGTAATGTTCTTAATAATTGTAATGCCTGTTTACGAACATTTGCACTTTTATCTTGCAATCGTGATATACAAGTACTCAACAGTTTCCCTTGTATTGCTAAAGGTATAGCCCCTTCATGACTTAAATTTTGCCAAACATGCAGTACTTTAGATCTTACATATGAATTGCAATCCATTATATGGTCAAATAAGCTATTAAGATATTCGTCTCGTTGTTCTTTTTGTTCTGGAGTAAGATCTTCATTTGTCAACACTGTTAGGACTACTGTGCCTATGATTCCAATGGCACAATTTCTCATAATATAATACTATAAATTTTAATTTCAATATTAAATTTTAATTGAATTATTAATAAAACTATAAATTTAATATATTAAAATTTTAAAAATGACATATTAAAAATCGTACTTCATTTTCAAGATATTCCAATATATCACCCATGATTGGTAACATAATATCAGGTTTCAAAGTAGCTATATTTTCCAAGAAAGTAGATATATTGCGACTTTCTGCTTCTGTTGGTTCAGTTTGATCAATTTCTTTTATTACTTGTTTTAAAAGACCATTACATCCACATTCAGCATCCATATGGACAACACCAGTGGCAATATAAGCCGGCAATGTGTCACACAATTTAACTAGCTATCATATTTTTTTATTATTTAAATATCTTCTAAACTTTGAAATTAATAAACATAAAATTTACATACCTGAACAATTCTTACAACACAAATTATAGCATGATTGTATTTTTTAATAAGAATTCCCAAAATCTACCAAAAAATAAGAATTTTTATAATCATATTTATGTATGTAATAACATAAAATATGAAAATCATACCTCAAAAATTGTTTGTCTAGTATGTTTTTGTTTGATATCCTTGCAATGTTCCATTACATTATAACATATTTGTGATAATACTCTGAAAGAATAGAAGTGTTATTAATAACATTTATATAGAAATACTATTTTGCAATAATATGTTATCTATTCTGATAGTTTTTCTTAAACTTACGATACAAATGAATCTTCAACAATTGAAGGTTTCCAAATTTTTTGTAATGGCAATTGAAGCCACCGATATATAAGTTCTAATACTTTTTGTCGTTCATCATTCCATTTATCTTCTTCATCAGATTTTGCATTCTTTTTACGCTAAAAAAAAAAGAAGTGACATCAGCATATTACTTGTATCATATATTAACAAATGTACAAATAAATAAAATTTTTACAGGATTTTGTATGTTACTTGAATCTTTACTTATTTGATCATTTATATGACAAATGAATTGTGAAAGTAAATAAGCCAACATTTTATTGATACATAAGAACTTCGGTCTTTCTTTTTCTTCTATTTCTTTCCCTTGATCAAAAATCTTTTCCATATCTGTTACCAATATTTGTATCCCTATGTTAAGAAAATTTATTTAATATATATTGATATTAATCTTGATTTAAATACAGACCTTTAAAAATTCTTCTAAAAGAAATTAAAGCAAATTGTAATTCTATTTTATTGCCATGGACCAAAACAGCAAAAAATGTATCAAAACAAGTTAAAATAAAACTTGCTCCATCAGCTTGCAAAGTATTTCTAGAAGCTAAAACAATATTTATAACATTCATTAAATTTATCTAAAAACTTGAATAGTTTTTATAAACAATTTATTATAAACAATTACTTACCTTCTAAAGCTTTTGGTATCATACCCAATGAAATAATTTTTTCTACAGAATACTGTCCAGCATGTGATGTTAAAAGTTCATCCTTGTTTAAAGGAATTATGAAATCTTTTATCATTTTTATATTTATTTTATATATTTGTTTGATTATCACAATTATAGAAATAGTTTATAATAAACAGTGAATTGTGTAGATAAAAACTGCTAACGACACAAGTTTACCACAGATTGAATTGTAAAGTTCGCTGTTTTTAACTGTCACTTTTCAATTTCACTGCTGACAATATATAAAAAAAAAAACATTATTTTACATAATATAAATATATACACGTTTCTATATTTAAATACATTCTATTTATGAAAAGAAATTATTTATATTTAATTATTTAGTATAAAAAAATATCGAATTTTTACTATAGTTAACTAACTTCCAAAAAATATATTTTTACTAAAATGATGGTCAAACTGAATCACCATTGAGCGTATAAAAGAAAACGGCGCGATGTCATTGAAAATAGAAGAAAAGATATTACGTGTAAATAATCAATTATGTTATTTTTCAACAAATGGTAAATATTTAGCAATTGCATTTCAAGCAAATTTAATTGTAAAGAATGTAAAAACATGGAATACTGTTCAATCATTCATTTTTTCAGACATAATCGAGGTTAGTTTGTATATATAAATCGTTAATAACTAGCCTTTTTTTCTTATTTTAAATATATATTTATTTTAGTATATAGAATGGGCTCCGAATAACGAGTATATTTTATGTGCTAATATAAAAAAAGCTGTTGTGCAAGTATATTCGTTAAATTATCCGCAATGGAAATATAAATTGATAGAAGGCAGTGCTGGTTTAGCGAGTATTACTTGGTCATCAAATAATAAGCATCTTCTCACATTATCAGAACTCAATGTATGTCTAATACTTTTTTTAATTTTTACCTTTTTTTTTGCATTATAACTAATGATCAAGCTTAAAATTGAATATTTAAATGATTATAAATTATTCATATTTTATTATATCTATGTTATATTGTCATGTCTTTTTTGATTATTTAGATTCAGGTATCTATATGGTCACTAGAAGATAATAGTGTATTACATATTCCAAATTTGAAATCATCAGTATTTAATAAATTAATGTTTAGCCCAAACGGTGATCGATTAGCTTTGATAATAACAGATAATGGGCATGAAACAGTAGACATTTATAAAACCTTTAATTGGAAAATAAGTAGGGTAAGTAAAAAATTATATTTTGAATAAAATTATAAATCTTTATTTTTAAAAGTGTCAATATTATAAATCCTAATAGTATGGTCAGATCCACAGCTTGCCAATTGTAACTCATTATATTGATTATTATCTTGAGGTCTAAAGGCAAGTTTCTTCACAGTTAAGTGATGAGCTTGTGCAGTATTATATATTATATATTTCTTCCACAGACAATCTTCTGTTTTTAATATAAGTTTATAAACTTCAATGTGACCTGCTTCATAGCCTACAGCTAAGATATAATTTTCCTCTATTTTTAATGGGGCAAAAGAAAGTGCTGTAACTGATTGATTTTGTACATCTAAACTTGTTAATGGTACAATAGTTTTAACTTCCTTTACAGTTTCATCCCATATACCAATTTTACCATCTCGAGATCCAGTTGCAAAATATAGAGAATCATGTGACCATGCACAACACCAAATTATACGAGAATGAAGATTATCTCGTTTTGAGCTACATGCAACTAGATTGTAAAAGTTTTCATTGCATTCGTATAATGACCATCTTCTATCTCTAGACACAGACAACAAATATTTACCATTAGGTGAAAATGAAAGCTGTGTAACAGTCAGCTGATGAAATGATAGTTTTTGAATTTGTGACCATATTTTTGTATCCCACAATATTATAATAGAATATTCTGGTGAAGTTGATCTACATGCTGTAGCTAACAATACTCCATCATATCTAGCAGCCATAGAAAATATTTCATATCCATGTCCATATAATTTTTGTAATTCTGGCCAAAGTGTATCTTGCATTAACTCTTCTTCTGTTAATGGATTGTAATCTTCA
This sequence comes from Vespula vulgaris, assembly GCF_905475345.1. Taxonomy (NCBI): domain Eukaryota; kingdom Metazoa; phylum Arthropoda; class Insecta; order Hymenoptera; family Vespidae; genus Vespula; species Vespula vulgaris. The sequence continues at coordinate 5,591,717 of NC_066590.1, read as the reverse complement.
TTCTTTAAACAGTTTTCATTTTTTTTAACTTCTGTATCAAATATTGCTTTATTTGTTAATCCAAGTGCTGGTACATTAGCACCTTCAGCTACCATATTTTCGAAGTCATCTGTATTTGCAATCTGTGTCAAATATTTTTTGAAGTTTGATGGTGCAGTGAAAATACGTACTACTTTTTCTTCTGCACCTGAAGCAAACATATAAGGTTTCAATATTGCTAAACATGCCATATTATATCCATGCACTTGTGGGCGACCAATCTCATGCCATAGTTCTGTTAAACCATCTTTATATGGTGCATGAATTCGTGTTGTTTGATCCGTACTGGTAGTGATGAGAAATCTATTACATTAATAAGGATATTTCTGTAATTCATATTATAAAAACTATTAGGATACATTATCTATGGTACAAACCTCCCTTTGGGATCCCAACAAAGGTCTACTACTTCTCCAAAATGTCCATTAGGTGCAAATCTTGGAATCCAATCTTCTGCTGAGCTAGAGTATTGCCATATATGAAAAGATCCATGATAACTATGTGCTAATATATTTAATCCATCTGGACTAAACTTGCATGTATAAAAGCCCAAAGAATTTCCACCAACTTCACCAACTCTTACAGTTTCATACCATATTCCAGTAGTAGGATCTGGTTCCCATATAATCATTGATTTATCTAAAGAACATGATAATAATTTTATTGAATTATGATTGATGCCATCTTTTTTTTTCACTGGATACCAATGTACACCATATATCCAGCCTTCATGACCACTAAGAACAGATTCCAAAGTAGTGTTATATTTTATTCCATCAACTTCAAATAAGTGTTTCTTTTGCTCAAGTATTTCCTCACTTGATTTTTCTTCTTTGTATATAGAAATTTTCCATAAACGTATTGTGGCATCTTGCGAGCCAGTTGCTATTAAAATATTTCCTTCTATGTCATTTGTAATATCTATACATCTAATCCAATCTTCATGTCCAAGTAAAATTTGAGCCTTTTCAAAGTTTAAATCTGTAGTTTTTGAATTTTGAATATATAATTGAATTGAAGAATCTTCTAAAGCTATCACTAGTAAAGAATAATTACTATATGGTAAATATGATATAAAAGCTTCTATAGGTAATTTTCTTCCAAATGTTAATGTTTGAAAACATATAGCATTATTATGGTCATTTCGTAGCCATAATTTTAAGTCTCCTGTACTTGAACCAGTACAAATCAATAATTTGTTGAAAGATATATCATTGAATGTATTATCAAGGTATAAATAATTACTGAAAGTAACAATTTCACCCACATTCAGAATAGAAGTACACTTGAAAGAACCATGTATATTACTCCAAATAATTGCAGTACCATCTGATGAACATGATAATATTTCTGTTTCTGGATTTCCATTCCCAAATTTAATCCATTGCACTGTATTAACTCGATTTTTGTGACCATGAAGTGTTTGTAAAACTTTACCAATTTTTGAAAAATCTGGATTATATATCGCCACTGCATTACATGCTGCATAACAAATTAATTTGTTTCTTCCCCAATCAATTGAATGTGGAACACGATTGCAAGCACAAGATATGTAGGAAGTTGTCATTTTCTACAATTATTTGAGAAGGGAGGCTAAATATAAAAATAATTTATTAATATTAGTAAATAAAGTGTGAATAAATTTTAATAGAAATAATCGGAGGTTATAGTAGCAATTTAAAAGTCGATAATAGCAATACTATAAATGAATTATTCCCTAGGAAATATATGCTAGAGACTTATGAAATTGGTAAGTTTGTTGAACTACAATGGTTGATTTTTACTTGCATTTAAATTCAAATGCGTAATAGATTTCCATCTACTTTTTATTATTGTTCTTGTTGTTTTTATTATAATTGTTTTATTATTATTATTATTATTATTATTATTATTATTATTATTATTATTATTATTATTATTATTATTATTATACAATTGTATAAATTAGCATTTATTTAATTGATTAAGAGTAATATTAATAAAAAGAAAAAATATTTTTTAGAAACTTATATGTGAACGTTTGAATAGTATCAGTGGCATATCTTGGTCTCCAGACAATGATTTATTGTGTATTTGGTGTTCATTAAGCAATGAATCAAAGTTAATTATATATTCTACTCTTAAGGAAAAAAATATTGGTGTGTTTTCTCCATTAAAAAACAAAAATATTTCTGATGTAGAACATGACAAAGTAAGAGAATTGAAAGGAATTGAGAATGTAAAGTGGAGTGCCAGTGGTCAATTACTAGCAGTTGTTGGATTTAATGAAGTGGTATATACATATATATATATATATATATATACATCATACATACAAATAAATTTTATACTGTACTTGATTAAATCCTTCTTAAAAAAATTTTATTCAAAGTAAATTTTTGATTTATATAGATAGTAGTTCTTAATCATGTAACATGGGATCCAATTTTACAATTATATTTGGAACCTGTTATTTCTGAAAATAACTACTTAAATAAGGTTTATAAAGAATGTGTCATTCATTCAAAAAATTCTGTTAAACCTTCTATCTTAAATAGCAAACATACATGTAAGTGATTTATATGAAGTATATTATTTTCTCTGAAAAATTTTGGAATTAATAAACATTCTTTTAGTGGAAGAAGAAAGTGGCCGACCATTAAATATTAAAATTGGTAGAATTGATAATAATAAATTTTCAATTGCCAAAATTGATATTTTAGAATATAGCTCATGTGGTAGATATTTAGCTATAAAACATCAACTATATCCCAGTACGTTATGGATATGGGATTTAGTTGCTGATTATATTGATTATTTATTACTTCAAAACACTATTACAGGTATAAAGTTCTTGAAACTAATTTACTCAGTGATTAAAATGTTAAATGATTTGTGATATTTTTTATTACATTTATAGCCATAAAATGGAATCCAATGCATATTCATTTATTCGTCTTTTGTGAATGTGCATACATATTTGAATGGACACCAGATAAAGCATTATGTATACCTACACCAAACAATATAACAGCCTTAAATGCTCATTGGCATCCTAATGGAAAAATGTTTATACTTTATGGCTATAATAAAGTTGCTGTTTGTCAGATGGAGAATAAATTTTAATGATATACATGTGTGTACTAATAATTCTTTTTATTATATAATAAACTTTTATAAGATTTGTTAAAGCATTTATTTTATTTTATGTAATAGGACACATAGTATTACTTATATTAATTTTGTATTAAACTAACAAACTATTCAGTTAAATGAGACAAACTGAATAAAGATGTAAGAGCTGCAAAATAACATTTCATAATGTAGCTTTACCACCGTGGATTTTATTTTATTTTTTACGCTATATATTATAGAAATAAATTATTTGAAATACTTGAAAAATTTAATTAAACAAAATTAATAATTACTAATAATAAAAAAGTTTATTTTCCTAAGCAAATTAAGATGACATAGTGACGTTCGATGTTGGTCTAAATGAAAATGAAGTTGCTAGAGACTCGTGGAAGATGGCGCCACTTTTGCATTGCCAATCTAGTTATCTTTGGAAATTTCTAGATCATCGATCATGAATATATACATATATATACATCTCTATTTAACTATTTAGTTTGTGTAGTAAACGGTACAGGTGAAAACAAGTAGTTACATTAATGAAAGCTAGTTTTCTAATGTCGCATTGTTAAACAAAAACGCTCTTTATTAGTTTTTTTTATTGGTCATACTACACATTTTATCTTTCATAAAATTATATACATACAAAAGTATTATTTTAAAAAGAAGATAAATGTATATGTATAATAAGTTAAGGTGTATAACGCTCCTTAACCTTACTATTGTTAATTTCGCAATATATCAATATATTTAATTCGCATTTTAACATCAAAATCAACAACAAAATTGTGAAATTTATTGTAAAAAATTAAACAAGTTTTTATTTTTATTAATAAATATATGTTTCTTAGTATTTTTATATTATACGATTATTTATTACGTTTTGCAAAAATATTAAGAGATCATGTCTGCTAATAGTCCTCATACAGAAAAGGAATTAGATTTAAGTAATGCAGGACGAGGTGTATGGCTTGTTAAAGTACCAAAATACATTGCTAACAAATGGGAAAAGGCACCCGGAAATATAGAGGTCGGAAAATTAAAAATAACTAAGTAAGGTTATACCAGCTAATTGATACAAAATATATTACATTTTTTTTTAATTATTAAATAGCTATCTTATATTTTATATATTAGAAATCCTGGTCAAAAAGCAGAAGTATCTCTTAGGCTATCAGAAGCTGTTTTAGCTTTAAAAGAACCAGGGGAGGAAGATATTCCAAAACAGCATAGACTTGATGTTACTACAGTAACTCGACAAATGTTAGGAGTCTTTTCTCATGTTACACGTAAGTACTTAAAACATAATATTATTTTACAAGATAGTTTTTATGCATTATTAGTAGAATAATTTTGGCTAAGAAATTTTTATATAACTTATTTTATTTATAATATAGCATCAGTTACATCTGATAGTATTGTTCCTGAAAGTGAAAAACTATATATGGAAGGAAGAATAGTGCAAAAATTAGAATGTCGTCCATATGGTAGGTTTTATTTGTAGAAAACATTTTGTGCAAAGATAAATGTATGTTATATTAGTATTACTTCAACATTATTTATTTATTTTTATTATTTTTTAGCGGATAATTGTTATATGAAATTAAAATTAGAAAGCATAAAAAAAGCATCTGTACCACAAAGACAAGTTCAACAATTAGACAGGGTAGTGCAAAATTTCAAACCTGTATCTGATCATAAACATAATGTAAGTATTCTTTATTTATTTATAATAATATGCAATGTCATAAAAATATGATATATTTTATAGATTCAGTATGCTGAAAAGAAGAAAGCAGAAGGAAAGAAAATGAGAGATAATAAAGATGCAGTCTTAGATATGCTCTTTGCGGCATTTGAAAAACATCAGTATTACAATATCAGAGATCTTGTAAAAATTACAAGACAACCAATTGTAAATTATAAAGCCAATCGATAAATCTAAAAATCTAAATTATAATATAATTATTATTATGTACTAATATTATTATTATATATAAATTTTAGGTATATTTAAAAGAAATTCTTAATGAAGTATGTAACTACAACTTGAAAAATCCACATCGAAATATGTGGGAATTAAAACCGGAATATCGACATTATAAGGAAGAAGAAGAGAAATCTGCAGAAAATGATTCTAAAAAAACTAATGAATCTGATGATGATTAAAATAGTATCTGTGTATATAAATAACCTTATTTTTAAAAGAGTATATTGCTAGGACCCCAAATAAAAAAGTATTTATTTTTCTAAATAAATGATAACATTACTGAAGACTGATAAATTAAGATTCAATTATCCTTTGTGTTTGGTTTGCATTTTTAATACAAATTACAATTGACGCGTACTTTATAAAATTATGAGTTGTTACTTTTATGTCACATTTCGTGACGACAAAATGCAAGCAGTATATTATATTGCATTATAAAACAAATTGTAAATAAAATTTCATTATAATATTACTAATTTTTAAGAATTCTACGAAAATTAATATAAAATATTATTATATTTTATAAAATATAATGAAAAGACATTTTAATGAGATAATATAATCGCAAGGGAAATATTCTTATATTATTATATTATGATTGATACAAATTACACTTTATGGTTTCTTATCTGAATAAACTTCTCAATCATATATGATCTTGAGTCCCTAGTTTTTCACTATAAATAACTTCGATAAGCTAAGACAATTTTATTTAGATATCTCAACTCAATGCAACTTCGGGAAAGTGCAATATAGATAGTCAAAAATGTGTTCATATCTTTTGTGATGATCTCTAATTTATTAATATTTATGTTAATTAACATATGATCAAATTTAATATATTATATGATACAAAATAGATCTTGTAAACAATTGTGAAGATAAATATGTCAACTTAACCTCTTAAATTTTTAACGTAATTAATCAACGGAGTACAAAACAGACGTAAGATTTAATAATCTTTTATAAATTTATAATTCATATTAAATTAAATGATTTCATTAAATATAATGATTTACCTTCAAAAATATAAGGTGATATAGATATCTGATGCATTATTACATCTCATACTTGTTTTTGTTTAATAATGTTATTTTATTTAGAATTATGTTTAAATTGATAATGAATTTAATTATTTAAATTTAACCTAATTAATATAAAGATATAATTTCTTTGTTATTCACATAGTAACATGTAATCTAATTATATATTTTGTAATTTTTTTTTATCAGTTAAACAATATAATTAATATATTTTCTTGAATTAAACTTGATATATCTAATATTTTATATCTTTTTAGGAAATCAAATACTTTTTTAAGAAATATTTATACATTATTTCTTGATGGATCGCCTCAGGAAAATATTTGCCAAAAAGTATAATTTAAATTAATAATGCAAAGATGTAATTTTAATCAGTAAAATTTACCTTTTTTCATCAAAAAATTCTATTCACTTTTTAGGCAGTCTGCTTATATTAATGATGACTTAGAAACATTTAAAGAAAAAGGAGAACGATGGAAAAGTATATATATAATTTATTTTACTATGTTTCTTATGTCTCTTGGATTCAGCATAGTTTTAACTGGAGTTTGGCCATATTTAGATAAGGTATAGTTTAAAATAACAAACATTAAAAAAGTATAGAATTATATTGATTACTTTATACTTCTATTTCAGTTAGATCGCACAGCAGGGAAAGAATATATGGGTTATGTAGTAGCAGCTAATCCTTTAGGTCAAATGCTATTTTCTCCATTAGTTGGTTGGTGGGGCAACAAAAGAGGGTCTGTAAGACTGCCCCTTTTAATTACATTACTCCTTTTTATCTGTGCATCAGCAATGTATAGCATCCTAGAAATTCTACCAGGTGATAGAAAGGCTCTTATGGCTAGTGCCAGATTCCTCGTTGGAGTTAGTTCTGGTTAATGAATTTTCAATTATTTATCTATCAATTATCTATTCTACATCTATTAATACAGTTGAATAAAAAAAATGAACAATGAAAGTATAGGATTAATATTTTAAATGTGTTTGTATGTACTACTTTCATTATTCTAATAAAAGTTGTTATGATTAATACAAACATTAACAGATTTAACCAATTTTATTTTATATTATTTCCAGCAAATGTTGCAGTGGCTAGATCATATTTGTCTGCAGCTACAAAACTTTCAGAAAGGACTCAGGCAGTTTCTATGATTACTCTTGCACAGGTAAGATTTTTGTACATCATATATACAAAATAATTCTCTTTATTAAAGTATCATAATATTTATGTAATAAAAAATTGATATCAATTAAAATTTTAGGTCTTAGGATTTGTAGTAGGACCTGGTTTACAAGCTGCTGTTACTCCACTTGGTGATAAAACTATATATTTTTTAAGTCTACCATTTAATATGTATACAATGACTGGTTGGATAAATGTTGTAATGGGAATTATTAATTTCATTTTATTTTTACCATGGAGTTTTAAAGAGCATACAATTGCTATAAGAGAAGCTATGCGTAATGGTGGGAAAGCTACTGGTAAGAAATTATTTCCTTTTTTATAGTATTACATATTTTCTTATTCTTATCTGTCTGTTTAACATAATTAATTTTTATTACTGAATATCATTTTAAATTGCAGAAGAAGAAGCATGGAAGGCAATAAAATCTGATTATTTAGCAGCTTGGACATTAATCTGTGCTTTTTTTGTTTTGGTTTTTAATTTCGTTCTTCTAGAAACGTAAGAAAATAGTATTTATTATTTTTAAAGATATATATTTAAATGTTATATATAATGATCCTTTGGTTTACTATTCAATTTTATTTATACTATTCAGATTGGGTACTCCTCTTACAATGGATCAATTTGGTTGGTCAAAAACTGAATCTTTATATTATTTGGGACTATTAATGAGTATTGGTGGTGTGATAGCATGTATTACGTTTGTAATGATTGGACCTATTTGTAAAAGGTAAATTCTTTTTACAATGTAAAAAAAAATTTTAGAGTAAATAATATTTTCCTTATTTTATATTTTTGTGTAATAAAAGTATATTTTTAGCTATATACGTAAATTTTATTTCTAATTCAAACTAAACTTTTTTTTTTTAGATTTGCTGAAAGAAAAGTAATGGTATGGGGTGGCTTCCTATTTATGTTTATTGGACGACTATTTTGTATACCATGGGGGCCTGATCCTCCAAAGATTGCTGATCTTGGATGTAACTTTTGATCAAATATATCAATCATTATTATAATTATTTTAAAGTTATATTTCATATAGTTTTGAAAATGTATTTTAATTTTTTTTTTATATATTTTGTAGCTTTCAACAATATAACTGCAAATGAGAATGGTTCAGAAATATTAGGATGTCAAAGTACTCAAGAATGGTGCAAATATACTCCACAATTAACTGTAATACAATTTATTATTGGATATAGTTTCACTAGTGTAGGATATCCCATAGGAGTTACCTTAATACAAACTATATTTAGTAAAGTTCTTGGGCCGCGACCACAAGGTGTCTGGATGGGATTAATGACAGGTGCTGGATGTGCTTCCAGAGTTTTGGGACCAGTTTTTGTTAGCATGATTTACACGCGCTTTGGAACATATCATACTTTTGGTATTACAGGAGTAATGTTATTAGCTTCCATGGTATGGTTACAAATAGTGAATAGACGTTTAGTACCACCGACAATAATTAAGAGAAATAATATAGGAGAAGAACAAAAACAAGATACTGCAATACCTTTAGTTCACACTAAATCTCATATTGAGGAAATAAATGAAACTCACAAATCTGATACTAAAATAAATTATGATAAAAAGTAAACATTATTATGAGAAAACTGGAATTTGATTTGTGATATCATCTCGATATCTGCATATAAATAATATTCACTTCAATCATACCTTTTCATATAAAGAATTAGAAACAAATTGAAATTAGAAGCTTTAATAGCATCAACAAATATTTTACTTGCACTCTATTATGAGCATAAGTCCAAACAATCATCATAGATTATACATACAAATATGATATTATGATATAAGAAGCAATATATTTTGATGCCTATTTACATTTTTTTATTATACAATACAATTTTTAGAAAAAAGTATATATAATAAATGAAAGAAAGACTATCTGTATATAATCATAGGGATAATTTTGCAAATTTTATTAATCGTACAAACTAAACTATTAGAATACAGAAATAACATAATTTTTTCTCTTAATTTTAAAAATATTAAACCGAGTATTATTTGAAAAATTATTAAATCATATACCATTTATTTGAAATAATAACATTTACATTTTACAGTTGTTAAAATATAGTTTTGAGCTATATTCATCTGTATTGAAAAAATGAAGAAAATAACATTCGTGTAAATTATAAAATTATAATTCATTTAATATTCTGTCAACAGGATTATGTTACTGTTATTATAATAAGTAAAATTGGTGAATATATTAATAATTACAAATAATTATCTTGCCAACAAATGAAATTCTAATGTACTTACATTAAGTCTAATGTGATAGTTGAATATATAACTAAAGATGTGTATTTTGATCATAGTTGAGTAAAAGTAAAAAAAAATATATATAACCATATATATAAATTATAAAAAGTAATATTATTTTAAATAATAATATATCACTTGAAAAAACTATTTGTAATGGAAATACAATTTATATAAAATAATCTGTTATATATAAAAAAATAATTTTCCTTCATATTGAAATATATTGTTTATATAAAACGTATTGTTATTATGAGATAATATTGTGCATATAAATTTTTATTGTGGAAAAAATAATTTTTACATGAATAATAATATTTTTACAAAAATTGGTTTATATTAAAATTATTTATTTTTACTGCAAAAAGGAGATTCGACCAAGGATATTCTCAAGGATTCCCACGAATTGCATACAATAAATATTTTTTTGTACTAAAAGAAAGCTAAGATAATTGCAGTAGGATAATCATTTAAATTATTATAAAGCTATGTTTCTTAATAAGAGAGAATTGTTTATTTATTGAACAGATTGCGTGAACGAACGTTGTAAAATTACTAGTGGCACCCTTTTGATTTTTTGAGATGGTTTTATTTTTATGTATAAACTATTCTCGAAGAAATACGAAAAAATTTATTGACATGATTTTTTTTTAAGAAAATAAAATTTTTTCAAAAATTCTAGAAGTCACATCCTCACTTAAATTTTCATTTTTTAAATGAGACATTATTCATTAAAATCGGTCAAGAATTATGCCTACACTTATTGTTAAACCATTATGAAATTAGGCGTGATAAATAGCCTTAAATAAAAAATAGTTAAAAAAGAAGAAAGCATAAATCCTATTTTTTTATTATGTGCAATAATATTTGTACGAATGCAACGTATCAATTGCAAAAAGTATATTTTTGTCACATTTTATTACATTTGAAGACTTCTTTCAAATTTAAAAAATTTATAAATCAATATACATTTAATTTAAACTTAATTTTTTAATTTTTTAATCGACTAATTATATAATTTAAATTATTATATAATTTAAAAAATATTATTTCTTTACAATATAATAAACTAGACATAAAAGTATCGATAAAAAATCGTAAAACATTTTGATATAAATGGCTTCTTTTTTCGATAAAATCAAATTTTACGATAAGATACGATAATAAATCTCAGATTTCTAATGTCTAATCCATATTTATAAAGTAAAAAATCAAAGCACACATGCATCTTATAAATAAAATTTACAACTATAATTAATCTTTCTTCTTTGGTTTTTTGGGATTACGTGATCGAGACTTAGCTTTACAAAGAGGACAAATTGGTGCATTTCTATGGATTTGTTGATGGCATGAAAGGCATGATTTCATTGGTGGTGGCTGTTGCCTAAAATAAAATTATAAAAAATACATTTATATTTTAATGGAAATTTACTTAACTATACGTATATGTAAATATAAAAATATATTATAGATTAAATTGGAGATATACCAGTGGTACCTGAATGTTGGAGCAGGTGGACCAGGAGCAGGGGGCAATGGTCTAGGCTCTGGCTTACTAGGTCCTTGAAGAGGTTGAGGAGCAAGAAAAGAAGCTGAACCACCTGGATGTCCAGGATGATGTAAACTATGAGGAGGTAATAAGTCTTCTCCACGAACTTCTACTCTCCATTCTGCTTTTTGCATTGGTCTTTCAAAGTAACTGCAAATAAACCGTCTACGCGATAAAAAAATAAATTTACCTAAATTAATTTTTTAACCTAACTATTTTGAGATTAATTAATTCTATATATGAACATATATCAATTATGATTCTTATCTTTCATAAATAATAAAACTACTTACTCAGGAGAAATAAGATCTGATTCTGTTTCATACAATTCAGGTAATCTTTCCAAACCTAATACTTCTCTACGCATTCTATCAATATCATGTTTTAATGGTTGATAATTACTATTATGTATAAGTTTGGCAGTTTCCCGTGATCTATTCCTTGCTTTTTCTGCTTGATGTATTACAGATTCCATCTGTAATAATATAATATATGCAATTATATTTAATGATTTATATCCTATATTTATTTTTTTTTAGATATTAAAAATTTTTATAATAATTGTTTTTACCACATTGATATCTGCATGTATTTGACGTAATTCTTCAACATGTGCCATTTTTTCTTGCATAAGTAAATCCATTTCTTGTTTATATTCTAATAAACATTTTTCTTCTTGTTCAGTTTGTTCTACCTCTTGCAATATTCTTTGTTTCAGTTTTTCTAATTGTACAGTTTTAGCTCTAAAAGTATTGATAATAATTATCTTTATATAAATCACAAATAATAAAGAAATTAATAAAAACTTTTTATTAGTATTAATACTCTTATTTATTTCTTTGTTTGATTGTTATATGACTAAAAAATATGAAAAATATAAATATGTAAAAGTTCAAACCTGATTTCTTTTAGAGCCTCCAATTTTGCAAAAATAACTGTAGTCTCAGTAGCTGACATTGTACAATTGAACCAGGAATCTTTATTTATTATGGGCGTTCACGGATTTACACTAATGCCTCCTTGTCACAAATAATATGTATAAGAGCAGATTATAAAAGACTGATTCAAAACACACAATAGTACTTTTATAGTATAATAAATTATATTCATTCATGTAAAAACTATATGTTAAATGCAATCTAACATAATTATTACAGCATATACATAGAACAATATACAAATTAAAAAGAATTCTCTCAAGCAAAGATCGGTTTCATGTTGTTTATAGCTTATTACAGTTTACTAGTGATTTAAACGTTCAGATGGCACTGTAGTACAAAATAACGCTTATTATGCTCAAATTATTCAAAAAAAGAAGGACCAATCAAGTATATGTATTTCTAAATATTGAACGAAAGGATTGGTTGTTCCTTTATCGTAACTGTATGAAGATTCTAAAATAATAAAAAAATTCTATATAAATGCAAGTATAGTTAATTTGAATATAAATGAAAAACTAAATATTATCGATCTAATATATTGAATAATTTAATAAACATTTTCTTGCATAGCTCTTAACATTTTTTATATTTTGTTCTTCATTATCAAAATGATGAGGTGTTAAAATTTTGTCCATATTTGTAATATTATGTTATATATATATATATATATATATATATATATATATATATATATACATATATATTTATTTATCTATCTTTTTATACTGTAATTATTTATATAAATTATTTTATTACTAACGATTGCATTTACAGAAAGTATATTAAATGTACTTAATTCTATGTACTTTCAACCCTTTCAATTAATATTTTTGGTTCATAAAGAATCGACTCTGACATATATAGTAGTAAAATTGTTTCGTGTATTATATGTTAAAATTCCAAAGTGACATTAAATTTCAGAAGTTGTGAAGTATATAGTTGCTTCTCAGTACTTGATGATAGTTGGTTGGAAACCATATATACATAGAGTACTATTAAAACAGAATCCTTGATAACGAAAGAAAATTATTTGTAAAAAATGGTTGTAACTGAAAAGGTCAAGCTTCCTGATGATTCTGAGTTAACTGTTCAAGAAATAAATGTTACTTATCCTGTATTACAAGCTGCTTCTTTTTATGTAGGAAAGAAGTGTGAGTGGCAAAGTAATGTAAGTGATTTTTTATTATTTACATATACTTAAAATATGTTAGAAGTTATGTAACATGCGTACTGTTTATTAAATAACCTCTCCAAATATATTTGCCTTTAAAAAAGTGAACATACCAAAAAATATCAAAAATAAACATAAAATTTTTATGTATTAAAATTTGAAAAATATTTTAAAACATCATTCTTATCAACAATTATTCTTGTTATAGGAATTTATGTTATGTAGGGAAGAAGAAAAAGATGCACGACGTTGTATAAATGAAGGAAAAGCTTTAACAGCTTGTGCTTTAGATTTTTTTAAGCAACTAAAAAAACATTGCAGAGAAGATTTCGAACAGTATGTGCGTTGTATAGAAAGATCATCAGGAACCATGGAACTCAGCAAGTAAGATCATTTCTAAATTATAAATATAAAGCATAATTCAAAGTAAATATTGTATCATAGATGTCGAAAAACTCAAGCAGTTGTGGATAAGTGTGTGTTGGATAAACTCAATATTGAACGACCTGCTTTCGGATACTTTTGTGAAGCCAAAATACATGACTCTTCAAGGCCACGGCCTAAAGAAGAAGTTCCTGAATTCCCAGATGCACTGCCACCATTGCCAAAGGGAAAACCTGAAGTTCCTGGCAAATATGGTAGCCGATATCTCTTTTCCTAAATTGCTTATTTAATAAAGTTAGCATATTAGAAGTTGTGTAAAACTTATTTAACATTATATGACAACATTATAATAACATTTAATTGTTGTCTATATGTTGTATTAATATGTAAAAATTTTAACGGACAAATAAATTTCATTCACGAAAAGTGTAAAATTCATTCAGTATATGAAACAAATGAACTTCAGTATATTAAAAAAAAAGCTGATTCTTCAAATAATATGTGGAAAAGTAAATTTCAACTATAAAAATAAAGGTAATAATTAACAAGAATTATTTTACATATTATACTTTACATTATGAAAAGAAAGTTAAAAAATTCTTGATAGATTAATATCAATAATAACAATTTTAGTCAACTTAAATAATATTACTTAAACAGTATTACTTCTCAGTATCTTATCTTTTGATCTTCTAAAAATTATTTATTATTTATTATTTATTATATTAAAAAAATAATATAAGCAATTGTCATAAGAGATATATATTAAAGGGAACACCACCTGTACTTTATTGTAAATGAAAAAAATTCTGTTGACCTGTACACACGGCAAAATGCATAAAACTTGTTGCCGATAAAAGAAGTACGCACGGAATTGATATTTAAGATACAATACATTTGTATTTACAGTGTACATATAGTTATAGTCAATTAATTTATATATGTACATATAAACGGTGGGTATGACGTTTGAGGCACTCAGCATTTCTCTCTAAATTCAACTAGTTCATCATAAAGCATCATGAAAGTAACAGTTTCAGACTTCATAAGAGAAACGATGTGCACACATTGGAAGCTCTGCTCTTGCTGTTTATTTAATAAGTATTTGGTATTATAGACTTAATCCCTTGTGACTCATATGTTCATTCAGTCTATCAATGACAAGGAGATGATAGATCCTTATGATATTTGCAGAATCTACAAATCATAATGATACATTATGTGTTAGCTCCATGTAATATCATATCCACTCCAATTTGTAGCTGGTGCCAAATGAACTCTTCTACCATTGTAAAAGAATGTAACAACACCTCGATATCCTGTTCTTGGTACACCACTCTGAAATATTGATAATAATTTCAAATTTTAATCAGTAATTCGTAATTAAATTTTAATATAATTTGGTAATAATTCATCATATAGCTTTTATTACCTTAAAATCATCCATTAAACCAAGCATTTTTGCAGTATTTTTATATGACAAACGTGTATAATATAGTATTCTAACAGGACCTGGTATAATTATATGTCCACTTTTTAATTCAGAGTAAGTAATTACTGTAGAATGGTATACTTCATTCATAAAAGATACATCATAATTATCCTGAAAAATACAAGAATTTTATCAAATTTAAAAAAAATAATTTTAAAACTTATGTTTTTACATACAAAATAAATTAAAAAAAGAAAAAATAAGAGAAACATATACATTATTTATCTAAAGGACATAAAAGTCTTTTTATAATAAATTATTTCTTACTTTTAGCAAGTAGGTTAAATTCATCTTGGTAAAAGGCACAGATTTTTCGTTCAGCTTGATAAATTTCAAATGTTTTTCAAAGAATAATCCACTATATAAAGGAAAAAAAAAACAATAAAATTAAAACATTTGGACATATTAATACATATAACATTATAGAATAATAACTACTAAACATACTTGCTAACTCCAATTTTTCCAAAAGTTCTTGTCCTTGATATTTCTGGTCGAATACAGGCTCTATTTTTTCGCTGTTCTGGTTGTCTTATCCAGTCATCCCAGTACCTATAATATAAATAAAATGTACTTTATAAAAATAGTTCTGGAATTTATATTTATGAAGATACATCTAATCTAATTGAATACTTTTTCTAATTTTTTATTTGTACATTATATATTCAGAAAAAAACTGTTATTTTCTATTTGTATAGAAACCAAACAATTTGAAAGAAAAAGTTTATCAATAATAACCACTACCAATAAATACATTTTGCTTACGATTTGGGCCATTTAGGTGCAAGCTCTTGCCATAACTGGCGTGTCAACATCCAGCCTAAACCAGGAAAAAAATCTGTCCTATATAGTAAGTGTGGTGCATGCTCATCCACCAGACCAGATTTACCATTATCGTTCCATGCCGAAACACACCACAAGGAATGATCAGACACTAGTAGAGGATAAGTACCCAAAAAGTACTCAAAAAAATCAGGAGCTATGTCCAAATCGTCTAAACATATGTTCATAAAAATGAAAACACCACATATTTTTTCTTTATGCATAGAAATATTGACTAGCTACCTTCAACTACAATTGCTGTTTCATATCCAAGCTCAAAAAATACTTGATTTAATGCCCATCCATAATGACGTGCAATTTTAAAGTATCCTTTGAACTTTTTTTCTTTAGGTGGAATGTCTATGTCTGATTGGTCAGGTTGCTGAAATAAATCATATGGCAACTATATAATATCTCCATAATAATAAAATATTTTTGCACAAGACTGATAAAAATTATAGAACTGTAAAAAGAAAAAATTGTAAATAAAGAAAATTGTAATTAAAAATGATAAAATTATAGAACAGTACCCGAATGTGCAGTATTTTATCTCCATATTTAGAAATAACTTCTGCAGTTTGCTGATGTTCACAATCTTGTGACACAACAATTGGAAATTGCACTGCACTAGGTCTTAAGTTTATTAATTGATCTAAGCATCTCTGAACAGTGATGCGATTGCATGAAAAGACTAATACAGCTATTATTGGATCTCCATTTGGTAAAGATTTTTTTGACTTCATTATTCTCTCTGCCTGTAAAAGAATTAAATGAAGTAAATGTAGGAAATGAAATGAAATAGAATATACTAATGTTAGACATATACTTAAATAAGTACAAGGTCAAATATTATTTAAGAAAACTATTAATTACAATGAGATGTAAAGATAAAGTTTTATTACAACAAGTTATACAATGACCTTTGTAGTTTGTTGAAAATCCTTAAAATCTGTCCATTTCTCTTTATAATCATTCTTTTCAAGCAATTGTTGTTTAATATTGCTTTCATGTTGTTCATTATTCTTTGGAGTGGCTATTGTTGTACGAGTAATAGTCAATTTCTCTATTAATTCTAAAAAAAGAAAAAAGAAATTATATCTAAATTTAACATGAAGAAAGTAAACATTTAATTTAATTTAAATGTAGTTATGTTTCTTTATATACTTACTTTTACTATATTTATTTTCCTCAATATGTTGAAAAAATTCTTGGTTCACTGCAATTTGTTGCTTTACTCTTTCTTCCAATCTGCTAATTTGGTTTGAAAGTTTATTTTGCTATTGATAAATAATATTATTATTAATTCCATATATATATATATATTAAATATTTTTATTTTTAATTATTGTCATTTTTTTTATAAATAAATTAAAGATTTAAAATCCTTCCAAAATAATCTATTATTGATACTTTTTATCAAATTAATTACATAGATAAAATCTATATTCATTATTCTATATAATGATAATTCTATATATTATATTTAAAAAATTACTCATTATTTTAAAATGCATGAATGATTAAATTATAACAAATAATGAATTAATTACCTTTTCTTGATCCCTGCCTGATGGTTGATCAAGAAATAAAAAATATGTAATCACACCCCATAGGACAAGAGATCCAAAAATAATACCAACTGACCTGTTCCGCATGGCAGAACCAGAAATGTCACCTCAACTGTAACAAGTATTTAACATACATTACATTAAAAAGTAATAAGAATAAGTAACAAACATTTGTTTAATATTATTTTTATTATCACTATTATAACTTCAATTTATACTCAACTATATATGTTATCTCTATATTTTTATATATTTCATTTAACAATTACCAACAAGATAATTAAAAAACAAACATAAAAAATATATTAAACACAATTATAGGTTACTTACCATTCTTTTACTGAAGGACTTCTCTACGATCTCTTAAGTAATCATGTATTAGTTGGATTGAACAAATGCAATCATATTTAGTATAGTGCATTGATAAGATTTTAAATTTAATTTTCTTATTTTATATAGTTTTGACAAATCAGGAGTCAACGTATAAAATAAACTGGACACGGCTGTCAACGTAATGTCACGCGTACCGATATCTTACACGCAATACAAAAAAATATTTAGTGCGATTCTCGATCGATTGTATTAAAATCGATATTGTCACTTCGAGTTCAAGATGTTTATCTATTGATATATCGACTTCGTACTCGATTTTTCAAATGCCTGAAGTTTCCATCTGTTCATACGTGTTAATTTAGATCTATCTTTCTAAATATTTCTTAGTATGTTGTATGTAAAATGTTTATATAAAATAATGTGAAGTACAATTTTCATTTGAAAAATTACAAATTAATTGTACAAAATAATATATTTAATGAGTTAATAGTGGTTAGTAACTATCCTGACATCGAGATTTTATTTGTAACAAACAATTTTTAATTTTTTGTTATAATTAGATTAATTAATAAGAAATCATAGAAACATAAACTTTAAATCACGATATCTTCCATGAAATAATATTATTTCCTCATTAAAATGATTTCAAAATTGTTATGTACTGATGTTCTTGCTATACATTCTATAGATGATTATATATTTGTAGGTTAGTGAACATTAAAAATTATTTTTAAAACAATTTGTTTTATGCTTTTTATAAATTGTTCTTATATTTTACTTGATATAATTTTATAGGTATAGGATGTATTCTACATATTTTTAAAAAATATGAAATTTATGAATTAGAGTACAAGCTGAATTTTAATTCAAATAATATACATGGTATTCTAAAAGCATCTAATAATTATTTAATTGTATTTGGAGCTAAATGTTTGTGTATTTATGATATTGATAAAACAAAAGATACACTATTGTAAGTATTTATATATTGTATTTTTTATATATAAGATCTTCTAATTTCTACTTTCCAGATTGAAACAAACTTTTGATACAATTTGGTTTAATGATTGGATAATAGCTGTTAAATGTTTGAATATTGATACACAGATATTTTTAATCATTTTATTTGCACATAATAATGTATATATATATGATATTTCTAACAAAAAGTACCAATATATATGGTGTGAAGAAAAATGTATACTGTATCCTTAATGTTGTATATTAAATAACATCATAAAAAAGCATTACAAAATTAAATAGTATTAAAAAGCAATATTAAACTTTTTTCTTAATCTAAGCACAGCTATGGTGGATCTATATCAGGTGAAACAATTCAGGATTTAGTAGTATTTAGTGGAACTGTATTTCAGGAGATATTAATATGGAAATTAAACTATGGAACTGCTCATGATAAAAATATGAAAGTACTACACCGTTTAATTGGACACAAAGTTAGTATATAAATATTAATTTTCATATAATTTTATGGTATAAAATATATCAATATTTATATATTTATAAGAATAGTCAATATTTTTTTTAATAATCTTTAGTAAATTTATATTGCAGGGGGTAATTTTTTCTGTTATTTATGATCCAAGTGCATATTTTATCTGTTCTACATCTGATGATAGAACGGTTAGATTATGGAAAGTTATAGACAATAATTCGTATTCCAATATAGATAAGTCTTTGGCTTGTAAAAATTATATTGATTGGGAAAAAGCTGAAGTTAAATTAGTAAAAACAATGTTTGGGCATGCTGCTAGAGTTTGGAGAGCAATAATTAGAAATGGTGTTCTTTTTACTATAGGTGAGGTAGGTGCATTTTTTCAAATGATGTCACATATAATGATAAATAAAAACATTAATATCATTATTTTATGTTTTAGGATTCGTTAATATGTATTTGGTCATTAAATGGTACATTACTTAATAAACTATTTGCACATCATGGAGCACCAATATGGAGTATTGATATTTCAGAAGATAATAAGACCATATTTACTGGTGGTGCTGATGGTGCAGTACATATATGGCCATTTATAAGTGCTCCAAGCAATAATTTGCAGATAATATCATTATTTAAAACAGATCATGTTCCTAAATATATATCTTATTTAAACAGCGGAACATTATTAATTTTTCATGAAGGAGGCATGCTGACATGTTATAACAATGCACTTGTTCTTAGAGAATCTTTGTATTTAGAAAGATATAGTACTTATTGCATAATGCAAATTTCATCATGTAGACGTTATATTAGTTTTGCATCAAGGGATGGATATATAACAATATACACAGGTATGTATGTGTATATATATTTGTGTAATAATAATATAAATTAAATTTTATTATTATTCATATATAATTATACTTTTACATTTTTATTATTGTAGAAATAAACAATGAAAACAAAAAATACCTGCATCAGATATTAGAGGCAAAAGTAATGGAATCAAAAATATTTTCTTTACAATGGTTAAAAGATGATACAATGCTAGTTTGTGGAAAAAATGGTTGTTTACAAATACTTGCAATTACACTTGATAGTATGTATACTAAGTAGATATTCATGTTTATATAAAAGCTCTTATAGTTTATCTTATAATACAATTTTTTTAAACAGATGAACTATACACTCATAGTGAATATATATTACCTCCAACTCGAGAATGTTGGATAACAGCTGCTATAATTTATGAAAATTTACTTATATGTGGAGATAGAGCTGGAAGTCTTCATGTTTTTGAAATACACAATCAGTTTTTAAACAAAATAAATTTAGACAGAAATATTGGAAAGCCAATACAAACTATTTATAAAGTTCATGGAAAAATAGGTATTCAATTGTGTGCTGTTATAAAAAATAAATTGATAACAGGAGGACGTAATGGTATAATAAGATTTTATGATATTTGTCATGAAAAGAAAAGTTTTTTACGTACTTTGTATTGCATAAAAATGCCAATGGATTGGATTAGTAACATATTAGACATTGGCAATGATATTCTCATAACTGGATTCAAAGAAGTATATAATCTTTATTATACATACATATATACTTTTTGATGAATCATAAAATAGTAATCAATAATTATAGCAAATATATCCAAATGTTACTCTTTCTCTATCTTTTTTGATAAACTTGTTCTTCTATTGCCTCATATCATCTAGTTAATCTCTATTTCTCTATTTTATGACTCACATTACATAAAATATATACAATAAATTAAAATATATAAGAAATATATACAATAAATTAATGAAACTTTTTATAGGTTGAATTTATTATATATAGTTTACATCACCAAAGAATAGCTTTAAAAAATTCTTGTGGAGGTGGACATAGATCTTGGGATTGCATGGTATTACATGAAAATATTAAATTTGCATATATTAGAAATAAGCAAATTTATTTATCCAGTCATCAACTGAATTCTCTGTTTTTATCTACACCTACTATATTGGTATGGATTAAAAATATATTATAAAAAATGTATACATAATTTATAATACTTTTGCATCTTTTAGAGTGGCTCTCATGTTAAAGAAATTTATAATGTACAACCTATAATGAATCTGACTGATCATACGATTTATATATCTGGAGGTGAAGACTGCAAACTTCGTCTTACATATATTTATAAATCAGAATTAAAAAGAAAAAACTATACATTCCAAACATTAAGCATTATGGATGGACATATTTCAAGTATAAAGTCAATAGCTACTGTAAATTTAGAAAGCACAAAATTGAACGGCACATATTT
This sequence comes from Vespula vulgaris, assembly GCF_905475345.1. NCBI lineage: Eukaryota > Metazoa > Arthropoda > Insecta > Hymenoptera > Vespidae > Vespula > Vespula vulgaris. Next base: position 5,570,016 of record NC_066590.1, on the reverse strand, counting down.
AATTTTCTCATGTGGTGGAAGAGCTCAAATAAAATGTTGGCAAATGGATATAAGATGGGATAAAGATTTATTATTTAATGAAAATGTTTCTTGCGTTGATCTGAATACTCATATGCTATTTGGAAAAGATCAGAACCGTAGAAAATATTGGCAAAAAACAAAGCAATCTTACGCGATTGAACCTGAAACTCGTTATATGGATATTAAGACTTATTATCCTTCTTATAATCCAACTTATATATTTCTACTTATAGCCTGTGCTGATGGATATTTAAGGTAATATATTCATAAAGGCAAAAAAACAGTCTATTTTTTTATATAATACATTTATGATTATTTTGTATATTGATTTATATTTCTTTTTCAGGATATTTATTTATAATATTGTTACAAGAGATATTCATCCTATATTATATACTAAATGTACTACTCGTTGCATTTTAAAAGTGCATGTCTTGGAATTAAAAAAAAAAATAATTATATTGACTATGTCAACTGATGGTATTGTACGTTATTTTAATTTCACTGAGATTTTTTCTGAAGCATTTAAAAATGTGAGCACCGGTCATTGTAGTTTACAAAAATTTGATATAATGCCTTTTGCATCAATGCAGTTACATCAATCAGGAATTAATAGTTATGATTTGAAACATATAACAGAAGATGAATATCTTCTAGTTACTGGAGGTGATGATAATCTTCTCTGTCTTGTTTTATTTCAACTTTTTATTTTAGAGGACAAAACTATTTCTATAGAAATACTATCAAAATACGAAACTTCATCAGTACATTATGCACAGATTACAGGTGTGTAAAATACAATTAGTATAATGTTCTATTATATAGAAATATAATACATTGGTATTGTTTTATTTTCTTTATAGGTGTTAAGTTAACCAATAACAAAATATTCAGTGTAGGTATAGATCAACAAGTTATTATACATACTTATTCCTGTACAAATAATAAAATATCAGCCCAAGTATTATCCATAGAATTAACATCTGTATCAGATGTACAAGGAATGGTATTATCAACTTATATAAAGTAAGATTTATATTTTTTATAAACACTTCTGAAAGAGTTATAATGTAAATTAATCACATACAAGGAAAAACTCTGCATACAGTATTTTATGTGATAATATTATTTCAGGTCTAATGATATATTTTTATGTATATATGGAAATGGCTTTGAATTTTTATCTGTATGAAATGATTCAAAATGTATATTTTACAATATATATTACCTAAATATATATATATTTGTAATATAAATATAAAGATTATTTATACGGTACGGACCTAATTCTTAAACAATTTTAATCAACGAGATCTCATTTTAAAAGTGAAGATTTAAGCGATAACAATGTTTTTTCGATTTTTGGAATTTGTTTTATTTTCTTTGAAAAACAATGTATCAAAAAATATGTTTCTTCGGGAACAATTGATGTATAAAAATAAAGCTTTTTCAAAAATTTGGAAAAGTTATATCATCCACTCAATGATTTGTTTCTCAATGATCTAGCCTGGAACAGAAAAATAATAAGAGAATAAGAGAAAATGAGAAGAAAAGAAACTAATAATTTCATAGTTATTCTATTGCAATAAATTCTATAAAAATTTGTTTACAATCTTTTTACAGATAACCATTATGATCGTGCCTTACCAATTTATAACGAGATTGAGTCACTTCATTTTCAACTTACTTCAATATCAACTTATTTCATTTTCATCTTCCTATGGATCATCCTCTTTCAATTTGGAGTTACATTGCGAAAGAGTGTTTTAGATCCCTTGCAGAACTTCTTACTTCACAACGCGTAGAACATAGAATAAGTTAATCAATTTTTAGATTAGGATTCTCAGCAATTAATATATTAATTTTCGTTTTTCTTCCTGTTTCTTCTCTATTTTTTGTTTCAGGATGGTTTTAGAGTTGTGTTAGATTTATCGGTTTTCTTTCATGCTTTAGAATCAGGAACGGTTTTATATTGACGATAGTTGTCGAATGCGTTCCATAATTGTGGTTGGTTAGGGTACGAAGCAAAGAAGAGGCTATATGCCGAAGAGACGAGGCCCCCACAAATTGTGGCTCAAGAAGGTAACTAGTAGATTATTCTTATTTTCGAAGGTTCCACAGAACACTTCGAAAATAGCTCTTAGTCATATTTTAATTTTATCATGTTGTTACTCAAAATACTCTTATACGGTAGTAAAGTAGATTTGAAATGATACTGAAGAACTGTACTGAAGAACTGTACTGAAGAACTGTACTGAAACAGTACTGAAACAGTACTAAAACGGTACTAAAACGGTACTAAAACGGTACTGAAACGATACTGAAACGGTACTAAGACGTTACTGAAACGTTACTGAAACGGTATTAAAAAGGAATATTAATGAAAATAAAAGTGGTGACTGCATATTGTGTCTTTTCTTTTTTTCGTATTTTTTGGCATTATTTTCCTACAGATTTTTCTTCTCTATTCTAATTATGTAATCGTATAATATTAGCAATGTATTTCGATGATTTCTATATTCGGACATCGCATTTATAAAAATTTTATATTTTCGATTACTAAATCGATAAATAATGATTATTAAGGTGACATAACTACATGCAGGATGAGAATCATTTTACCACCGAAGTCAATGTTATTAATTCGTGACAGAATCCGCGTTGTTCTCTTAATTACGAGTAATTGATATTTCTTTTTGAAATAAATTATCTTCTAGTATATCACTCGTATCCTAAAATTGTGTTTTCTTTGGTGCATTATTCGACAATCGTGATAATTGTACTGAAAAAGAAATATTAATGAAAATAAAAGTGGTGACTGCATATTGTGTCTTTTCTTTTTTTCGTATTTTTTGGCATTATTCCTCTACAGATTTCCCTTTTCTATCCTAAATATGTGGTTATAGGATATGTGCGATGCATTCCGATTATTTCTATATTCGGATGTCGCATTTATAAAAATTTTATATTTTCGATTATTAGATCGAGAAATTACGTTTATTTCAGACGACATTAATCAAGGTGGCGTTAAGTACGTGCAGGATAAGAATCATTTTACCACCGAAGTCAATGTTGTCAAGTCGTGACAGAAGCCGCGTCGTTCTTCTCTTAATTACGAATAATTAATATTTATTCTTTAAGATACATTATCTTCCAGTATATCACTCGATTCCTAAAAATGTGTTTTTTATGGTGCATTGTTCGTAAATCCTGACAATAGTACTGGAAAAGAAATATTAATGAAAATAAAAGTGGTGACTGTATGTTACGTCTTCTTTTTTTCGTATTTTTTTCGCATTATTTCTCTATAGATTTTACTTTTCTCTCCTGATTATGTGATTATAGAATATTTGTGATGTATTTCGATGGTTTATATAATTTTATATCGTATTTATAAAAATTTTATATTTTCGATTATTAGATCGAGAAATTGTTCATTAATTGACTAGTGACGTATCTGCGCATGCGCGGCGCGTTTGCGTAATCGTTTTATCGGTGATGTAACGCCATTTTGTGTTCGGTCGTTGACAGCTACGCACGGAAGCCGTATCGTCCTCATTAATTTCAGGTAATTAATATATTTTTCTACTCTACATTGTCTTTCTATGTATCAATCGATTGCCAAAAACGCGATTTCCACGCGTGAATGTTTGCAAGTCGGGGTATTTTCGCGTCTAAAAGATATTCGCGAAAATAAAATCTGTGTTTTGCAAGCTATTGCGTCATACTTTTATTTTTTAATTTTCTGGCTTTATTTCCACAATATCGATATTTCTCTTACTTTTTAATGATGCTTTTAATAATAATTTATCATTAATTAGTTATTATTAACTGTATTTCCTATTATATTCGATTTTCACACACACACACACACACACACACACACGACGCTTGGGATTCTCCCGTACTCATATACATATATATATAAACAACATAATAAGTATTTTCTCTACTAATCATCTTTCGTTTTTCAGGTTTCTAAGAATTATACGTACCCACAGACGAAACATCCCAGCTTTCTTTATCTACATATGCTTTGTCCTTCGTCCTGTGTATAAGGTAAGTCTTTCTCCTTTAAAGATACAAAGCCAGTTTAATAGAGAGAGATAGGTAGTACTCGGTAAACTACAATCGCAGATCGGCGTATTTCAAAGATACTTCTTGATCGAGTGCGTGACGAAAACAATGGAACGTTTCGAGCTCGTCCAAAGTGATATAGTACACTTTAGTCTTACAGAATCTTTCGGCATGTACGCATCCAGGGAAACTTGGATTAATTTCTTCCTTGCATTTATTTTATTTTAGAATATTTTAATTCTAATTTATTTGATATCATAGGAAGAAAGTATAGATCATTGCACAAGAAAGTATACAAATTTGTATAGTTTATAATTCAGTCGATTGGTGCAGTTATTGTCTTGTTTAGAAAATTTATAACATTTTCGTTACTATCGTCATACGCAGTAATTCCCACGCAAGTAAAATTACAATTGGTTTAATTGAAATGTATCTTAAGCATGTACTACCGACGGCTATATACTTTGATATATTTCGAAAAGCTTTATTTAACATTAATTAAATTAACATTGGATTAAATTTCAAACATTAATTACTTATTAATATTTTTCAATAATATACTTTTTAATATGCTATCTTCGGTAATGATTCACAAGACATGTGTTTTATAAATGTATTTTTTCATATATGAAAAAAGAAAAATCTATCACTTTGTATGTTTCAACTTTGCAGATTTTAGAAATTATTTGTGACCACGTGCAAAGCGGTCTTAGAATCAGTGTTTGCTTATACTATTCTAATTTGCTTTTTATAGCCAAATAAGCTAATTAAATATAATTAGACTAAATAGAAATTTGTGAATTAGAATTATACTTGCATCATTCTTTATTATCCTCCAGCAGAATGCTCAATGTTTCCTCTATATATTTCCAAATATTTTAACATAACAATATTAATAATCTCAATTTTTTTTTCAATTCAAATAAAAGAAGAATCATTCTCTTCATAATTATAGGCAGGATGCTGCTCATCATGCAAAGAACCAGCAAACATTCCGGTAATTAAATATTACTTTACATATTTCCTCAATAAATTTAATAAGTTTTTAATATGACAATGATACTAGTAATTTGATTTTTGTTTCTTTTTCAGTTCAAATAAAAACAGAATCATCCTCTTCATCATTCTGGAGCAGGATGCCCATCCTGGGGCAGGATGCCCATCCTGGGGCAGGATGCCCATCCTGGGGCAGGATGCCCATCCTGGGGCAGGATGCCCATCCTGCTAGCATCAAAGAAGATTTTAAGTAAGCAAAGTTTTTCATTAAACATTTCTTCAATAATTTGAATGATTTTTTATTATAACAATGATACTAATAATTCTGTTTTTGTTATTTTCAGAATATCATTGCAACCGTGCGCGAAGCAATGAATAAATCGAGTGTTGTATCGCTAAAATAAAAACTAAAAAATCGCGAAATCGAAGCAGTGCTTGCTTATTTGTTTAAATTATACCGCGTTTCGCGATTTAAATTAATTTTAAGTGTTTTTGTGTTGACTGCGTGCAATGCAGTCAGTTATAGAGTCAGTGTTTGCTCGTACAAAGTGACTTTAATAGTCATGTAGACTGTACTTATAAAAGATAGTAGAGCTTCGCGAATTAAATTCAGTTCGTTAATAAATATCTATCGCGAATTAGAGTCAGTGCATCACTGAAGAGGATCTCGACCAACTTCGGTGTCTACCTACCTCATTTTCAACCAGCTACGTATCATCCAACCTCAATGTCGACCTAAATCGCGGACGAGTGTTTTGGAGCCACCGTAGAACTTCTTAAGTAGTGAGTAAACAAATTTTAAGTCCCTCCAGTGCTCAATCATGTCGAGGACGAAAGGTCCGAATCGGCACGAGTTACTGGTTGTAATTTTTTAAATAAATTATTGACGAGCATGACCGTGAGTAACTCCTCTTTTGGACTTACTCGCGAGTGGTATATTTTTAATCGCCTATGTGTTTTCATTGTTTATATCTATTTTATTAGTTTAGGATAGGGTCTTCTTGTTTCATAGATTGGATTAATTAATAGTGCAATTAATAAGCACTTTTTTTATTCGTGTTTCCCCGCGATATTAGTAATGAAATCGGATATCAATTTATCCGATTTCGTCAAAAAAAAGCATGTAATGTGATCTACGTTATATGCATTGCTTCGTATTTAGTCTATTTAATCGCGATTTACCTCGATGTATCGATGTAGATGAACAAGAAAAAATGAACAAGAAGACAAACGCGACGGATAGATTCTGGAAAACAAGTGATAGATCATGATCTTGTTCTTCAATTAGAATAGTCACTTGTTAAAAGGAATCGTCCGAGGTTTTTTGATTATTGTTACATGAAAAATTAATAAAATATTCAATCTATTTTGTTCATAGAGTCATTCTTTTTCAAAGAAAAAAGTTGAGTAGAATCATTGCTAATAAAAAACAAAGAGACTTGTAGAGTCATAGTCCGTAGGCCCTAGAATAAGTTAATCATTTTTTAGATCAGGATTTTCAGCTTCTAATAAACTAATTCCCGTTTCTCCCCCCCATACTTTCTGCGTTCTCATCTATGCGTGTGCCCAGGTGTTACTCGTATGGGTGAGAAACAATTAATATGGGTTTAGTTTTAAGTTTTCCCATATTGGCGACTGTCATAGCGTTAGTGATTGCGCACGATGTACCTTGCATCTGTGTGTTCGTGTTAGGTGGTGTATTGTACATCGTTTCGCGATTATTTATAAATAAATACGCATAAAACAATTATACTAATAGATTATTATTTAAAATACTATACTAATATATTATTATTCATATCGTTTTGCATAGTAGAGTCAGCACATATCGTATGGAAATATTCGTATATTACTAGTATGCATATATATACTAGTATATACTAGTATTATTTGCTTTAGTCATTTACGCAATAATCATTAGCCTTGACAGTCGATTACAGCAATTGGTACGTACTCCTAATATATTAGAAATAATACGCGTTTGAGCTAGGGTGTCGGAGGTGCCCCGGGGCATACTCTCTAGTGTAGGCTTTTGCACCCTGGCGGTATGTGAGAGAATCGTGGAGTGTGTGTGTTGGAACGAATGTCTTGCTATTTTTTAAATATAGGTTATAGGCAGGCAGGTAGCATACCTTTTTCTGTGTGACTGTGTATTTAATTTTAAGTAGGTAGGACCGGATACGATGCGTTGTAATTTCCACTCAGGAGTGGAATGTAACGTGTCCGGATATTAGGCAAAGTTTCAGCAAATTTTAGAATTATTCAGCATGTCTGTTTTTTTTTCTCATATTTTGCTGATGCTCTGTATTGCAAGATATACTTATCAGTATTCAACAGTTTAAAAGTCTTTGTATTTGTTTAAAAATTTCTTTCCTTCGAACTAGCAAAGATTTTTGAACGTGTTGGATACTTAGTATTAAGTATATTAACACTTCGCACTCTCTTTTGTCATTTCTTTTTTATAAAGAATATATATTTTTTATACATGTAGATATAGTGAAGTAAAAATAGTAAAAATACAAAGTAAACATGATTGTATAAAAGGATAAGACCATGAGATGTATTATAGATTTTAGTTTTTTCAATACTTTTTAATTTTTTAAATGCGAAGTGTTAATAATAGGTTCATCGATTAGATTAAATATTTGCTTGGGCATTCGAGTAAATGTGTTTGTGTAAATGCGTACGATTGATGGATTCTTCCGATCCATTGATCGTCCACAGACTAGGATAGTTCATAAAATGTATAATAAGCTTTTATTTTTAATTTTTTTTTCTTGCAATTCTTGTTAGGGAATGCTCTATAGCAATTGTTAAGGCGCCAAGCAAAGAAGAGGCTATATGCCGAAGAGGCCCCCACAATATTGTGGCTCAAGAGGGCAACTATCGACGACGAGTCATTTTTTCAAAGGATCATAACATGTTCCTTTGATAATGGCTCGTAGTCTTATCACATTTTTTTACCACGTTGTCATTTTAACGCTCGTCAGTAATAATTTTTACAGATGGAGATGATGGATCATTTCATTTAATGTTGCTAAAGTAGAGTCACGCATTAAAATTTTTTTACAACGTAATATAGGGATTCATAAAAATATATAGGAAAAAAGTACTTCTACATATTGGCACGTCGAATGGACGTGTTGTTATATTTCATGCTTTTGCATATTGATTGTATGATTAATATATTTTCTTTTTGTTACAGGTGAACATTGTTGGATTTGTTGACATCAGTTTTTTTCGATTTTCGCGTATTAGAGCGCCTAAACTGGCTGCTATATAAAAAATATGTTCTTTAAAAGTTCTTTATATAATTTCAATATTAATTATAATCAATATAATTGCAGGAATTATATTCAAATATCTGTAGGATCTTCCAAAGATTTTGAAGATGTTTATTAATGAAATGTTTAATTAATGGAATATGTGTTTCAGGTCTCGTGTGGATACATTTTGTGTTTTTTTTTTTTTTATATATTAATAATATCAACAGCACGTAGAATAAAATTGCATACTTTTGCAGTTTTATTTTGTTCGTTTTTATTTATTATATATAAACTATTTTTAATTTTTCAGGTATTTGATAATGAATAAATTGGTATTGCAAAAGAAGAATATAAAATATACTAAATACTAAAATTATATATAACTAACTCAGAATAATTTATATTATGCATTATTTTACAAACTGAAGTATATTAGTAAAGTATATTAGTAAGTAATTATTTTTTCAAAATATAATTCTATTGCATGTTAATTTATAAGGCATGGTAAATGGTGTATGTTGGGATTATATGCTTGATTTTTTACGCTTTAGCACTTTCTTAATAGTACTATTAAGGATTCTAGTTTTAAGGTTAACTTATTTTTAAGGCTAATTTAAGACAAAAATGGTAGATCAGTTAATTATGCTGCTTAGTAATTAAGATAGTTTAAAAAAGCTTGGATATATATACAGTTGATTCATGAATGAATGCCATTATTTACAAAATGACAATTATTTATGAATTAACATATTTTTGTTTCATAATTTTCTCTTGAATTTAACTTTTGAATTTCCAGCTTTAAATTTATCAATAACATAATATATTAATTATAAATGTAACATAGTAGTGATTATAAAATACATGTACGTTGTATATTTCCGGGATATACAAATTATATGTATATCATATTGCGTGAATTAATTATATCAAGATCGTGTAAAGATATTTTTAAGATTATTAGTAAAAAATTCAAGCTTTTTCTCCCGGGTAGGATAGGGCAAAATCGCGGTTGATGAATCTTCGATCGACCACGATCAGGTCGATAGAAGATTTTTATTAAACGTGATTAATTAGAATGTTATTTTAGCCCGTGGATCTCCATATGCAGCAACCTCCACGCGGTGGGATCTGGGTCGGTATTACTTGCGATATATCGAAATGTAATTATCCAATTATCATTATTCTGATAGTATTATTTTTAATAATACTATGTAAGTACTACCGAGCGAATGGCTGCATGTTCCAGTGCGTTTCCAAAATCTTTTCTATCTAATTGTAACTATACATTGAAGTATCTTAAATTTCACATTGTATTTTGATAGATAAGTAGATTATATATGATAGAATTCTAAAATAGTTTCTTAAAGAAATGTATCAAAAAATTCTAATTTCTTTATTATTTTTATTTGTGCTTATTTATTTCCATTTATTCTTATTTATTTTTATTTACGCATTTCACGTTAAATATTATATTTTCTATTTTACTTATGTTCACTTAAAAATTAAAAATTTGTTTTTAAATACATATAATAAGTCCTTTAATAGAGATGGAAAGATAACATTAGGATATAAATAATAGTTTTAAAGTTTCCCCACCAGTTGCTATATAATTCTTGGAAATGAGTCTCCGGCAAGCAACAAAAGAAAAAGCAATCATATGTAATAACATTCTATTATAGATATATCTATATATGTGTGTATTTGTGTACGCTATGTTTACGCTATACTGTACTCTCTAGGACGTATCAACAATATGTAAACAATCAAGGGACGAGCTAGAGGACGATCTTCCTGACTCATCTCTACAGTTTTCGTTCGTATAAGCAACCTTCTAGACGTGTTCGAACCTGTTCCTGCTTCTTCAATTTCAGTAAATCTAATTTTTCATTTGTATTACATATAATATTTTACAAACTTGATTTAGTCATTTATAATTTATTATTTCTATTTTATATCATATCAGATTTCGATATACGATATAGCATTTATATGTTGAGTACACAAATCACATTTACACGTGTGTAATCTTATACATGTGCGTATTTTATATTAATAATAGTTTGAATATTTTCAGGTTATTATTCATCATATTGGCCAATATAATATTCATCAATTCGTTTGGACGCCTACACATTTGATAGCAGTTATCATATACTTCCTGCTGCACTTCCTATATAGGTATATACAAATAAGTTCATCGTTAAGAAATTTTTATTTAATTTCAATTGCTATACAAAATTAGATTTTAATTCTTATGAACTATTTATTATACGTTATATGACTTCATGTGTTCTATCGTAGTCTTATTGTAAGTTTCTATGCTCTATTATATCCACAACTTTTATTATATAATATTTTATATTTTTTTAAAGAAATTTATACATGGATCTCCATACGCAGCTACCTCCTTGTGGTGGGATCCGGAAATCGGTATTGCGAACGTTCGTATATTTTATATTATACAACGTACGCACTACCGGGCCAAAGGCTGACGTTCGGTGCATTAGGAAATAATTTTGATTAAATATTAATTTATTAAAAATTTGTTGAAACGTATTTTACATTGAATTTAAAGAATATTAAGAAGCACCGAGAATAATGAAAATGTAATTAAAGTATAATAAAAGTTAAATTAAAATAGAATAAAATTTCAAGATGCGTTTAATCGTTTAATTAATATTATAAATATTATATTTTCAATTTTACTGCTCCTTGTCTTGTTTTACTTTAATGCTATATCTATTTTGATTTATAGGTATCCACGCAATTAGTATACTTCTGTGAACATATCCCTATCGCGATTATATCTATTTTTAAACGATAGATACAACGCGATTTTGATCGTTTGCTTTTACATATTCATTTATTTTAATATAGCTTATAAGTTTTGCAGTTACATCTTTTAAATAGTACTTTTTTTTTTTATTATTATAGCATACAAAAGATGTAATATAAGTTCATAATTTTAGATCATATAATTTGAATATGATATATGATATATGATTTTTATTATGTAATATTTAATTTAATATTATTTTAATATTTATTTTAATATTCAATATATAGTATATAATTTTTAATATGATATCAATTGTAGATGTAAACGCCACAGCTTGCTTTAACAATTTTTATTCAACAGGTCTTCAGTTGTAGATCGCGCGCAATGCGATCTTAGAGTCAGTGCTTGTACGAAGTAGTTTGATTGTTTTGCAGCCGAATAGGTTGCTTTAAAAATAAAATAAAGTAAAATCGCGAATTAGAGTCAGTGTTGTTCGCCGTTTAGAATTTCTCGGTCGCATTAGTAAATCAAAAAACAAGAATTCATGTCATATTCTTGTTAAAATCATATGTTCGCCGCGTTGTTAGAATCATTAACACACTTTCGGCCTATTCGGGAGAAGAGGATTGCGTTGCGATAAATATTGTAATGGTCGAAAGTGTGAACTTAAAAATTCATCCTCTTCATCTTTACCGACGATCGTAAAGCTTCGTCTGGATAAAATTACACGTAAGTATCTTTCTTTATTTTAACCATTACTTCTCATTCATCTATAAGTTCATAGTTTCTTTTTTTTACTATTTCCATTCATTGAAGATATTCTTTTTAATATGAAATATATAATTGATCATTTTTGTGCCTTATTAATTACAGATCAATCAATGATTCAACGATTCATCGTATCAACGATTCAACGATTCAACGATTCAACGATTCAACGATTCAACGATTCAACGATTCAACGATTCAACGATTCAACGATTCAACGATTCAACGATTCAACGATTCAACGATTCAACGATTCAACGATTCAACGATTCAACGATAATTTCAACCAACTTCACGACATCATTCGACCTCCTACGAGGGGGACGAGTGTTTTGGAGCCATCGCAGAACTTCTTAAGTAGTGAGTGAAAAATTTAAAGTTCCTCCGGTGCCCATCATGCCGAGGATGAAAGGTCCTTATCGGCACGGGTTACTGGTTGTATTCGCAGACGTCCCATGTCCGAAACGAGCAAAAGTGTCCGTGATTAAGATCTTTGATTTTATTCACGAGTGGTCCCTATATGTTTAGTTAGATATTTTCTTGTGCATATTTTATTATTATTATTATATATATATATATATAGATCAGGCCAGGGTCTTCTTGTTTCAAAGTCATTTAATTCACAGTGCTGTTTATTAGCACTTTTTTCTCTTTTCGTTTTTGCTCGCGATATTAATAATGAAATCGGGCATTCATTTACCCGATTTCGGTATAAAGCATATAACGTGGTTTACGTTACATGCATTGCTTCGTACTTAGTCCATTTAATCGCGATTTACTTCGATATTTTGAAATATCGATTTATCAATAAATGAGCAAGAAGACAAACCCCTTCCGCGACGGATAGATTCTGGAAGTTAAGTGGTGGATTATAATCCCGTTCTTTCATTAGAACAGCCATTTAATGAAAGGAGTCGTCCGAGGTTTTTTATTAGAATTATATATTTTTTAATAATGAAATTTCATAACTGCATAATGCGTATGCATATATATTAGCTATGTGCATATTTCATCCCTCCATGTCAACGACTGCCTACCGCGGGTCGCTCAAAGGCCCTTAAGCGGTGCATACAGGTGGGGTTGCAAAACTATTTTTGCCACTTATTATTTTTTTACCACTTTTAGTGGTAAAACCCATATGTGGTGGTCACACTCATATGTGGTGACCGCCTACCATCATCCATCCTTGCTTGAGCTCTTGCTAATAAGACGTGCAAAGAGACTCTAGAGTCACAGTCCGCTTAAATTTTTTATATATATATTTTTATATATTTTTTTATATATTTTTTTATATATATTATAAATTAATCATTTTTTAGCTCAGGATTTTCAGCACTAATATACTAATACCCCTTTCTCCCCCCATGCTTTCTGCGTTCTCATCTATGCGTTTAACCTAGGTGTTACTCGTTTGGGTGAGAAACAGTCAGTGTGGATTTAGTTTTAAGTTTCCTTTTCAGCGGCTGTCATTGTGCTGGTGATTGCACGGTGTACCTTGCACTTGTATGTGCGTTTTAGGAAGTGCATTGTACATCGTTTCGCGATAACTTTTAAATAGATATCTGATATATCTAACATATAATTATATTAATATCGGTTTGCATAATAGTTACCACATTTTTGTGGAAAATTTTAAATACTCGTATATATTACTAGTATTTATATATATACTAGTATGTACTAGTATTTTTGCTTTAGTGATATATGCAATAATCATTAGCCTTGGCAGTCGATTTCAGCAACTGGTACGTACTCCCATATAATATATTAGAAAAAGTACGCGGTTGAACTAGGGTGTCGGAGGTGCCCCGGGGCATGCTCTCTAGTGTAGGCTTTTGCACCCTGGTGGAGTGTGAGAGAACCGTGGAGTGTATGTGTTGGTGTGAATGTTTGCACTTTTTAAATATAGGTCATAGGCAGGCAGGTAGCATACTTTTCTGAGTGAATGTGTCAATTAATTTTAAGTAGGTAGGGACCGGGTAAGGATGCGATTCCCACTCTGGAGTGGGAAGTCCTTTCTCCGGGGATTTGTGAAGTTTCAGCAAATTTTACGATCTTTCAGCATGGCTGAACTTTATCTTTTTGTATTTTTTTTTTAATTTTTTTTTCTTACATTTTTTGCTGACACTTTGCATCGCGCGATATATCAGTATCAAACAGTTCGAAAAACTTTGCACCCAATGAGAACATCAGATACATCCCATATCTTTTGAACTTAGCAAAGGATTTTGAATTAGTTCGATACTTAGTTTTAAATTAATTCTTGCACTTCGCGATTCTTAAAATATTGATTATCTATATATTTCTTATTTAGAAATAGAATATACCTACATATGTAAAATGGAAATATTACAATTCTTGTGATCTTGACATTTTACCGAAACTATATTCATCTTTTAAGTGCAACGAGTTAATATTAGTTTGTAATAGGTTCATCGACTAGAATGAATATTATATCTGCTGGAGCATTCGATTAAATGTGCCTGTGTTATTGTGTACGGTTGTTGGATTCTTTGAGTCCATTGATCGTCCACAGGCTAGGATAGCTTTACGGGTTAGTTGAAATATTTCTATATGAATCTGTTATTTTTATTTTTTTTTATTGAAGAAATAAATAAATAAATAAAGAGAGATCGTTAGAAAATCGAGACGCACCTAGGCAGAGTAGAAAACGCAGTTGAGAATACGCGTTGGGACTCGTCAGTGCCGTTTGGGGTGATTCATTCGCGAATTTTGCCATACTGCAGTGGTTATACTATTTAGAAGAAATCGATACTTTACGTTGCAAGCGCTTACCGCTCGTTAGGTTAAGAAAAAAAAAAAAGAAAAAAAACAGAACAAACCTGCGTGCGAAAATGTGTTTTTCACTTCCCAACCCCTTAGCTTGCGACTATTGCGTCTCGTTTGATGCGTGCGTTTACACGAGTGGTTTGAGTCTTGTTGCGTAAAGTGAGATCAGGTCGGGATTAGGTCGGTCTAGCTTAGGGACGATTTCATTCTTGTAGTAGCAACCACTGTAGTATGTCAATCTTTGTGGGTGCGTTGCTTCGAACGGTAGGGCGTTTTTTGATGCGTAAACTTAGCTTGCGTCGCACGTAAGGAATGCTCCAATGCAGTGGTTAGGGCACGAAGCAAGAAGAGGCTATGGCTGAAGAGGCCCCCACGTATTGTGGCTCAAGAGGGCAACTATCGACTACAAGTCATTTTTCAAAGGTGATCGGTATGTCGAACCCTTCGTTAATGGCTTGTGGTCTTATTAAAATCCCTTTTACCCTTTACCACGTTGACACTTATGCTCGTAGTAGTTTGTTCCTGGATGGAGATGATGGACCATTCCATCTCCTTGCTACGGTGTTCTGCACTCGCGTTCGTGAAGATTTTTTTTTTTTTTTTTTTTTATATTAGTATTGAGCTTTTGCAGTTAGTTATTAATTGATAGAGTTAATGCAATTTTTTCTTAAAGTCGAGTCGTATTTTTGAAAAGTAGAATCAGTTTTTCATTTCAGAGTAGAATCAAGCCCTTTGCATTTTCTACTTTTATTTTTATTTCTTTTTTTTTTCTAATTAAAGTCAAGCCCTCCCTTTTTTCATGTTGAATTAAAGTCGAGTCTTTGCATTTTTCTTTTTAAATTAAATTCGAGTCATTACATTTTCTTTTTTAAATTAAAGTCAAGTCTTTGCATCTTTTCTTTCTAAATTAAAGTCGAGTCCTTGTATTTTAAAGTTTTAAAGTAGAATCTTTTCTCGAAGTAGATTTTTAGTTACAAAAATAGAGTCACGCTCGTTAAATATTGTGTGGACGTCCGTGGCCTGCAGCAGCATTGCACTCAGGAGTGCATTTGGATACCCAAGCATGTTGATTTTTAATTCAGAATAATCATATTTTAATCATATTTTTTCATGTTCATAATTTCATAATGTGTATGTATATATACGAGATATATGCATATTTCAATGTCAACACAGCTCTACCACGAGTTGCAAAATGACTCTTATGTGGTAATCATTATCTTTATCATCTCCATCCTCACCCTCATTATCTTTTCGCAATATAATTCTGATTATTCTGATTAATCTGATTAATCTGATTATTCTGATTATTCTATTTATTTTGGTTATTCTGATTAAAAATCTACAAGACTTGATGACGAATTGAAATACCTGCATTCAGGAATGCAGATGAATATATAAAACGGCAGTCAGCACTCAGGAGTGCATATTAAAA
This sequence comes from Vespula vulgaris, assembly GCF_905475345.1. Classification (NCBI taxonomy): domain Eukaryota; kingdom Metazoa; phylum Arthropoda; class Insecta; order Hymenoptera; family Vespidae; genus Vespula; species Vespula vulgaris. The sequence goes on along the minus strand of NC_066590.1, from coordinate 5,553,884 downwards.
TATGTCAAGGATATACATTTTTATTCCAAAATTATTAGCAAATGAATATGAGATGAAAGATTTAATAAATATATATGAGGGAGAGAAAGAGGAAGAAAGTAAGAGTATTTTTATTATATATATGAGAGTTTCATAAGAAATATTAAGAAAATGTAACGAATGTTACAAAGATTATTAATAAATGTTCATACATATTTGAAAGAAATATATATATTTTTTGGAATAAAAAGGTATAAGTCTTGGTATATAAATGAAACGAATAAAATGACTTGACTGCACTCAGGAGTGCATATGAAAGGTTATTAATGATACAAACAGTAAGTATATGATTGCATTCAGGAATGCAAATGAACAAATTATAGTAAGGATATACATTTCACATTCGGAATGTTCAAAGATGAATGAATGCACTAATAAGGATACTTCATGGAGAAATATATAAATACGTCGGACTCTGGTGATTTTTTTTTCAATATACGATATTAAATTTGTCTAGCAGTAAATAAATGAAATTTCATTTTGAATAATTGAATAATAATTGAATAATAATTGAATAATAATTGAATAATGTTTAAATGGTGCAAATGAATTAAAGGAAAATTTGAATTATTCCGATAAGATATGTATAAGTCTTGCTACATGAATGAAGCGATATAAATGGCAGCCAGCACTCAGGAGTGCATATTAAAATATGTCAAGGGTATACATATTTATTCCAAAATTATCAACAAATAAATATGAGGTGAAAGACTTAATATACATATATGAGAGAGAGAGAGAGAGAGAGAGAGAGAGAAAGAGAAGGAGAGGAGAAAGAGAGGGAAAAAGGGAGTATTTTTATTATATATGTGAGAGTTTCGTAAGAAATATCAAGAAGATTATTAATGAATGATACAAAGATTATTAACAAATATTTATTCGCATTTAAGAGAAGTATGGATATTTTTTGGAATAAAAATGCATAGGTCTTGGTATATAAATGAAGCGATTGAAATGGCTTGCCTGCACTCAGGAGTGCATATGATAGATCACAGTAAGTACATGCCTGCATTCAGGAATGCAGATGAACATATTATAGTAAGGATATGTATTTCTCATTCAGAATGATCAAAAGTACATGAATGAAAATGCACGTATGAAAGTATTATATAATAAGTATTTAAAGTATTCCTACCTCAAAGTATTTCTTTAACGTTACTTAATAATAAATCAAGAATATTTTATACTCTTTCTAATATAATAACTTATTTATATTTAAGTAGTGCGCAAATGAACGAAAAGAAATTTTGAATCATTCTGATTAGAAATGTATAAGTCTTGCTAAGCGAGCGATATGATACAAAAATAACAGCCTAGCACTCAGGAGTGCATAAAATATGTCAAGGATATACATTCTTATTCCAAAATTATCAACATATGAATATGAAATGACAGAATTAATAAATATATACATGAGAGAGAGGGAGAGAGAGAAAGAAGGAGTACGTTATTATATATATGAAAGTTTCATAAGAAATATTAAGAAGATATAATGAATGATATAAAGATTATTAGCAAATGTTTATACATATTTGAGAGAAATATGATTATTTTTTGGAATAAAAGTGCATAAGTCTTGGTATATAAATGAAGCGAATGAAAAGGCTGTTCCACACTCAGGAGTGTGAGCGAAAATAATTCAGGGACAGGTTTGCATTCAGGAATGCACCTGGGATACTCAAGCATGTAGATTTTCATTTCAGGATAATTTAAATTTTTTTATATGATTATTAGTAAATCACTAATTCTTTTTGAATTTCTTTTTTATATATACTCATTTTTGATGATTATATATTTATGTATATATTTTATGCAATGCCAACATAGTTTTTTTCACAAGATGTTAGAACGGCTCAGTTATTGTAAGAGTCATTTTACATATCTTGTATGAATATAATCATCATCTTATATAGATTCTAATTATTCTGATTAAAAATCTATAAGATTTGAGATAGCTATGAATGTTAGGATTTATTAAAGCAAGCAGTGACGATAAAATAAATTAATAAGAATAATATGCAACGATGTATTAAAACTATATTTTGCCTTTAATATGTAATATTTTCATATATAAATTTTATATATAATCTTACTTTTTTCTTTCAGATTTAATATTTCAGTACTATTTTATATATAATATACAAACTATATGATTTGAAAATTGTGAAATTATATTACTATATTTTTTATAATTTAATAGATAAAAAAGTGTGGTACATATAAACGATGTAATATGTACATCAGACACTTCGCGTTAATATAAACGTAATAATGTAAGATATGTGTAATCCATCGATTAAATATAAATCTGATCTCGTTATGGATATGTTTATGGCGGTATACAAAATTGTGTATGCATTTTATAATACGACACAAGGTGCAGTATACTTTTACTCTTTTCCTTTTTTTTTTTAAACGCGACCTAATTCTTAAATATTGTGAAATATTGATAATTCTTTCCCTTTTTTTCATAACGTGTCTTGAGTGATTTACATTATATATCTTAATTGTATTAAACAATTGATAATTTATTATGCAATTATATCTTTATATCTTTATGTGTTTTTAAATATTTATATATTATTGTATATATTTCTATATCATTCTATATATTTCTATATATTTTTATATATTTTTATATACTTGTACATAACATGCACTCATAATTTCATATTTTTATTTAAATATAAAACATGTTTACTAATGCATCGAGAATTCGATATATTCAGTCCCAATTTTATGGCCATTTTAATATATTTTTTTTCTTTTATTTCAGCATTACAATCTATGGTGAAATATATACGTATATAATTTCTTACTTATTAAATTATCAAAATTATGGAAATATTTGCCCATAGATTGTAAATAAAAATTTTGTCTTTCCACACATGCCCTTTTATATAGTTTTCTGTTACAGAGAGGTGTCGTTTTCATGTTTCAAGATTAAATATTGCAAAATATCCTTTTATATATCAGTGGGTATTAACAACAGTGTTGAAAATAATTTTTCAAGATTTGTCATATTATCACAGTGTATGACATAAAAATAAATTGATAAAGATTACGAATTCATCATGCAAAATTTGTGTTTCAGGTTTTCCAGGTGCTTGGATTAACAAGAAATCCATCTAAAAATAATAATGTGGGAAGATATTCTAATTAGGTATTGATGACGAATGAAGAATTGAAATTATAGAAAATAAAAAATTGAAATATTCAATAAATTTGAACTAAACGTAGTTAATTTCTGTTTCAGGAAATATCATCCAAATTGGAAAGGTTCGATTCTACTCTTTGTTGGTGAATTAAACATAGTTAATTTCTATTTCGGGAAATATCATCCAAATTGGCAAGATTTGATTCCACTCTTCGTTGGTTGTTCTTTTCGTTTGTGAGATATATATGTGTGTATAAAATAATTTTTAGTTTAATATATGTTTTATTTTTAGAAAGTAATAACATTATAAATTTCTTATGTCCACAGGTTATTTGTTTATTATATAAAATATGCATATTGATTTTGATTGTTTCTTGTTTAATTACAAAATGTTTTTAATGTTTTATGTTCACAGGTGACTGTAAACAGGACAATGCTAATTTAAATAAAATTAGCACATTATTTCGATTGCTACTTGTTTAATTATAAAATATTTTGGATGTTTTATATTCACAGGTGGACTATAAATGATGATTTATTACAGGAAATATGAAATTCGCATATTATTTTGATTGCTACCTGTTTAATCATTAAATGTTTTTGACATTTTATGTTCACAGGATTTCAGCATCGTGTGCAACAAGGTTTCACATTAGTTTAATGGGAATAGAATTCCATAAAGGGCTCTATTCTTAACCGGGTAGGTAGGTCGATATTAAACGAATTCATAAGTTTTCGTCTAGTCATGATCGATTAGAAAAAAATTTTTGATTCGTTTCGCGATTGATCTTGTTTCTTTTTTCTAATTATAATTATAATTCTATAAAATTATAATAATTATTATTGAATATGTCATAATAATGATTTTATATAATAGCTTCTAAAGTAATTCATATTAAAAGTAGAGTCTTTAGCCCGTGGGTCTCCGTATGCAGCAACCTCCATGCGGTGGGACCTGGAAATCGATATTACTTACGATATGTGATAAAAATAAATAACGTAAGTACTGTCGAGCTAATGGCTGCATTTAAATTCAATCAAAATTTATTGTGTTCTATGATGATTTTAACTATTTTTCCACTTTGTTTATTTTTCGTATCTCAATAGAGATATAAATAGATTAATTTCTTATTTTACAAACTCATTATTATAGTATATATATACATATTCAATACATAAAATTAAATACATATATACATATGCAACATATATTTTTATTGATATATATATATATTATTGATAACAAAATTGTATGTGTAAATTAATGTTTGTTTGAATAAAAAATTACGTCTAGGCTTTCAAGTAATTAAGAGGAGTCAGTTGCTGCTATATCTTTCGAGAATGGATTGTCTTATCATATGTTTTATTTTTTATCAGAAAATGCACAAATTCTTAATTAAAATTTGAAACTTAATTATCATGAACATTAACATCTTAGTAATTATCTTTTATCTTGCCTTTACAATTTTTATCGTTGATCTAATGATATCTATAATTTTTGTTTAAATAATGTATTTTATAAAAAAGCAATTCATATTTTATATTTTTATTGATAGTAAATATTCAAGATTCCTCAATTATTCGATTTCTCGATTGCATCATATATCAAAATGTAGAATCACGCGTTTAAATGATTTATAGAAATAGATTGATAATAGAAATAAAAAGTGCATTTATATGCTGGTACGTCAAACGGGCGTATTATATTAACTTCTATTGCATTATAGCATTATATATTTTCTTTTTGTTTCAGATGATCATCGTTGAATTCGCTAATATAATCTATTTTCGACTTTGCATACATAGAAAATTACATTTTATTAATTTAGGATAGGGTCTTCTTGTTTCATAGATTGGATTAATTAATAGTTCAATTAATAAGCATTTTTTTATTTGTATTTGCTCGCGATATTAGCAGTGAAATTGGACATCAATTTTTTCGATTTCGTCAAAAAAGCATGTAATGTGATATACGTTTTATGCATTGCTTCGTACTTGGTCTATTTAATCGCGATTTATCTCGATGTATCGATGTAGAAGAACAAGAAAAAACGAACAGAAGACAAGCGCGCGCGACGGATAGATTCTGGAAAATGAACAGTAGTTCATGATTTAACTTTTTAATTAGAACAGCCACTTAGAAGGAATTGTCCGAGGTTTTTTTGATTATTCTTTCATACAAAATTGAATAAATATTTAATTAATTTTTTTGATAAAAAAAGTCTCAATAAAGTCATTGTTTTTGAAAGAAAAAAGTCGAGTAGAATCATTGCTAATAAAAAACAAAGAGACTTGTAGATTCATAGCCCGTAGGATCTAGAATAGGTTAATAAATTTTTAGATCAGGGTTTTCAGCTTTTAACAAACTAATTCCTGTTTTTCACCCCCACCCATGTTTTCTGCATTCTCCTCTATGCGTGTTCCCAGGTGTTACTCGTATGAGTGAGAAATTGTTAGTATGGGTTTAATTTTAAATTTTCCTATATTGGTGACTGTCATAGCGTTAGTGTTTGCACACGATATACCCTGCATCTGTGTGTTCGTGGTAGGTGGTGCATTGTATATTGTTTCGTGATTATTTATAAATAAATACGAATAAAACAAATATACTAATACATTATTATTTAAAATACTATACTAATATATTACAATTCATATCGTTTTGCATAGTAAAGTCAGCATATATTGTAAGTGAATTGAAATCGTATATTGAATGAAATTATTCAATATCAATATAGTGAACGAAAGCATATATTGAAAGGGAAATATTCGCAAGTGAACGTCAGAAAAATGGAATTTCGAACGAAACCCACCTCAGCGGAAGAACGAAACCCACCTAAGGCCCACATCCGAGGGCCTCTCCCAAGGGTCTCACCCGATAGAAGATAGAGTACTTAATCAACAATTTAACCAAAAATTCAAAATAATTGTTTTAATTATAATATGCAGCCATTCGCCCGGTAGTACTTCCGCTATATAATTATTTAAATATCTATATATAATTTAGTTATAAACTTTTGATGTAATTTAGATACAATTTCAATATATAGCAAGTACTACCGACCCAGGTCCCACCGCTTGGAGGTTGCTGCATCTGGGGACCCACGGGCTAACGGTGACTCTACTCTAAAGTTCGCGTGACCGGCGTGATCAAATAATCGACGTTCCATAAAACGAAGTCCCCGGTAGGACTTTTAATCGCGCCCGAACACTCCCGTGAGTGTTAAAATAACGGTGACTCTACTCTAAATTCGCGTCCGCGGCGTTCTATGCACTAACCAAGAAATCAGGCGGCTAACTGAAGGAGGATCCGTCCACTCTTACGGATAGCAAACCACACTACTCGGCAGCACATAAACCGACTCACTAGCACAACCGGTCATTTATTCGTTTTTAGCAATCAAACGTAGTCCATATCGGTAGGACTATAAATCGCGCCCGAACACTCCCGTGAGTGTTAGAAGAACGGTGACTCTACTTTAAATTCGCGTTCGCGGCGTTCTATGCACTAACCAAGAAATTAGGCGGCTAACTGGCGGAGGATCAGTCCACTCTTACGGATAGCAAACCACACTACTCGGAAGCACATAAACCGACTCACTAGCACGACCGGTCATTTATTCGTTTTTAGCAATCAAACGTAGTCCATATCGGTAGGACTTTCAATCGCGCCCGAACACTCCCGTGAGTGTTAGAAGAACGGTGACTCTACTTTAAATTCGCGTTCGCGGCGTTCTATGCACTAACCAAGAAATCAGGCGGCTAACTGGCGGAGGATCAGTCCACTCTTACGGATAGCAAACCACACTACTCGGAAGCACATAAACCGACTCACTAGCACGACCGGTCATTTATTCGTTTTTAGCAATCAAACGTAGTCCATATCGGTAGGACTTTCAATCGCGCCCGAACACTCCCGTGAGTGTTAGAAGAACGGTGACTCTACTTTAAATTCGCGTTCGCGGCGTTCTATGCACTAACCAAGAAATCAGGCGGCTAACTGGCGGAGGATCAGTCCACTCTTACGGATAGCAAACCACACTACTCGGAAGCACATAAACCGACTCACTAGCACGACCGGTCATTTATGCGTTTTTAGCAATCAAACGTAGTCCATATCGGTAGGACTTTCAATCGCGCCCGAACACTCCCGTGAGTGTTAGAAGAACGGTGACTCTACTTTAAATTCGCGTTCGCGGCGTTCTATGCACTAACCAAAAAATCTGGCGGCTAACTGGCGGAGGGTGAGTCCACTCTTACGGATAGCAAACGATACTATTCGGCAGCACATAAACCGACACACTAGCACGACCGGTCATTTATTCTTTTTTAGCAATCAAACGTAGTCCATATCGGTAGGACTTTCAATCGCGCCCGAACACTCCCGTGAGTGTTAGAAGAACGGTGACTCTACTTTAAATTCGCGTTCGCGGCGTTCTATGCACTAACCAAAAAATCTGGCGGCTAACTGGCGGAGGGTGAGTCCACTCTTACGGATAGCAAACGATACTATTCGGCAGCACATAAACCGACACACTAGCACGACCGGTCATTTATTCTTTTTTAGCAATCAAACGTAGTCCATATCGGTAGGACTTTTAATCGCGCCCGAACACTCCCGTGAGTGTTAGAAGAACGGTGACTCTACTTTAAATTCGCGTTCGCGGCGTTCTATGCACTAACCAAGAAATCAGGCGGCTAACTGGCGGAGGATCAGTCCACTCTTACGGATAGCAAACCACACTACTCGGAAGCACATAAACCGACTCACTAGCACGACCGGTCATTTATGCGTTTTTAGCAATCAAACGTAGTCCATATCGGTAGGACTTTCAATCGCGCCCGAACACTCCCGTGAGTGTTAGAAGAACGGTGACTCTACTTTAAATTCGCGTTCGCGGCGTTCTATGCACTAACCAAAAAATCTGGCGGCTAACTGGCGGAGGGTGAGTCCACTCTTACGGATAGCAAACGATACTATTCGGCAGCACATAAACCGACACACTAGCACGACCGGTCATTTATTCTTTTTTAGCAATCAAACGTAGTCCATATCGGTAGGACTTTTAATCGCGCCCGAACACTCCCGTGAGTGTTAGAAGAACGGTGACTCTACTTTAAATTCGCGTTCGCGGCGTTCTATGCACTAACCAAGAAATCAGGCGGCTAACTGGAGGAGGGTCAGTCCACTCTTACGGATAGCAAACCACACTACTCGGCAGCACATAAACCGACTCACTAGCACGACCGGTCATTTATTCGTTTTTAGCAATCAAACGTAGTCCATATCGGTAGGACTTTTATTCGCGCCCGAGAACACCACGTCTCTGCCCGCCGACAAAGGCGTGAGAGTTCTTCCTATCCTTCCCGTATTCGCGTCTAGCAATCGATTATGAAACGAACATTTCGACGATTTATGGGATCACCCTCGCCGATATGTCGAAGTCCATGAACTGGAGGAGAAGCAGAAGAGAAAGAGAAGAAAGGAAAGCCGGAACATGCGCGCATGTGAAGAGGATAGAATTCGGAAGAGAAAAGAGAAGGCATATCCGGCAAAGAACACGTGCACGTGTGAGAACGATGAAATGGAAAAGAAAAGATGGACATCGAATGTAGCTACACTCGACCAAAACCGGAGTACGAAAATCGAGCTCGATTTTTCGATACTGAAAGGAGGAAACCCGCACAGAAGCCCACACCTATGAGCCCAACTCATAGGTCCCACCCGAAAGAAATTAGAATAATGAGCCTTGAGTATTTATTTCCGAGTATAGGGAAGATGTATGAAACAATGTAAAATGCACGAAGTTCGATGTTTAATTGGAATTGCATAGAAAAGATTTTGGAAAAATCTTAAAGAACGCAGCCATTCGCAAGATGATACTTGCAGCCTACAAGATTTCGACATATCACAAGTACTTCCGACCCAGGTGCCACAGCGTGGAGGTTGCTGCTTTTTGAGACCCACGGACTAACGGCGGCTTTACTCTTTACTACTTCTACTACTATCAAGAAAGCAAAGCATGAGGGCGATCTCCACTCCCGACGAATTCAAGCCACCAAACGCTAAAATTGCAGCCCCTTGCGTCTCCGCATTTTTGAACCGCCTTACGCATAGCTCAACAATCCAACATCGAAAGCTTCGATCACCACTTGAGCACAACCGGACAAACGCCGGAATCCAAAATTGAATCTACCGCAGTTACGATACTTACGCGAGCATTCCAGAAACACTCACACGAATATGTTGAATACGTTAGAGCCAATGTTGGACTTAAACGCGCCCGAGAACACCAACGCCTTTGCTAGCCGACATAAGCGAGTGTCCTTCTATCTTGCCCGAACGGGAGAAAAGAAAGTCTTTCACGCCTGAGGTAGAAAGATTCTTTAAACACCCGTGTAAAAATCTAAGTCCCTCGATGGTCCTTGGGTGACGCAACGATTGCTGACACCTGGAAATAAACGGACTAACGAGGATTCTATTCTGAAATCCACGAACCGAGATGCTTTTCCGCTTCGGGAGTTTCGAGTTTCTCAGCAAACTGGAGATGTATAAAACCCCGCTTACAGATTGCTCCACCGTCCACACCGTCGGCTTCAGACATCTCGAGACACGACCGGTCGTGTCTACATTTCGATTTTAAAAGTCAAAACGTAGTCCTCGGTAGGACTAAATCTCGCGATCGCGAACACCCATACGCGTGCCGGCCGTCACGCGCGTGAGTGTTTTACCTATCATTCGCGTACAGAAGCAAGGAGACATACCCTTTCTGCATATAATAAAGATTATATGCAGAAAGGTTCCTTTAACTTCCGTGTAAAAATCCCACGTCGATAGGTCCAGCGATCACCTAACTTGAAACAGAAAAAGGACAACAGAATATATTACATATATTTAAAAGAATATATTTATATATATAGTAAAATATGAGTAAAAATTAAAAAGATAACATAAATTAAATATAAATTCAAAAATTAAAAAGATAAGAATTAAATATAAAAGCAAAAATTAAAAAGTTAATAAAAATTAAATATAAGAGCAAAAATTATATGTAATATTATATGCAAAAGACGTTTATATTCAAAAAGATCCCTGTAAAAGTTTAATTTCACGATGATCCATTCCTCGATGATCGCTCGTTCGATGATCGCTCCCTCGATGATCTAACCTGAAACATAAAAGGAGTAAAAAAAAAGTGGAGATGAATGAAAAAGAAGAAAGGAAAAGAAACGATGTAGAGAAAAATAGAAAAAGAAACGTGGAGTATTTGCGTAAATGAACGTGAGAAAAATAAAATTCCGGACGATTATTTTGCATCTCGAAAATCATTTCGCTCGAGGAAGATCAGAGTACCATTATTGAGTTCGATTTTTCCCTAGTGAAAGAACCATACCCGCCTAAGGCCCACACCCGAGGGCCCATCCCAAGGGTCCCACCCGATAGAAGATAGAGTACTTAATCAACAATTTAACCAAAAATTCAAAATAATTGTTTTAACTATAATATGCAGCCATTCGCCCGGTAGTACTTCCGCTATATAATTATTTAAATATCTATATATAATGTAGTTATAAACTTTTGATGTAATTCAGATACAATTTCAATATATTGCAAGTGCTACCGACCCAGGTCCCACCGCTTGGAGGTTGCTGCATCTGGGGACCCACGGGCTAACGGTGACTCTACTCTAAAGTTCGCGTGACCGGCGTGATCAAATTATCGACGTTCCATAAAACGAAGTTCCCGGTAGGACTTTTAATCGCGCCCAAACACTCCCGTGAGTGTTAAAATAACGGTGACTCTACTTTAAATTCGCGTTCGCGGCGTTCTATGCACTAACCAAGAAATCAGGCGGCTAATTGGAGTAGGATCTGTCCATTCTTACGGATAGCAAACCACACTACTCGGCAGCACATAAACCGACTCACTAGCACGATCGGTCATTTATTCGTTTTTAGCCATCAAACGTAGTCCATATCGGTAGGACTTTTAATCGCGCCCGAACACTCCCGTGAGTGTTAGAAGAACGGTGACTCTACTGTAAATTCGCGTTCGCGGCGTTCTATGCACTAACCAAGAAATCGGGCGGCTAACTCGAGAAGGATCAGTCCACTCTTACGGGTAGCAAACCACAATACTCGGCAGCACATAAACCGACTCACTAGCACGACCGGTCATTTATTCGTTTTTAGCAATCAAACGTAGTCCATATCGGTAGGACTTTCAATCGCGCCCGAACACTCCCGTGAGTGTTAGAAGAACGGTGACTCTACTTTAAATTCGCGTTCGCGGCGTTCTATGCACTAACCAAGAAATCAGGCGGCTAACTGGAGGAGGGTCAGTCCACTCTTACGGATAGCAGACCACACTACTTGGCAGCACATAAACCGACTCACTAGCACGACCGGTCATTTATTCGTTTTTAGCAATCAAACGTAGTCCATATCGGTAGGACTTTTATTCGCGCCCGAGAACACCACGTCTCTGCCCGCCGACAAAAGCGTGAGAGTTCTTCCTATCCTTCCCGTATTCGCGTCTAGCAATCGATTATGAAACGAACATTTCGACGATTTATGGGATCACCCTCGCCGATATGTCGAAGTCCATGAACTGGAGGAGAAGCAGAAGAGAAAGAGAAGAAAGGAAAGCCGGAACATGCGCGCATGTGAAGAGGATAGAATTCGGAAGAGAAAAGAGAAGGTATATCCGGCAAAGAACACGTGCACGTGTGAGAACGATGAAATGGAAAAGAAAAGATGGACATCGAATGTAGCTACACTCGACCAAAACCGGAGTCCGAAAATCGAGCTCGATTTTTCGATACTGAAAGGAGGAAACCCGCACAGAAGCCCACACCCATGAGCCCAACTCATAGGTCCCACCCGAAAGAAATTAGAATAATGAGCCTTGAGTATTTATTTCCGAGTATAGGGAAGATGTATGAAATAATGTAAAATGCACGAAGTTCGATGTTTAATTGGACTTGCATAGAAAAGATTTTGGAAAAATCTTAAAGAACGCAGCCATTCGCAAGGTGATACTTGCAGCCTACAAGATTTCGACATATCACAAGTACTTCCGACCCAGGTCCCACCGCGTGGAGGTTGCTGCTTTTGGAGACCCACGGACTAACGGTGGCTCTACTCTTTACTACTTCTACTACTATCAAGAAAGCAAAGCATGAGGGCGATCTCCACTCCCGACGAATTCAAGCCATCAAACGCTAAAATTGCAGCCCCTTGCGTCTCCGCATTTTTGAACCGACTTACGCATAGCTCAACAATCCAACATCGAAAGCTTCGATCACCACTTGAGCACAACCGGACAAACGCCGGAATCCAAAATTGAATCTACCGCAGTTACGATACTTACGCGAGCATTCCAGAAACACTCACACGAATATGTTGAATACGTTAGAGCCAATTTAGGACTTTGTCGCGCTCGAGAACACCAACGCCTTTGCTAGCCGACATAAGCGAGTGTCCTTCTATCTTGCCCGAACGGGAGAAAAGAAAGTCTTCCACGCCTGAGGTAGAAAGATTCTTTAAACACCCGTGTAAAAATCTAAGTCCCTCGATGGTCCTTGGGTGATGCAACGATTGCTGACACCTGGAAATAAACGGACTAACGAGGATTCTATTCTAAAATCCACGAACCGAGATGTTTTTCCGCTTTGGGAGTTTCGAGCTTCTCAGCAAACTGGAGATGTATAAAATCCCGCTTACAGATTGCTCCACCGTCCACACCGTCGGCTTCAGACATCTCGAGACACGACCAGTCGTGTCTACATTTCGATTTCAAAAATCAAAACGGAGTCCTCGGTAGGACTAAATCTCGCGATCGCGAACACCCATACGCGTGCCGGCCGTCACGCGCGTGAGTGTTTTACCTATCATTCGCGTACAGAAGCAAGGAGACATACCCTTCCTGCATATAATATAGATTATATGCAGAGAGGTTCCTTTAACTTCCGTGTAAAAATCCCACGTCGATAGGTCCAGCGATCACCTAACTTGAAACAGAAAAAGGACAACAGAATATATTACATATATTTAAAAGAATATATTTATATATATAGTAAAATATGAGTAAAAATTGAAAAGATAACACAAATTAAATATAAAAGCAAAAATTAAAAAGTTAATAAAAATTAAATATAAGAGCAAAAATTATATGTAATATTATATGCAAAAGACGTTTATATTCAAAAAGATCCCTGTAAAAGTTTAATTTCACGATGATCCATTCCTCGATGATCGCTCGTTCGATGATCGCTCCCTCGATGATCTAACCTGAAACATAAAAGGAGTAAAAAAAAAGTGGAGATGAATGAAAAAGAAGAAAGGAAAAGAAACGATGTAGAGAAAAATAGAAAAAGAAACGTGGAGTATTTGCGTAAATGAACGTGAGAAAAATAAAATTCCGGACGATTATTTTGCATCTCGAAAATCATTTCGCTCGAGGAAGATCAGAGTACCATTATTGAGTTCGATTTTTCCCTAGTGAAAGAACCATACCCGCCTAAGGCCCACACCCGAGGGCCCATCCCAAGGGTCCCACCCGATAGAAGATAGAGTACTTAATCAACAATTTAACCAAAAATTCAAAATAATTGTTTTAACTATAATATGCAGCCATTCGCCCGGTAGTACTTCCGCTATATAATTATTTAAATATCTAGATATAATGTAGTTATAAACTTTTGATGTAATTCAGATACAATTTCAATATATTGCAAGTGCTACCGACCCAGGTCCCACCGCTTGGAGGTTGCTGCATCTGGGGACCCACGGGCTAACGGTGACTCTACTCTAAAGTTCGCGTGACCGGCGTGATCAAATTATCGACGTTCCATAAAACGAAGTTCCCGGTAGGACTTTTAATCGCGCCCAAACACTCCCGTGAGTGTTAAAATAACGGTGACTCTACTTTAAATTCGCGTTCGCGGCGTTCTATGCACTAACCAAGAAATCAGGCGGCTAATTGGAGTAGGATCTGTCCATTCTTACGGATAGCAAACCACACTACTCGGCAGCACATAAACCGACTCACTAGCACGATCGGTCATTTATTCGTTTTTAGCCATCAAACGTAGTCCATATCGGTAGGACTTTTAATCGCGCCCGAACACTCCCGTGAGTGTTAGAAGAACGGTGACTCTACTGTAAATTCGCGTTCGCGGCGTTCTATGCACTAACCAAGAAATCGGGCGGCTAACTCGAGAAGGATCAGTCCACTCTTACGGGTAGCAAACCACAATACTCGGCAGCACATAAACCGACTCACTAGCACGACCGGTCATTTATTCGTTTTTAGCAATCAAACGTAGTCCATATCGGTAGGACTTTCAATCGCGCCCGAACACTCCCGTGAGTGTTAGAAGAACGGTGACTCTACTTTAAATTCGCGTTCGCGGCGTTCTATGCACTAACCAAGAAATCAGGCGGCTAACTGGAGGAGGGTCAGTCCACTCTTACGGATAGCAGACCACACTACTTGGCAGCACATAAACCGACTCACTAGCACGACCGGTCATTTATTCGTTTTTAGCAATCAAACGTAGTCCATATCGGTAGGACTTTTATTCGCGCCCGAGAACACCACGTCTCTGCCCGCCGACAAAAGCGTGAGAGTTCTTCCTATCCTTCCCGTATTCGCGTCTAGCAATCGATTATGAAACGAACATTTCGACGATTTATGGGATCACCCTCGCCGATATGTCGAAGTCCATGAACTGGAGGAGAAGCAGAAGAGAAAGAGAAGAAAGGAAAGCCGGAACATGCGCGCATGTGAAGAGGATAGAATTCGGAAGAGAAAAGAGAAGGTATATCCGGCAAAGAACACGTGCACGTGTGAGAACGATGAAATGGAAAAGAAAAGATGGACATCGAATGTAGCTACACTCGACCAAAACCGGAGTCCGAAAATCGAGCTCGATTTTTCGATACTGAAAGGAGGAAACCCGCACAGAAGCCCACACCCATGAGCCCAACTCATAGGTCCCACCCGAAAGAAATTAGAATAATGAGCCTTGAGTATTTATTTCCGAGTATAGGGAAGATGTATGAAATAATGTAAAATGCACGAAGTTCGATGTTTAATTGGACTTGCATAGAAAAGATTTTGGAAAAATCTTAAAGAACGCAGCCATTCGCAAGGTGATACTTGCAGCCTACAAGATTTCGACATATCACAAGTACTTCCGACCCAGGTCCCACCGCGTGGAGGTTGCTGCTTTTGGAGACCCACGGACTAACGGTGGCTCTACTCTTTACTACTTCTACTACTATCAAGAAAGCAAAGCATGAGGGCGATCTCCACTCCCGACGAATTCAAGCCATCAAACGCTAAAATTGCAGCCCCTTGCGTCTCCGCATTTTTGAACCGACTTACGCATAGCTCAACAATCCAACATCGAAAGCTTCGATCACCACTTGAGCACAACCGGACAAACGCCGGAATCCAAAATTGAATCTACCGCAGTTACGATACTTACGCGAGCATTCCAGAAACACTCACACGAATATGTTGAATACGTTAGAGCCAATTTAGGACTTTGTCGCGCTCGAGAACACCAACGCCTTTGCTAGCCGACATAAGCGAGTGTCCTTCTATCTTGCCCGAACGGGAGAAAAGAAAGTCTTCCACGCCTGAGGTAGAAAGATTCTTTAAACACCCGTGTAAAAATCTAAGTCCCTCGATGGTCCTTGGGTGATGCAACGATTGCTGACACCTGGAAATAAACGGACTAACGAGGATTCTATTCTAAAATCCACGAACCGAGATGTTTTTCCGCTTTGGGAGTTTCGAGCTTCTCAGCAAACTGGAGATGTATAAAATCCCGCTTACAGATTGCTCCACCGTCCACACCGTCGGCTTCAGACATCTCGAGACACGACCAGTCGTGTCTACATTTCGATTTCAAAAATCAAAACGGAGTCCTCGGTAGGACTAAATCTCGCGATCGCGAACACCCATACGCGTGCCGGCCGTCACGCGCGTGAGTGTTTTACCTATCATTCGCGTACAGAAGCAAGGAGACATACCCTTCCTGCATATAATATAGATTATATGCAGAGAGGTTCCTTTAACTTCCGTGTAAAAATCCCACGTCGATAGGTCCAGCGATCACCTAACTTGAAACAGAAAAAGGACAACAGAATATATTACATATATTTAAAAGAATATATTT
Source organism: Vespula vulgaris (assembly GCF_905475345.1). Classification (NCBI taxonomy): domain Eukaryota; kingdom Metazoa; phylum Arthropoda; class Insecta; order Hymenoptera; family Vespidae; genus Vespula; species Vespula vulgaris. The sequence goes on along the minus strand of NC_066590.1, from coordinate 5,537,495 downwards.
ATATATATAGTAAAATATGAGTAAAAATTGAAAAGATAACACAAATTAAATATAAAAGCAAAAATTAAAAAGTTAATAAAAATTAAATATAAGAGCAAAAATTATATGTAATATTATATGCAAAAGACGTTTATATTCAAAAAGATCCCTGTAAAAGTTTAATTTCACGATGATCCATTCCTCGATGATCGCTCGTTCGATGATCGCTCCCTCGATGATCTAACCTGAAACATAAAAGGAGTAAAAAAAAAGTGGAGATGAATGAAAAAGAAGAAAGGAAAAGAAACGATGTAGAGAAAAATAGAAAAAGAAACGTGGAGTATTTGCGTAAATGAACGTGAGAAAAATAAAATTCCGAACGATTATTTTGCATCTCGAAAATCATTTCGCTCGAGGAAGATCAGAGTACCATTATTGAGTTCGATTTTTCCCTAGTGAAAGAACCATACCCGCCTAAGGCCCACACCCGAGGGCCCATCCCAAGGGTCCCACCCGATAGAAGATAGAGTACGTAATCAACAATTTAACCAAAAATTCAAAATAATTGTTTTAACTATAATATGCAGCCATTCGCCCGGTAGTACTTCGGCTATATAATTATTTAAATATCTATATATAATGTAGTTATAAACTTTTGATGTAATTCAGATACAATTTCAATATATTGCAAGTACTACCGACCCAGGTCCCACCGCTTGGAGGTTGCTGCATCTGGGGACCCACGGGCTAACGGTGACTCTACCCTAAAGTTCGCGTGACCGGCGTGATCAAATAATCGACGTTCCGTAAAACGAAGTTTCCGGTAGGACTTTTAATCGCGCCCGAACACTCCCGTGAGTGTTAAAATAACGGTGACTCTACTTTAAATTCGCATTCGCGGCGTTCTATGCACTAACCAAGAAATCAGGCGGCCAATTGGAGTAGGATCTGTCCATTCTTACGGATAGCAAACCACACTACTCGGCAGCACATAAACCGACTCACTAGCACGATCGGTCATTTATTCGTTTTTAGCAATCAAACGTAGTCCATATCGGTAGGACTTTTAATCGCGCCCGAACACTCCCGTGAGTGTTAGAAGAACGGTGACTCTACTGTAAATTCGCGTTCGCGGCGTTCTATGCATTAACCAAGAAATCAGGCGGCTAACTGGATGAGGGTGGGTCCACTCTTACGGATAGCAAACCACACTACTCGGCAGCACATAAACCGACTCACTAGCACGATCGGTCATTTATTCGTTTTTAGCAATCAAACGTAGTCCATATCGGTAGGACTTTTAATCGCGCCCGAACACTCCCGTGAGTGTTAGAAGAACGGTGACTCTACTGTAAATTCGCGTTCGCGGCGTTCTATGCATTAACCAAGAAATCAGGCGGCTAACTGGATGAGGGTGAGTCCACTCTTACGGATAGCAAACCACACTACTCGGCAGCACATAAACCGACTCACAAGCACGATCGGTCATTTATTCGTTTTTAGCAATCAAACGTAGTCCATATCGGTAGGACTTTTAATCGCGCCCGAACACTCCCGTGAGTGTTAGAAGAACGGTGACTCTACTGTAAATTCGCGTTCGCGGCGTTCTATGCACTAACCAAGAAATCGGGCGGCTAACTCGAGAAGGATCAGCCCACTCTTACGGGTAGCAAACCACAATACTCGGCAGCACATAAACCGACTCACAAGCACGATCGGTCATTTATTCGTTTTTAGCAATCAAACGTAGTCCATATCGGTAGGTCTTTTAATCGCGCCCGAACACTCCCGTGAGTGTTAGAAGAACGATGACTCTACTTTAAATTCGCGTTCGCGGCGTTCTATGCACTAACCAAGAAATCAGGCGGCTAACTGGAGGAGGGTGAGTCCACTCTTACGGATAGCAAACCACACTACTTGGCAGCACATAAACCGACTCACTAGCACGACCGGTCATTTATTCGTTTTTAGCAATCAAACGTAGTCCATATCGGTAGGACTTTTATTCGCGCCCGAGAACACCACGTCTCTGCCCGCCGACAAAGGCGTGAGCGTTCTTCCTATCCTTCCCGTATTCGCGTCTAGCAATCGATTATGAAACGAACATTTCGACGATTTATGGGATCACCCTCGCCGATATGTCGAAGTCTGATGAACTGGAGGAGAAGCAGAAGAGAAAGAGAAGAAAAGAAAGCCGGAACATGCGCGCATGTGAAGAGGATACAATTCGGAAGAGAAAAGAGAAGGCATATCCGGCAAAGAACACGTGCACGTGTGAGAACGATGAAATGGAAAAGAAAAGATGGACATAGAATGTAGCTACATTCGACCAAAACCAGAGTACGAAAATCGAGCTCGATTTTTCGATACTGAAAGGAGGAAACCCGCACAGAAGCCCACACCCACGAGCCCAACTCATAGGTCCCACCCGAAAGAAATTAGAATAATGAACCTTGAGTATTTATTTCCGAGTATAGGGAAGATGTATGAAACAATGTAAAATGCACGAAGTTCGATGTTTAATTGGAATTGCATAGAAAAGATTTTGGAAAAATCTTAAAGAACGCAGCCATTCGCAAGGTGATACTTGCAGCCTACAAGATTTCGACATATCACAAGTACTTCCGACCCAGGTGCCACCGCGTGGAGGTTGCTGCTTTTGGAGACCCACGGACTAACGGTGGCTCTACTCTTTACTACTTCTACTACTATCAAGAAAGCAAAGCATGGGGGCGATCTCCACTCCCGATCCGTCCTTGGCCGATGAAACGCTTCCGGCACGTGGAAATACACGAGCTAACGGGGTTTCTACTCTAAAGTCCACGATCCGAGATGCCTTTCCGCTTCGGGAGCTTCGAGCTTCTCAGCAAACTGGAGATGTATAAAACCCCGCTTACAGATTGCTCCACCGTCCACACCGTCGGCTTCAGACATCTCGAGACACGACCGGTCGTGTCTACATTTCGATTTCAAAGAACAAAATGAAGTCCTCGGTAGGACTAAATCTCGCGATCGCGAACACCCATACGCGTGCCGGCCGTCACGCGCGTGAGTGTTTTCCCTATCATTCGCGTACGGAAGCAAGGAGACATACCCTTCCTGCATATAATATAGATTATATGCAGAGAGGTTCCTTTAACTTCCGTGTAAAAATCCCACGACGATAGGTCCAGCGATCATCTAACTTGAAACAGAAAAAGAATAAAACAAAAAGAGATAATTATATACAAAAATAATATGCAATATTATATGGAAAAAGCCATTTATATATAAAAATGCATTTAAAATCAAAATGCAATTAAATAATGATATTAATAATTAATAAATGAATTAATGATTAAATAAAATAAAATAAAAAACAAATATACAATTAAAACTTCCCTGTAAAAATTAATTTCACGATGATCGGTCCTTCGATGATCTAACCTGAAACAGAGAAAGAATATAAAAAGAAATGAATATATGAGCAAAAATTAAAAAGATAATAAAAATTAAATATAAAAGCAAAAATTAAAAAAATCACGAAAATTAAATATAAAAACCAAAATTATATGCAAAATTATATACAAAAACTTTCCTGTAATAATTTATTTTCACGATGATCGGTCCCTCAATGATCGGTCTCTCGATAGTCTAACCTGAAATAGAAAAAAGTAAAAGAATAAGAGAAAAGAAAAAAGAAAAAAGAGAAGAGGAAAAGAAAAGAAAAGAAAAGGAAAAAACGAAGAAAAGAAACACGGAACATGTCCGAGAGAAAGATAGAACTAAGAAAAATGGATAAGTATCTCGAAGATCATTTCACTAGACAAAATTCAGAGTATCATAAATGAGTTTAATTTTATTCCTAACGAGAGAACGAAACCCGCCTAAGGCCCACACCCGAGGGCCCCTCCCAAGGGTCCCACCCGAGAGAAACTAAAATAATTAATCTCGAATGATTGTTTTAACTATTACATAGCTATACGTTTCAATGAATAGAAATGACTATGAATTATATTGCTGGTGAAGATGTTTGAAACAATGTGAAATGTAATTTGGAATTACATAGAAAAGATTTTGGAAAATTCGTTGAAGCATACAGCCATTTGCTCGATAATACTTGTATCCCATAAAATTTTGATGTATCTACAAGTATCACCGACCCAGGTCCCACCGCGTGGAGGTTGCTGCATCTTGGGACCCACGGGCTAACGAGGAATCTACTCTAAAATCCGCGAACCGAGATGCCTTTCCGCTTCGGGAGCTTCGGGCTTCTCAGCAAACTGGAGATGTATAAAACCCCGCTTACAGATTGCTCCACCGTCCACACCGTCGGCTTCAGACATCTCGAGACACGACCGGTCGTGTCTACATTTCGATTTCAAAGAACAAAACGAAGTCCTCGGTAGGACTAAATCTCACGATCGCGAACACCCATACGCGTGCCGGCCGTCACGCGCGTGAGTGTTTTCCCTATCATTCGCGTACGGAAGCAAGGAGACATACCCTTCCTGCATATAATATAGATTATATGCAGAGAGGTTCCTTTAACTTCCGTGTAAAAATCCCACGACGATAGGTCCAGCGATCATCTAACTTGAAACAGAAAAAGAATAAAACAAAAAGAGATAATTATATACAAAAATAATATGCAATATTATATGGAAAAAGCCATTTATATATAAAAATGCATTTAAAATCAAAATGCAATTAAATAATGATATTAATAATTAATAAATGAATTAATGATTAAATAAAATAAAATAAAAAACAAATATACAATTAAAACTTCCCTGTAAAAATTAATTTCACGATGATCGGTCCTTCGATGATCTAACCTGAAACAGAGAAAGAATATAAAAAGAAATAAATATATGAGCAAAAATTAAAAAGATAATAAAAATTAAATATAAAAGCAAAAATTAAAAAAATCACGAAAATTAAATATAAAAACCAAAATTATATGCAAAATTATATACAAAAACTTTCCTGTAATAATTTATTTTCACGATGATCGGTCCCTCAATGATCGGTCTCTCGATAGTCTAACCTGAAATAGAAAAAAGTAAAAGAATAAGAGAAAAGAAAAAAGAAAAAAGAGAAGAGGAAAAGAAAAGAAAAGAAAAGGAAAAACGAAGAAAAGAAACACGGAACATGTCCGAGAGAAAGATAGAACTAAGAAAAATGGATAAGTATCTCGAAGATCATTTCACTAGACAAAATTCAGAGTATCATAAATGAGTTTAATTTTATTCCTAACGAGAGAACGAAACCCGCCTAAGGCCCACACCCGAGGGCCCCTCCCAAGGGTCCCACCCGAGAGAAACTAAAATAATTAATCTCGAATGATTGTTTCAATTGCTGCAAGGCTGTACCTTTCAATGAATTGAAATGATTGCGTATTTATTGCCGAATGTACGGAAGGTGTAAGAAACAATGTAAAATGTACGAACTTCGACGTTCCATTTGGAATTATATCGAAAAGATTTTGGAAAAGATTTGGAAATATGCAGCCATTCGCTCGGTAATACTTGCATACCGTAAGACGTTGACATAGGGCAAGTACTTCCGACCCAGGTCCCACCGCGAGGAGGTTGCTGCTTCTGAGGACCCACGGGCTAACGGAGACTCTACTCTAAAATCCGCGAACCGAGATGCCTTTCCGCTTCGGGAGCTTCGGGCTTCTCAGCAAACTGGAGATGTATAAAACCCCGCTTACAGATTGCTCCACCGTCCACACCGTCGGCTTCAGACATCTCGAGACACGACCGGTCGTGTCTATTTCGATTTAAAAAATCAAAGCGGAGTCCTCGGTAGGACTTAATCTCGCGCTCGCGAACACCCACGCGCGTGCCGGCCGTCACGCCCGTGAGTGTTTTTCCTATCATTCGCGTACGGAAGCAAGGAGACATATCCTCCCTACATATAATAAAGATTATATGCAGAAAGGTTCCTTTAACTTCCGTGTAAAAATCCCACGATTATCCGTCCCTCGATCACCTAATCTGAAACAGAAGAAGAATAGAAGTAGAGATAAAATAAAAGCAAACATTAAAGAGATATTAAAAATTAAACATAAAAGCAAAAATTAAAAAGTACATTAAAGTTAAATATAAAAGCAAAAATTAAAAATATAATAAAAACTGAATATAAAAGCAAAAATTAAAAAGTTAGTAAATGTTAAATATAAGAGTAAACATTATATGGAAAATTATATGCAAAAAGACATTTATATTTAATAAATTCCCTGTAAAAATTTAATTTCATGATGATCCTTTCTCGATGATCCGTTCCTCGATGTTCTGCTCTGAAACATAAAAAAAAAACATTAGAAAAATGTAAAGAAATACAAAGAAAAGAGGAAAAGAGAAGAAGAAAAGAAAAATAGAGAATGAAACGAGGAGTATTTGCGTAAATGTGCTTGAAAGAAATAGAATTCCGGACGATGAGTGTGCATTCCGTAGAAATCGTTTCACACGACAAAAATCAAAGTACCATAATTGAGTTTGATTTTTCCCTAGTGAAAGAACCGAACCCGCCTAAGGCCCACACCCGAGGGCCCCTCCCAAGGGTCCCACCCGAGAGAAGATAGAGGAGTTAATGAACAAGTTAATCAATTGTTTAAAATAATCGTTCAATCTACAATATGCAACCATAGGCTGAGTAATACTGGAATCCTGTTAGGTATCTTTCCTGTAAAAGTGAGACGAGAATATGCTATGTATTTAAATGTTCTTGTTTCATTCCCATGTGCACTTTTATACAATGTACTTTCAGTGGTCCTCACAATTGCCATTTTATATACGTTTCGAAATTATTACTTTAATATAAAACTTGATTTTATAAAAATAAAATTACGGATTTAATTGGAGACTAATGATTAATAAAAGTTAATAAAAGTAATTAATATAATAAATAAAAATATATAATCATTGATCATCAAAAGTCTATAATTACTAAAAGTATATAATTAATATAATGAATAAAAGTATATAAGTATAAAAGTAAAGAAGAATAAGTATAAATGACAGAGAACATAAGTGCGACAGAAAAGTTTTCTGTGCGTTTTCGTATTAACTTTATAACTTTATTAATTTAGAATTTTCATATATCCGATCTATTTATCTGTTAAAGTATGATTAGTAATATAAAATGTAATTAATTTAACGTCTAACTGAAATTTGAGAGAAGAGAGATTTTGGAAAAAGATCGAAATATGCAGCCATCCGCCCGGTAGTACTTGCGCTATATGATTATTTATACAATTTCATTATAGATTTTAGATAACATATATAATTTAATTAAAGATTTTAGAAATAATTTGACAGATTTCAATATATCGCAAGTACTACCGACCCAGGTCCCACCACGAGGAGGTAGCTGCATCTGGGGACCCACGGGCTAACGAAGACTCTACTCTAAAATCCACGATCCGAGATGCCTTTCCGCTTCGGGAGCTTCGAGCTTCTCAGCAAACTGGAGATGTATAAAACCCCGCTTACAGAATGCTCCACCGTCCACACCGTCGGCTTCAGACATCTCGAGACACGACCGGTCGTGTCTATTTCGATTTAAAAAATCAAAGCGGAGTCCTCGGTAGGACTTAATCTCGCGCTCGCGAACACCCACGCGCGTGCCGGCCGTCACGCGCGTGAGTGTTTTCCCTATCATTCGCGTACGGAAGCAAGGAGACATACCCTTCCTGCATATAATATAGATTATATGCAGAGAGGTTCCTTTAACTTCCGTGTAAAAGTCCCACGACGATAGGTCCAGCGATCACCTAACTTGAAACAGAGAAAGGACAAAGAATGAATAAATATGAGCAAAAATTAAACAGATAACAAAAATTAAATATAAAAGTAAAAGTTAAAAAGACAACAAGAATTAAATATAAAAGCACAAATTAAAACGATAATAAAAATTAAATATAAAAGCAAAAATTATATGCAATATTATATGTAAAAAGACATTTATATTGAAAAACTTCCCTGTAAAAATTTATCTTCACGATGATCGATCTCCCGATGATCTAATCTGAAACAGAAAATGAATAGAAGTAGAGGAGATTATTATTTGCAAAAATTATATGCAAAATTACATGCAAAAGACATTAATATTATATTTAATAATTTAATAATATTATATTCATTTATATTCAATAAATTCCTTGTAAAAATGAAATTTTACGATTATACATTCTTCGATGATCAGTCCATCGATGATCTAACTTGAAACAGAAAAAGAATAAAAGAAGAAAAGTAAAGGAGAAAGAGTTAAAAGCAAAGAAGAGAAGAAAAGAAAAATAGAAAAATTATTCCAAAAGATGCCAAGACGGCAGCCCGCCAAAAGGCCCACACCCGAGGGCCCCTCCCAAGGGTCCCACCCAAAACTAATCATTAATAAAAGTTAATAAAAGCAATTAATATAATGAATAACAGGATATAATGAATATTATTAATGAAAGTATGTAAATAATAAAAGTAAATAAGAATAAATAGGAACGAAAGAGAATATAAGAGCGACAGAAAAGTTTCTGTGCGTTCTCTTAGAAAATTAACTTAGAAGTTTGATGTATTCAATTTATTTATCTGTCAAAATATAACTATCAATTTAAAATGTAATTAATTTAATGTCTAATTGTAATTAGACAGAAAATAGGCTTTGGAAGAACATTGAAATATGCAGCCATCCGCCCGGTAGTATTTGCGTTATGTGATTATATATATAATTTCGTTATAGATTTTAGATAACATATATAATTTTGATATAGATTTCAGTATATCGCAAGTACTACCGACCCAGGTCCCACCACGTGAAGGTTGCTGTATTTGGAGACCCGCGAGTTAATTATAATTTATATTTCGAACAAATAAAACTTCATTTTATAAAAATAAAATTATGAGTTTAATTGAATTTTAAAGAAAAATAAAAATTGAAAAATTGATGACTCGACTTTAATCTAAGACTAGATTTTATTGAAATAAAATTATGATTTTAATTAAAATTTGGAAAAAATACGAGATTATTTGACTTTAATAATAAAAATGCATAATATATGAAAAATTCTATTCGCGTACGCGTGGCAATGTGGGATGGGAGACGAAATAGTATGTCGTCTCAGTTTTTCAGATCTACATTACTACTACATAAGAGCATTTTGAGTGACAACATGGTAAAATCAAAATATGAACTAAGAGCCATTTTCGAAAAGTTCTGTGGAACCTTCGAAAATAGCTCAATAGTTTAAAAGTTGCCCTCTTCAGCCACAATTTGTGGGGGCCTCTTCGGCATATAGCCTCTTCTTTGCTTCGTGCCCTAACCACAACTATAGAACACATTCTATAACTATCGTCAATATCAAAGAACTAAAACTGACCCTTATTCTAAAACGTGGAAGAAAACTAACAAATCTAATGCAAATCTAAAGTAAACCTGAAACGAAAAATCGAGAAAGCATCGGAAGAGAAACGAGAATTAATATATTAATTGCTGAAAATCCTAAGCTAAAAATTGATTAACTTATTCTATGTTGTACGCGTTGCGATTCTACAAGTCTCTTTATCTTTTATCAACGATTCTACTCTACTTTATTCTTTCAAAAGCAATGACTCTATTGAGACTTTTCGTTTATTAATATAATTGATCAATCTTTATTTAAAAATGTAATGAAAAATCATTGGACGCTCCTTCTTACAAACAATTATTCCAATTATTAGAAAATAAATTATACAATTTCGCTTGTAATCGAGAGACAATCCATCACGAATGTCTTCTTGCTTATTCATTATTAAAATTCGCGAATATCGCGATACTTTACTATTTTCGCGAGAGAAAATTATTTAAAAATGCATTTAAATATTCAAAATTTGAAATAATTATAATTAACGCGTTTAAGAAAGAAGACTCTATCCTGATCTAATAAATAAATCAAAAAATAACGAACCATTCACGAGTAAATCTCCGAAGAAATTTACTCGTGGTCACTCATTGCTCTTCTACTAATTAATTACAACCAATCACCCGTGCCGATTCGGACCTTTCGTCCTCGACATGATTAAGTGATTGGAGGGACTCAAAAATTAACTTACTACTTAAGAAGTTCTGCGACGGCTCCAAAACACTGGACCGCGATTTAGGTCGAAATTGAGGATGGACGATTTGTAGTTGGTTGAAAATGAGGTAGGTCGACATCGAAGTTGGTTGAGATCCACTTCAGTGATGCACTGACTCTAATTCGCGGTAGTTATTTATTAACGAACGGTCACTGAATTTATTTCGCGAAACTCTACTATTTTTATAAGTACAGTCTGTGTGACTATTAAAAAATCAAAAAACTACGCGAACAAACACTGACTCTATTGACTGCATTGCACGCAGTCTATGCAAAAATACTTATGGTTTAAATCGCGAAACGCGAACGAACAAACACTGCTTCTACTTCGCGATAAATATTTTTTAGCGATACTAACACTCGATTACAACATTGCAACGCGCGCGACTGCAACGAGGTTCTGAAACATAAAAATAGAAACAAAATAATCGGTATCATTGTTATTATAAAAGATTGTGTAAATGATTCAACAAATATGTGATAGAGAAATATACTTACTTTAAGTCTTTGTTAATATTCGCTCGAATGTCATTCTGTGAAAATTTCTAAGTCCACTCTTGGAGATAGATTGTCAAAGTCCCCCGAAAGTGCAGAATCTAAGTCTAAAACAAAAGAGATAGTATAGAATTATGAAAATATGAGTGATAGAAAATATACTTTCGTCGACTCTTTATTAATACTCGCTCTAATAGCACCCTGCAAAAATTTCTAAGTCCACTCCTCGAAATGATAAGAGGAAGAAGGTAAGAGAAAAGGAACTCTAAAAGATACTGAGACAGTAACCCGCACAATGGCCCACACCCTTAGGCCCCACCCAAGGGTCCCACCCGAGACTTTAGATAAAAAAGAAATTTTGGAGAAACGTTGTAATATACAGCCATTCGCCCGTTAATACTTGAGATATAATTTAAATTTGATTTTCATGTATATTTCAAGTTCTTCTGATCCAGGTCATACTGCGAGGACGTTGCTGCATCTGGGAACCCATGAGTTCATTTAGGTGACTCTACTCTAAAATTCGCGAAATTGGCATGATCAAATAATCGTCTTTCAATAAAACGAAGTCCCCGGTGGGACTTTTAATCACCCACGTAAGTGTTCGAATGACGGTGACTCTACTCTAAAATACGCATTACCGGCGTTATCTAATTTATATTTCAAGCAAATAAAATTTGATTTTATATAAATGAAATTATGAGTTTAATTGAACTTTAAAAAAAATTAAAAGTGAAAAATTTATGACTCGACTTTAATGAAGACTTTATTAAAATAAAATTATGATTTTAATTAAAATTTCAAAAAGAAAAACGCGATTACTCGACTTTAATAATAAAAATGCATAATATATGCAAAATTTTATTCGCGTGCGCGTGTAGAATGGGAGACGGAATATTACATCGTCTCAGCTTCTCAAATCTACATTACTACTATATACTACTATATAAGAGCATTTTGAGTGACAACATGGTAAAATTAAAATATGAATAAAAGCCATTTTCGAAAAGTTCTGTAGAACCTTTGAAAATAACTCAATAGTTTAATAGTTGCCCTCTTGAGCCACAATTTGTGGGGGCCTCTTCGGCATATAGCCTCTTCATTGCTTCGTGCCCTAATCAAAACTATAGAACATATTCGATAACTATCGTCAATGTCAAAGAACTAAAACCGACCTTATTCTAAGATGTAGAAGAAAACTAATATATCTAACGTAACTCTAAACCAAATCTGAAACGAAAAATTGAGAAAGCATTGGAAGAGAAACGAGAATTAATATATTAATTGCTGAAAATCCTAAGCTAAAAATTGATTAACTTATTCTATGTTCTACGCGTTGCGATTGTACAAGTCTCTTTATCTTTTATCAACATTACTTTATTTTTTCAAAAGTAATGACTCCATTGAGACTTTTCTTTTATTAATAAAATTGATTAATCTTTATATAAAAATGTACTGAAAAATCATTGGACGCTCCTTCTTACAAGCATTTATTCCAATTATTAGAAAATAAATTATACAATTTCGCTTGTAATCGAGAGACAATCCATCGCGAATGTCTTCTTGCTTATTCATTATTAAAATTCGCGAATATCGCGATACTTTACTATTTTCGCGAGAGAAAATTATTTAAAAATGCATTTAAATATTCAAAATTTGAAATAATTATAATTAACGCGTTTAAGAAAGAAGACTCTATCCTGATCTAATAAATAAATCAAAAAATAACGAACCATTCACGAGTAAATCTCCGAAGAAATTTACTCGTGGTCACTCATTGCTCTTCTACTAATTAATTACAACCAATCACCCGTGCCGATTCGGACCTTTCGTCCTCGACATGATTAAGTGATTGGAGGGACTCAAAAATTAACTTACTACTTAAGAAGTTCTGCGACGGCTCCAAAACACTGGACCGCGATTTAGGTCGAAATTGAGGGTGGACGATTTGTAGTTGGTTGAAAATGAGGTAGGTCGACATCGAAGTTGGTTGAGATCCACTTCAGTGATGCACTGACTCTAATTCGCGGTAGTTATTTATTAACGAACGGTCACTGAATTTATTTCGCGAAACTCTACTATTTTTTATAAGTACAGTCTGTGCGACTATTAAAAATCAAAAAACCACGCGAACAAACACTGACTCTATTGACTGCATTGCGCGCAGTCCATGTAAAAGCACTTATCGTTTAAATCGCGAAACACGAACGAACAAACACTGCTTTTATTTTTATTTTAGCAATACAAATCCTCGATTTCTTCATTGTTACGCGCGCGACTGCAACGAGGTTCTGAAATATAAAAATAGAAATAAAATAGTCGGTATCACTGTTATAATAAAAGACTGTATAAATCATTCAACAAATATGTGATAGAGAAATATACTTACTTTAAGTCCGTTAATACTCGCACGAATGGCTCCAGCAAAAATTTCTAAGTCCACTCCTGCAGATAGATTGTCAAAGTCCTCGACAGTGCGAAAATTTCTAAGTCCACTCCTTGAGATAGATTTTCAAAGTCCTCCGAGAGTGCGAAAATTTCTAAGTCCACTCCTTGAGATAGATTGTCAAAGTCCTCGACAATGCGAAACTTTCTAAGTCCACTCGCGGAGATAGATTTTCAAAGTCCTCCGAGAGTGCGAAAATTTCTAAGTCCACTCCTGCAGATAGATTGTCAAAGTCCTTGACAGTGCAAAAATTTCTAAGTTCACACGCGGAGATAGATTTTCAAAGTCCCCCGAGATTGCGAAAATTTCTAAGTCCACTCCTTGAGATAGATTGTCAAAGTCCTCGACAGTGCGAAAATTTCTAAGTCCACTCCTTGAGATAGATTGTCAAAGTCCTCGACAGTGCGAAAATTTCTAAGTCCACTCCTTGAGATAGATTGTCAAAGTCCTCGACAGTGCGAAAATTTCTAAGTCCACTCCTTGAGATAGATTGTCAAAGTCCTCGACAGTGCGAAAATTTCTAAGTCCACTCCTTGAGATAGATTGTCAAAGTCCTCGACAGTGCGAAAATTTCTAAGTCCACTCGCGGAGACAGATTTTCAAAGTCCTCCGAGAGTGCGAAAATTTCTAAGTCCACTCCTTGAGATAGATTTTCAAAGTCCTCGACAATGCGAAACTTTCTAAGTCCACTCGCGGAGATAGATTTTCAAAATCCTCCGAGAGTGCGAAAATTTCTAAGTCCACTCCTGCAGATAGATTGTCAAAGTCCTTGACAGTGCAAAAATTTCTAAGTTCACACGCGGAGATAGATTTTCAAAGTCCCCCGAGATTGCGAAAATTTCTAAGTCCACTCCTTGAGATAGATTGTCAAAGTCCTCGACAGTGCGAAAATTTCTAAGTCCACTCCTTGAGATAGATTTTCAAAGTCCTCCGAGAGTGCGAAAATTTCTAAGTCCACTCCTTGAGATAGATTGTCAAAGTCCTCGACAATGCGAAACTTTCTAAGTCCACTCGCGGAGATAGATTGTCAAAGTCCTCGACAGTGCGAAAATTTCTAAGTCCACTCCTTGAGATAGATTGTCAAAGTCCTCGACAGTGCGAAAATTTCTAAGTCCACTCCTTGAGATAGATTGTCAAAGTCCTTGACAGTGCAAAAATTTCTAAGTTCACACGCGGAGATAGATTTTCAAAGTCCCCCGAGATTGCGAAAATTTCTAAGTCCACTCCTTGAGATAGATTGTCAAAGTCCTCGACAGTGCGAAAATTTCTAAGTCCACTCCTTGAGATAGATTGTCAAAGTCCTCGACAGTGCGAAAATTTTTAAGTCCACTCCTTGAGATAGATTGTCAAAGTCCTCGACAATGCGAAAATTTCTAAGTCCACTCCTGAAAATAGATTATCAAAGTTCTTCTAAAGTGCGAAATCGGAGTCTGAAACAAAAGAAATAGTGTAGAATTTCGAAAATATGAGTGATAGAAACATATACTTGCATCGATTATTCGTTAATACTCGTTTGAATGGCATCCTGTGAAAATTTCTAAGTTCCCTTGTCGAGGTCCAAAGCACAACTGAACTAGTAACTGCAAAGGTCGGTTCAAGAGCCCACTTTGTTGTCGTCTCTCGAAACCGAGTATCCCTACTCTGCATTTAAGTCTAAAATCAAAGAAGCTGTTGTATATTTGAATTAAATGTTCGTTAATATTTGCATGGATGCCATCCGCGAAAATTTCTAAGTTCCCTTGTCGAGGTCCAAAGCACAACTGAACTAGTAACTGCAAAGGTCGGTTCAAGACCCCACTTTGTTGTCGTCTCTCGTAACCGAGTATCCCTACTCCGCATTTAAGTCTAAAATCAAAGATGCTGTTGTATATTTGAAGTAACTGTTCGTTAATACTTGAATGGATGCCATCCGCGAAAATTTCTAAGTTCCCTTGTCGAGGTCCAAAGCACAACTGAACTAGTAACTGCAAAGGTCGGTTCAAGACCCCACTTTGTTGTCGTCTCTCGTAACCGAGTATCCCTACTCCGCATTTAAGTCTAAAATCAAAGAAGCTGTTGTATATTTGAATTAACTGCTCGTTAATACTTGCATGGATGCCATCCGCAAAAATTTCTAAGTTCCCTTGTCGAGGTCCAAAGCACAACTGAACTAGTAACTGCAAAGGTCGGTTCAAGACCCCACTTTGTTGTCGTCTCTCGTAACCGAGTATCCCTACTCCGCATTTAAGTCTAAAATCAAAGATGCTGTTGTATATTTGAAGTAACTGTTCGTTAATACTTGAATGGATGCCATCCGCGAAAATTTCTAAGTTCCCTTGTCGAGGTCCAAAGCACAACTGAACTAGTAACTGCAAAGGTCGGTTCAAGACCCCACTTTGTTGTCGTCTCTCGTAACCGAGTATCCCTACTCCGCATTTAAGTCTAAAATCAAAGAAGCTGTTGTATATTTGAAGTAACTGTTCGTTAATACTTGAATGGATGCCATCCGCGAAAATTTCTAAGTTCCCTTGTCGTGGTCCAAAGCACAACTGAACTAGTAACTGCAAAGGTCGGTTCAAGACCCCACTTTGTTGTCGTCTCTCGTAACCGAGTATCCCTACTCCGCATTTAAGTCTAAAATCAAAGATGCTGTTGTATATTTGAAGTAACTGTTCGTTAATACTTGAATGGATGCCATCCGCGAAAATTTCTAAGTTCCCTTGTCGAGGTCCAAAGCACAACTGAACTAGTAACTGCAAAGGTCGGTTCAAGACCCCACTTTGTTGTCGTCTCTCGTAACCGAGTATCCCTACTCCGCATTTAAGTCTAAAATCAAAGAAGCTGTTGTATATTTGAATTAAATGTTCGTTAATACTTGCATGGATGCCATCCGCGAAAATTTCTAAGTTCCCTTGTCGAGGTCCAAAGCACAACTGAACTAGTAACTGCAAAGGTCGGTTCAAGACCCCACTTTGTTGTCGTCTCTCGTAACCGAGTATCCCTACTCCGCATTTAAGTCTAAAATCAAAGAAGCTGTTGTATATTTGAAGTAACTGTTCGTTAATACTTGAATGGATGCCATCCACGAAAATTTCTAAGTTCCCTTGTCGAGGTCCAAAGCACAACTGAACTAGTAACTGCAAAGGTCGGTTCAAGAGCCCACTTTGTTGTCGTCTCTCGAAACCGAGTATCCCTACTCTGCATTTAAGTCTAAAATCAAAGAAGCTGTTGTATATTTGAATTAAATGTTCGTTAATACTTGCATGGATGCCATCCGCGAAAATTTCTAAGTTCCCTTGTCGAGATCCAAAGCACAACTGAACTAGTAACTGCAAAGGTCGGTTCAAGACCCCACTTTGTTGTCGTCTCTCGTAACCGAGTATCCCTACTCCGCATTTAAGTCTAAAATCAAAGAAGCTGTTGTATATTTGAATTAAATGTTCGTTAATACTTGAATGGATGCCATCCGCGAAAATTTCTAAGTTCCCTTGTCGAGGTCCAAAGCACAACTGAACTAGTAACTGCAAAGGTCGGTTCAAGACCCCACTTTGTTGTCGTCTCTCGTAACCGAGTATCCCTACTCCGCATTTAAGTCTAAAATCAAAGAAGCTGTTGTATATTTGAATTAAATGTTCGTTAATACTTGCATGGATGCCATCCGCGAAAATTTCTAAGTTCCCTTGTCGAGGTCCAAAGCACAACTGAACTAGTAACTGCAAAGGTCGGTTCAAGACCCCACTTTGTTGTCGTCTCTCGTAACCGAGTATCCCTACTCCGCATTTAAGTCTAAAATCAAAGAAGCTGTTGTATATTTGAAGTAACTGTTCGTTAATACTTGAATGGATGCCATCCACGAAAATTTCTAAGTTCCCTTGTCGAGGTCCAAAGCACAACTGAACTAGTAACTGCAAAGGTCGGTTCAAGAGCCCACTTTGTTGTCGTCTCTCGAAACCGAGTATCCCTACTCTGCATTTAAGTCTAAAATCAAAGAAGCTGTTGTATATTTGAATTAAATGTTCGTTAATACTTGCATGGATGCCATCCGCGAAAATTTCTAAGTTCCCTTGTCGAGGTCCAAAGCACAACTGAACTAGTAACTGCAAAGGTCGGTTCAAGACCCCACTTTGTTGTCGTCTCTCGTAACCGAGTATCCCTACTCCGCATTTAAGTCTAAAATCAAAGAAGCTGTTGTATATTTGAATTAACTGCTCGTTAATACTTGCATGGATGCCATCCGCAAAAATTTCTAAGTTCCCTTGTCGAGGTCCAAAGCACAACTGAACTAGTAACTGCAAAGGTCGGTTCAAGACCCCACTTTGTTGTCGTCTCTCGTAACCGAGTATCCCTACTCCGCATTTAAGTCTAAAATCAAAGAAGCTGTTGTATATTTGAAGTAACTGTTCGTTAATACTTGAATGGATGCCATCCGCGAAAATTTCTAAGTTCCCTTGTCGAGGTCCAAAGCACAACTGAACTAGTAACTGCAAAGGTCGGTTCAAGACCCCACTTTGTTGTCGTCTCTCGTAACCGAGTATCCCTACTCCGCATTTAAGTTTAAAATCAAAGAAGCTGTTGTATATTTGAAGTAACTGTTCGTTAATACTTGAATGGATGCCATCCGCGAAAATTTCTAAGTTCCCTTGTCGAGGTCCAAAGCACAACTGAACTAGTAACTGCAAAGGTCGGTTCAAGACCCCACTTTGTTGTCGTCTCTCGTAACCGAGTATCCCTACTCCGCATTTAAGTTTAAAATCAAAGAAGCTGTTGTATATTTGAAGTAACTGTTCGTTAATACTTGAATGGATGCCATCCGCGAAAATTTCTAAGTTCCCTTGTCGTGGTCCAAAGCACAACTGAACTAGTAACTGCAAAGTTCGGTTCAAGACCCCACTTTGTTGTCGTCTCTCGTAACCGAGTATCCCTACTCCGCATTTAAGTCTAAAATCAAAGATGCTGTTGTATATTTGAAGTAACTGTTCGTTAATACTTGAATGGATGCCATCCGCGAAAATTTCTAAGTTCCCTTGTCGAGGTCCAAAGCACAACTGAACTAGTAACTGCAAAGGACGGTTCAAGACCCCACTTTGTTGTCGTCTCTCGTAACCGAGTATCCCTACTCCGCATTTAAGTCTAAAATCAAAGATGCTGTTGTATATTTGAAGTAACTGTTCGTTAATACTTGAATGGATGCCATCCGCGAAAATTTCTAAGTTCCCTTGTCGAGGTCCAAAGCACAACTGAACTAGTAACTGCAAAGGTCGGTTCAAGAGCCCACTTTGTTGTCGTCTCTCGAAACCGAGTATCCCTACTCTGCATTTAAGTCTAAAATCAAAGAAGCTGTTGTATATTTGAATTAAATGTTCGTTAATACTTGCATGGATGCCATCCGCGAAAATTTCTAAGTTCCCTTGTCGAGGTCCAAAGCACAACTGAACTAGTAACTGCAAAGGTCGGTTCAAGACCCCACTTTGTTGTCGTCTCTCGTAACCGAGTATCCCTACTCCGCATTTAAGTCTAAAATCAAAGAAGCTGTTGTATATTTGAATTAAATGTTCGTTAATACTTGAATGGATGCCATCCGCGAAAATTTCTAAGTTCCCTTGTCGAGGTCCAAAGCACAACTGAACTAGTAACTGCAAAGGTCGGTTCAAGACCCCACTTTGTTGTCGTCTCTCGTAACCGAGTATCCCTACTCCGCATTTAAGTCTAAAATCAAAGAAGCTGTTGTATATTTGAATTAAATGTTCGTTAATACTTGCATGGATGCCATCCGCGAAAATTTCTAAGTTCCCTTGTCGAGGTCCAAAGCACAACTGAACTAGTAACTGCAAAGGTCGGTTCAAGACCCCACTTTGTTGTCGTCTCTCGTAACCGAGTATCCCTACTCCGCATTTAAGTCTAAAATCAAAGAAGCTGTTGTATATTTGAAGTAACTGTTCGTTAATACTTGAATGGATGCCATCCACGAAAATTTCTAAGTTCCCTTGTCGAGGTCCAAAGCACAACTGAACTAGTAACTGCAAAGGTCGGTTCAAGAGCCCACTTTGTTGTCGTCTCTCGAAACCGAGTATCCCTACTCTGCATTTAAGTCTAAAATCAAAGAAGCTGTTGTATATTTGAATTAAATGTTCGTTAATACTTGCATGGATGCCATCCGCGAAAATTTCTAAGTTCCCTTGTCGAGGTCCAAAGCACAACTGAACTAGTAACTGCAAAGGTCGGTTCAAGACCCCACTTTGTTGTCGTCTCTCGTAACCGAGTATCCCTACTCCGCATTTAAGTCTAAAATCAAAGAAGCTGTTGTATATTTGAATTAACTGCTCGTTAATACTTGCATGGATGCCATCCGCAAAAATTTCTAAGTTCCCTTGTCGAGGTCCAAAGCACAACTGAACTAGTAACTGCAAAGGTCGGTTCAAGACCCCACTTTGTTGTCGTCTCTCGTAACCGAGTATCCCTACTCCGCATTTAAGTCTAAAATCAAAGAAGCTGTTGTATATTTGAAGTAACTGTTCGTTAATACTTGAATGGATGCCATCCGCGAAAATTTCTAAGTTCCCTTGTCGAGGTCCAAAGCACAACTGAACTAGTAACTGCAAAGGTCGGTTCAAGACCCCACTTTGTTGTCGTCTCTCGTAACCGAGTATCCCTACTCCGCATTTAAGTTTAAAATCAAAGAAGCTGTTGTATATTTGAAGTAACTGTTCGTTAATACTTGAATGGATGCCATCCGCGAAAATTTCTAAGTTCCCTTGTCGAGGTCCAAAGCACAACTGAACTAGTAACTGCAAAGGTCGGTTCAAGACCCCACTTTGTTGTCGTCTCTCGTAACCGAGTATCCCTACTCCGCATTTAAGTTTAAAATCAAAGAAGCTGTTGTATATTTGAAGTAACTGTTCGTTAATACTTGAATGGATGCCATCCGCGAAAATTTCTAAGTTCCCTTGTCGTGGTCCAAAGCACAACTGAACTAGTAACTGCAAAGTTCGGTTCAAGACCCCACTTTGTTGTCGTCTCTCGTAACCGAGTATCCCTACTCCGCATTTAAGTCTAAAATCAAAGATGCTGTTGTATATTTGAAGTAACTGTTCGTTAATACTTGAATGGATGCCATCCGCGAAAATTTCTAAGTTCCCTTGTCGAGGTCCAAAGCACAACTGAACTAGTAACTGCAAAGGACGGTTCAAGACCCCACTTTGTTGTCGTCTCTCGTAACCGAGTATCCCTACTCCGCATTTAAGTCTAAAATCAAAGATGCTGTTGTATATTTGAAGTAACTGTTCGTTAATACTTGAATGGATGCCATCCGCGAAAATTTCTAAGTTCCCTTGTCGAGGTCCAAAGCACAACTGAACTAGTAACTGCAAAGGTCGGTTCAAGACCCCACTTTGTTGTCGTCTCTCGTAACCGAGTATCCCTACTCCGCATTTAAGTTTAAAATCAAAGAAGCTGTTGTATATTTGAAGTAACTGTTCGTTAATACTTGAATGGATGCCATCCGCGAAAATTTCTAAGTTCCCTTGTCGAGGTCCAAAGCACAACTGAACTAGTAACTGCAAAGGTCGGTTCAAGACCCCACTTTGTTGTCGTCTCTCGTAACCGAGTATCCCTACTCCGCATTTAAGTCTAAAATCAAAGAAGCTGTTGTATATTTGAAGTAACTGTTCGTTAATACTTGAATGGATGCCATCCACGAAAATTTCTAAGTTCCCTTGTCGAGGTCCAAAGCACAACTGAACTAGTAACTGCAAAGGTCGGTTCAAGAGCCCACTTTGTTGTCGTCTCTCGAAACCGAGTATCCCTACTCTGCATTTAAGTCTAAAATCAAAGAAGCTGTTGTATATTTGAATTAAATGTTCGTTAAAACTTGCATGGATGCCATCCGCGAAAATTTCTAAGTTCCCTTGTCGAGGTCCAAAGCACAACTGAACTAGTAACTGCAAAGGTCGGTTCAAGACCCCACTTTGTTGTCGTCTCTCGTAACCGAGTATCCCTACTCCGCATTTAAGTCTAAAATCAAAGAAGCTGTTGTATATTTGAATTAACTGCTCGTTAATACTTGCATGGATGCCATCCGCAAAAATTTCTAAGTTCCCTTGTCGAGGTCCAAAGCACAACTGAACTAGTAACTGCAAAGGTCGGTTCAAGACCCCACTTTGTTGTCGTCTCTCGTAACGGAGTATCCCTACTCCGCATTTAAGTTTAAAATCAAAGAAGCTGTTGTATATTTGAAGTAACTGTTCGTTAATACTTGAATGGATGCCATCCGCGAAAATTTCTAAGTTCCCTTGTCGTGGTCCAAAGCATAACTGAACTAGTAACTGCAAAGGTCGGTTCAAGACCCCACTTTGTTGTCGTCTCTCGTAACCGAGTATCCCTACTCCGCATTTAAGTCTAAAATCAAAGATGCTGTTGTATATTTGAAGTAACTGTTCGTTAATACTTGAATGGATGCCATCCGCGAAAATTTCTAAGTTCCCTTGTCGAGGTCCAAAGCACAACTGAACTAGTAACTGCAAAGGACGGTTCAAGACCCCACTTTGTTGTCGTCTCTCGTAACCGAGTATCCCTACTCCGCATTTAAGTCTAAATTCAAAGATGCTGTTGTATATTTGAAGTAACTGTTCGTTAATACTTGAATGGATGCCATCCGCGAAAATTTCTAAGTTCCCTTGTCGAGCTCCAAAGAACAACTGAACTAGTAACTGCAAAGGTCGGTTCAAGAGCCCACTTTGTTGTCGTCTCTCGAAACCGAGTATCCCTACTCTGCATTTAAGTCTAAAATCAAAGAAGCTGTTGTATATTTGAATTAAATGTTCGTTAATATTTGCATGGATGCCATCCGCGAAAATTTCTAAGTTCCCTTGTCGAGGTCCAAAGCACAACTGAACTAGTAACTGCAAAGGTCGGTTCAAGACCCCACTTTGTTGTCGTCTCTCGTAACCGAGTATCCCTACTCCGCATTTAAGTCTAAAATCAAAGAAGCTGTTGTATATTTGAATTAACTGCTCGTTAATACTTGCATGGATGCCATCCGCAAAAATTTCTAAGTTCCCTTGTCGAGGTCCAAAGCACAACTGAACTAGTAACTGCAAAGGTCGGTTCAAGACCCCACTTTGTTGTCGTCTCTCGTAACCGAGTATCCCTACTCCGCATTTAAGTCTAAAATCAAAGAAGCTGTTGTATATTTGAATTAAATGTTCGTTAATACTTGAATGGATGCCATCCGCGAAAATTTCTAAGTTCCCTTGTCGAGGTCCAAAGCACAACTGAACTTGTAATTGCAAAGGTCGGTTCAAGACCCCACTTTGTTGTCGTCTCTCGAAACCGAGTTTCCCTACTCTGCATTTAAGTCTAAAATCAAAGAAGCTGTTGTATATTTGAATTAACTGTTCGTTAATACTTGCATGGATGCCATCCGCGAATATTTCTAAGTTCCCTTGTCGAGGTCCAAAGCACAACTGAACTAGTAACTGCAAAGGTCGGTTCAAAACCCCACTTTGTTGTCGTCACGGATGGGAATGTATCTCCATTTCACCATTTAATTCTAAAATAAAAGAAATTATATACAATATTCAATGAATGAGTGATATAATAATATACTTACATTAACTCTTTGTTATTACTATTGTTTAAATATTAGTTTTTTTTTGTATTCCGCGTACATTAAAAACTGTTTAAATAATTATAAAATTATCGAAAGTATTAATTTCTACGATTTCGTGTTCGGAAAGAGAAAGCTGTGATACTCACTCGTCGGAGTACAAAGGGAAACTAACTCGACAAAAGTCAAAGCTAATAAAAATCGCCTATGTTTATATTACACGAGTCCAAAGGTTCCGAAGTTAGTACTTTTGAGTATTGAAATTTGAAATTAAAATTATTGTAAGTTTCTCTCGCGTTACGATCTTTATATGTTTTACGATATATGATTACGATTTATATGTTTTACGATTAAAGGATTGACGAATGCAGAGAGAAAGTTTTATGTTTTAAGAGTCATGTAATATTTAAATGAATGTAATATTTCAATAGTAGTTAATTATAGTTCATATATTAGAAGATTCTTCTAATTTGAGAAGTATCTTCTAATTTGTTTTAATGTTAATAAAGTAATCTGATTTATTAATTATTCTTATCCTAGTTCGCGATTTATATTTATTGAAAAATTAAATTGAATTCATTTTATTTTGATCGTGTCTTACGATCTTTGGAATGCTGCTAAGAAATTTAAACTAATGCTTAAATATTTTTATTTATTGCACTTCACAGGTATTATAAGTTGTTTTATTAAAGTATGATTCATTGAAGCTTTCCCATTTGAAGAGAGGGTGTTGCTATATTTACTTATACGAATGTAAAGGAAAACTTTTTTGGTAACTATCAAAATTAATCGTGTGTTCATTTTTCTTGATATCAAATATTGAATGGCCTCATGTTTGAAATATAAGTGATTTCAAATATTAAATTAAAATTATTTTATTTTTAACGCATGTTACAAGTTAAATAACGAAATAAATAATATTATAAAGTATTTTATTCGTACAAGAGGAGCCGCAACAAAAAATAAATAGCGTTGAAATTTTTGCTCATAGATGATGCAATGTACTAATGTTTTAATTTTTTTTTGTTCGAAGTTCGATATATGTAAACACATAGTACAGATCAGGAGAATGTGTAGTTTGGAAGAGTACTGCTAAAAAAAAATGTATACGTTCAAGTATATACGTTCGATTGGTTCGTGCAAAATAAATCGGGGTTATTGAATATATACAAATCAAAACAATGTTCGACCTTGTCTACAGAACGGAACAGGTACAGACAAGTTTCAGTACGTTCGTATATCTCGTCTTGTTAACATCGTAGCTCTTCGAAAAATTTGTTTCACGGTTTAATAATTAATTCGATAAACTTTTAGAAAATGTTTTACATTAGAAGAAAGGATTTTAAAAGCAGCGATATTCACACGAGTTCTGTATAATCGATATTACTTTCGTTGTAAAATGTATAGTTATTGTAAACAACATAGGTATTATCGAGCGTAAGTACTAATGGCTGCACACGCGATTTTATTATAAATTCATATTATTACGATCAAAGCATATTAATATAATATTATTCCAAATTATTTCGTTTCGTTGTTTTTGTTAGTGACCGATTCAATCTTTTTTACCAACCGAAACGTCGATAATTCGTGGACAGGGACAAAGATTATCGTCTGCAGTAAAATCAGTTAAATTTGATTTTCCTCTTACCTCTTAGATAAAAGAGAAATAGGTTCCTATCGTTTTAAATAGGTAGCTCTGTTGCTTAAATACCACGAAAATGTATTTAAAAAAATTTTTTTAAATACGTGTAAAAGCAGATAAAATTTCAATTTAGAATATGAATATAGAACGGTGAACGGATAGTTATCAAGATTAGGATAAAGACAAGGTATTTATTTATTTAGAATCTTTGCTGGTTAAAATCATTGTATAGTTTTGTTATTTGTGTTTACATTATAAGATGATTAGGTCATACGATAATAATGATAATAATTGTACGTCGAATTACGAGTTAATAGATCAAGTGAGAAAAGAAAGTGTGTTTCTATAATTGTGAGAAATGATTTAGATTTAACGTAGAAAAGGAGACGTGGGGGTGGCGCTAGAGCGTTGTCATGCGTCTGTGCAACCCTCTCATCGGAAGCTCGTCCTCGGATTGGCCGGGTCGAGCCGAGACGTCCCGAAATTCAAGTGAGGAAGCGCCAGTTAGTGTAGCGACCGTGGAGCGCTTGGAAGCGCGCTATGTCTAACCGCGTAGACCGTAGGATTCCTCGGTTCTCCTTTTTTTTCCCTTCCTTTTCCTCCCCCTAACAGCTCTTCGTTAATCTTTCTTTCTTTATTTCGTCTTGCACGATTGCGAGTGTGTTACAACGTCGATAAAGGAAACACATCACTAACATACGTCTATATCGTCGGCGTTTCCTTTTCTTTTGATTATACTTTTTCTTCTTTTATTTCTTTTGAAGTTTACGTTTTCAGAGGTCGTAGGAACTAGTTAGCAAAGTAAGGCGTTCCATCAAATATAAAAAGTAACGAACGGCTTTCGATGAATTGTCCAATACAAAATGTCGCGACGTGACGCCGAAAGCGAATTATTTTGTGACGGTGAATCGGTAGTGGTGACCAAGAAACAAAGCGATCAACATCGTTCTTATAGTCATCGTTGAGGAACTTCGTTCGGTACGATGGCTGATAGCTGACGGATGGATTTCTCACGCTTTACGTTCTTGAAGCGTCCACAGGGCTGAGGATCGAAGAACAGTGGAAGGTAATTATTTTGACTCTTTCGACGATCTATTTTACCTCTTATAATTAGATCTTATAGATTGTAGTATTTTTAGTTTTACTGTGTTTTTACTATTACATTTAACTCGTCGTATCGCTCTTTTTTCTTTTTCCGTTGATTATTTTCTAGCAATGTCGTGAAACGTGTAATCATTTTTCTCTATTTTCCTTCTCTCTCTTTTTTTTTTTTGTAAAAACCGAGAATTTTTTTTCTCTTTCTTTCTCTCTTTCTTTTTTTTTTATTTTTCTCAAAGAGAAATTCATCGATAAATTGTCACGGAAATTACGAGAACGACAATTAGTTGAAAGCGATATCGCAGATCGAACAATATTCTAGCGTACGTTCTGTTGTCGCTGTTTTTCTATTTTATGTATTACGAGTGCGATGCTACTAGATACAAGAACTGTAGAAAATACGTTAGAAATATAGTAAAGAGGAAATAAATTGGAAGAAGACCGCGAGGAAATTCTCTTGGTATCTGATACTCGACTAAACTTGCAGTTAAGGGTATCTCACGCGATGTAATATAAGTCAGACTAATGATAGTCAAAGTAAACACGTTTTAGCTATTCACAGTTGTGCTTCAAAGATTAAAATAACGATCTCGAATTATCGTTAGATCCTTTTCGATATCATATTATTTCGATTAAATTTCTTGTTCACCCTTTAAGGTGATAATTCGAGACCTTTTCAATCGTGAAATCGATTACGGAACTCGAACCTTTCGTATATATAATTTTTGGGTAGACGAAGATAAGATGACATATATATATATATATATATATATATATAAAATTAAAAACTAGATGTTTCTTTCGAATCGATCGTACGATATGTAGGAGGTCGTAGCCCAGGTAAACGTTGATCGCACGTTTGATATCAAGTTCCTGTGTTCTAGTATAGCGCGTTGGTTCGATCGACAAAATGTCACATCGATAAGATTGTTCTTTATCATTTTTTAATTTTTTTTATCTTGCCCGTCCGATTTATAGTTTAATAGAAGGACTTCTAAACGATAATATGTCACAGCTGGAAGAGAAATTGTGTCGATTATTTTGCGTTTTTACGAATTTTATTTTAGGAAAGGAAAGATCGACTTGCGCGGACATTTCGATTAAGGTCGTTTCATATATTTCAGTCTCCATTCCGTTTTCGTGATTTACATTTAAAAAATTGTGTATAACGAATCGGTGATTGAACTGACAATGAGACTAAATGAAAATGCGTGAATGTATATGTTTAAATTATATACAGTAATGTTAAAATCACCGTAGCCGAACGATTGGAAAGAAGATTGAACTGAAATGTGTGAATTCGATTTTTATTCGATTATATAATCCGTCGAATCTCTTTATTTTTATGTTATTTTTTTTAAACTTTGCGCTAAATAAAAAAAGAAGGAAAGAAAAAGAAGAAGAAAGAAAAAGTGTAGATAATAAGTAAGAAAGTACACTTTCGTTCTCTCCCTTTTTATTTCAAAAAACTTGTGGTCCCCCGAGTGTAATGAATTTTTCACGGGAAAACCATTAGTGAGGATTGTCAGGTAGAAAACTAAATTTCGTTCCGACCTTTTTTTATATATTGTTACATGTACCATGTTCTAAGACCGACAGATTGTTTTCTTTTTTCTTTTTTTTCCTTTATTCTGTTTTTTTTTTAAGTAGTGCGTGCAGATGTAAAACTTGACACTTTCCAGTAAACTTGCTTTCGAGCTTTTCTCGAAAAGATTAAGATCTTAATTCACGTCGTGTCTTGGCTAACTCTCGACAATCATGCACACGTTGTTTTTATCTTTGGTCTCTTGGCTAACTTACATATAAACGGGTCTTTCTTCTTCGTTTACAGAAAAAGATATCACAGGTGATATATCGAATTGATTTAAATAATTTACTTTTACTGAAATTGATCGAACGAAGAGAAGATCTACGATCTTCTATATTTATCGTTCGAAATACGTAAGAGTTTGATTTTCAGAGTTGGAAATCTTTTTCTATCTTTAAACGACGAACTGGAATGCGAATCTAACGTAGGAATGAAATGTCGTTAACGAGAAAACTTGCGAGGCGGAATGGCTTAATAACAGATCGACAGTAGATGTGTGTGTGTCTATATATATAATGAAAAAATAAAATACTAATAAACAGATAAAGAAGAAAAACAAAAAAAAAAGAAAATAGAGTAAAAGAGCAATACTTATCGGTTATTACGTTGAACTTTATCCTTACTGTCCGAAGATCCACAATAAGGTCGTAAGCCTGTTGCTTTCTTCTTTCTTTTTTCGCCTCGTATTTTTTCCCCGTAATTGCGTCGATGACGTACGAAACTTAATATACGATATCGGCAGGTATATATTTTCATTAGTTTCTTAAATTGCGAAATTCTTCGAGCTATTTCTGCTTCTCTCTCTCTCTCTCTCTTTCTCTTTCGTAGGAAATATCCGACCACGTAATGTTCACAGCTGCATGTTGAAGTTTGATTGGATCAGCCGATAGGTTAACGTGAAAGTTGTGTTAGGTGGTAACGATATCTTCATAGGGTGGTAAAATAGTTAAAACATTTTTTTTTCTTGTAATATTTTATTTACTCACAATGAATTAAAAATTAATAACGTTATCAGATCTTCGTTAATTGGATTATTGCATCTCGACTTAATACTCTCTCTATCTCTCTCTCTCTCTATTTCCTTCTTTCTTTTTAATTAACATGATTAAATTAACGTGATCGATCAGTAACACAATCGGTAAAGTTACAAACGTATTTAACAAACGTATCATGTACTATACTGAGTTTGAGCACCCGTTAGACTTGGATCATATCTATGTATGTAGATATACACATAAGTAAGTAGATATCACATCAGCACATATAAGGCTGCAGCCAGCAACATTGTAATCAAGTCTTTGATGTGGAGAAGTCCGAATTGTGTCACACATGCGCAGGTTACGTGATTAGTCTGAGAAACTACATCCGTATGCTTAGGTGTATATATATATATATATATATATATATATATATATATATAGATATATATATATATATGTATATATATATAATATATATTTTCTACTTCCGAGTTTGCAAACTTGGAAATTCTTGGTCAAGCTGTCGCTCGGTTTCTTGTCGAAAGAAAATGTCCTTTGATTTATTTAACCAATGTAAAAGATTTCGATCTACGAAATGTTTGAAAATCATTCTAATAATAACAATTCAATGTTATAAATTTTTCTATCTTAATATATTATAGAGAAATTTCTTAATTTATAGGTCGCGTACAATTTTCAAATAGATCGTGTAGTGATAGTTTCTACCAAAGCAAGAAAAATAATTAATTTGTAAGGAATTTTCAGTTTCCCATAAAATGTACTTGTGAGTTCACGAAAATATCACATAGTTTTAAAATGATATAGAAAGTAATTCCGATTTACAGTTTCTTAAAAATTGTATTTATCTTATAAACAGTTGGATCGCGATATCATTACAAAAACATATATTGGATCGAAAAATAATTGAGAAATGTTGTTGTAGAGGAAACGTATTTCAATTACAATTTTACATGTAAGTTGACGACATTTTGAGTTTAATCCGATAGTTAACTTTTTTAAGAAACCATAATCGTGCGTAGGGGCTTTGCTGTATATCTCTTTGAACCCTTGTGAATAACATCGCAGCGGCATATTAATCAGAATTCGACTTGTTTTGAATAGTATACGTCACAATGCATTGAAAATGCTTCAGAAGGAGCATATAAACGTAATGGTCCTAGATAAATCGTAGTATATAGCATACGTACACGCAACAAACCGTACACATAGCAATGGACTGAATCAAAATGCGTTCGCATTGAGATGGTGATCCATTTGGTGAATGAATAATAGTGCGTCAATTCGAATACGGTAGCAGTAGCAGCAATAACAACAACAACGACAACAACAACAGTAGTAGCAGTAACAACCGTGGAGTAAATCGTTAAATGTAAGAATTCCAGGGATTCAGTTAAATCTTTTTCATAAAATAAATTTGCTTACGTAGAATATAAATAAATTTACAAAATCGTAAGAACTTTTAAAAATTAGTTTCATCGTTTACTATTAGAGAAAATTTCTTTCAAAGATATCTTAGAAAAGATTAAGTCTAATAGGAACGAAATTACGTTTAAATTAATCTAGTTACATCAGTATAATTCATAAAAAATGTCGATATTAAATGCATTACGTAAATGCACGTGTATAGTTATTGACAAGTTTTACGTAATTATACAGCTTGTATATTTATATCTATAGATACACACACATACCTTTTATATACACCCCCACATGCACACATTTATATATAATTGTATCTATTGTTAACACATTTGCTTGAAACCATGAAGAGAGATTGATCGAATACAAACGAAACAAGAATTTATTTCCAACAAAATTCAATCGTATAAACACATTCGTACACAAGTCTTGCACATTATTATTATTATAGGAAATATCACTAGTTTTATACTTTATCTTATATGCATGTGTATCTGCTTATATATATATACATATTTGTGTCATCCACTAGAAGGAATATAAATCACTATACGAAATAAAACGCGATTAACGTTAACGATGTCTCATTTCGTAAAACGAGCTCGCTCATAAAGTAAATTCATCGGTGAAGCAATTAAACGTTTCCACGCGTTTTGCGCTTGTATATGTAGTTGTGAAAGAGGATCGAGAGAGAAATTCGATCGTCGAATCTGAATTTGATCAGCGCGAGATAGAGAGATAGGGAAATAGATAGAGAGAGAGAGAAAGAGAGAGAGAGAGAGAGAGAGAGAGAGACAAAGATAGGAGACGTGGTTGGCAGGTGTTCACAGGGTATCCTGCGGCGCAGGTTTAGAGGGGTTGGAAAGTAGGGTGGACGTGAGGGGGTGAGAGCAGGGTGGTTATATATAGCAACGTGCCCGGGGCATCGATCGACGAACCTACTGAGCCTGGGAGAGCACGCGGATTCGGCACTCTCTCTCTCTCTCTCTCTCTTTCTTTCTCTCTCTCTCTCTCTCTCTCTCTCTCTCTCTCTCTCTCTTTCTTTCATTCTCTATCTCTGCATTCTCGCTCTCTCTCTCTCTCTCTCTTTGTCTTTCTCTATCTCTTTCTGTCTGTCTCATATACCCTCTCGAAACTTTGTGCTTACGAAACGTCGTATAACTTATATTCTCTCTTTCTCTCTTTGTTTTCCTCTTCGATTCTATCGTGAACTCGCGTGCTAACCAAAAAGTCCAAGATAAACAGACAGACAGATAGAAAGAAGGAGCGAGGGAGGAAGGGAAAGAAAATTATTATCACGAGAAAGCAAAGGAGAAAGCAAAGGTAAACGATGTTTGGGTTGGCTATTCGAGCTCGACGTTATAAATCAGAAGAAGATGAAACACTAGGTCGGTGAAGGAGAATTGCTTTGGGGAATCACTTCTTGGGCAATTGGCCTCCCTCTTCGATCAAGAGACTTGCGACTTGTTGCATTTCGGAAAAGCCCGGTTGCTGGACCGCAGACGATGCTTCGCCTACGCATATGTGTTTATACATAGGTATATATTGCATATTGCGCCTACACATAGGTTTATCTATATTTATATGCATATATATATGCATACATATATATATATATATATATAATATATATGTATACATGTATATCGAGCGCGTTTGCGCGATG
Source organism: Vespula vulgaris (assembly GCF_905475345.1). Taxonomy (NCBI): domain Eukaryota; kingdom Metazoa; phylum Arthropoda; class Insecta; order Hymenoptera; family Vespidae; genus Vespula; species Vespula vulgaris. The sequence continues at coordinate 5,506,482 of NC_066590.1, read as the reverse complement.
CATATAACGCGGTTGCGTATCTTGCATCCCGAAGCTCATTAAAATCCTAAGCTTTTTGTTTGCTCAATATTAATTGCAAATTCATCCTACCTGGGAATAAAAAGAGGAATCTCTTTTATCCCTGAACATATTTATTCGTCGAACGTAACTGACGATTTCGATTCGTCGATAAAACTGCATATGACGTAGTAGAATGAAATAATACGATGTTTTACTTTGTTTTATTATCATTATTATTATTATTATTATTATTATTATTATTATTATTATTATTATTATTATTATTATTATTATTATTATTATTATTACTACTACTATTATTATTATTATTTCTTCTCTTTTTCTTTTTTTTTATTGCCGTTATTTTAGAACGTTGAAGCATGTTGCCCGCAGTATTTCTTCCCGAGAAACTTATTTAGATTGACGGTAATCGCCAAGAGTGTTGTTCCCTAGTGGTCACGGATTAGAAAAGTGGAGTAAAAATTATTCGAAAAAGAAAAATGAAGGGAAAAGTAAAGATGTATAACGGATACACGCGAGAATGAAAAGTATCGTCGTGATGGTCACGTTCGCCAAGTTTTGTTTCCAATTGCATGTATGCATATATGCATTGTATAAATATAGATATTTTCAATACAATCCAAGTTTTTTCTTCGACGTTATTGTATCGACGATTGAACGAAATTGGTTTAGAAAAAAATTGTTAGAAAAATTATGGGATAAAAACGTCGAAAGTTCGAATGTCATCGCGTTTATGCGATAGCGAATTTCTATGAAGAAACCTTACAGTTTACAGTGTACACCCTTTGTCTCGTGGCAAAGGAAATACTCTGAAACGAGCGTTCTCCCTCGTTCGAGCAGTACAAAGTGCTTCGCGATATTAACCTTGCCGTGCAGCTTGCACTCCAATTTGCTAGTACGAGAAGCGTACGACGACGATGAAAAGAGGAGGAAGAAGGGAGAGGAAGAAGAATAAGAAGAGGAAGAGGAAAAGGAGAACATAGAGTTCGGTCCCTTGACGTTTCATAGAAACGCGTTTTTCTTGGATTCTCTTAGACTTATTTTCCAAAGGTATTATTGTACTATTGTTAGCGGAATCTTTGAAACAGAGGGAGAGAGTAAAAAAGAGAGAGAGAGAGAGAGAGAGAGAGAGAGAGAGAAAAAGAGATAGTAGCTTTATTAGTATCATATTATGGAATAATCTTTCACGCTCTAGTTTCAATATACACACACACACACACACACACACATATATATACATAGAGAGAGAGAGAGAGACAGAGAGAGAGAGAGAGAGAGAGAGAGAGAGAGAGAGAGAGAGAGAGAGAGAGAGAGAGAGAGAGAGAGAGAGAGAGAGAGAGCAATAGAGAGACCACTCATTGGTTTATTTCCATTAGGTTCTAGAAATTGAACGTTTTCTTAGACCAGAGTATATACCGCAGTATTTCCCATGCACAAAGAAAAACTCAAGACCACAAGCTTCTGATCACAAGCTTTCCACTATACGAATACCCAATCTACGTAAATTCAACAAATTGCTGAAATTAATACCTGGAGGTTCGCATCAATTTCTCATCTTTCTGTTTGTTTGTTTGTTTATTAGTTTGTCTGCTTGTTTATCTATCTGTCTGTTCGTTTGCTTCTTTTTCTTTTTCTTTCTTCTTTTTATTTTTATAAGCTAGACCCTCGAGCTCGTTAAATCGAACGAATCTTTGATCGAACGTTTCGCTTTGAAAGAAACCGTTGCGTGATCGACTGGTCATGCTCGGATCGAATCGCAATTAACCAAATAAGTATGTTCCTTTTGCATACTAATTTGCATGTAATGCACGTACACGTTCCGATCACGTTATACGCAGAATTTTCCATCTAGATACAAGTATACTCGCCTCTAATACTTCCTTAATAAGATTGTGGTTTAATACTATAGCTTAATTGTCTCTACCATCTCTACCTACGTCAGTGTTTCGTAAATTATAACAACGTAATATCGTAGAATAGATTAAGATGGGGATTTCTCCTATAATTTTCTAATTCCTGGTAATGCGAATTCATGTACATAGTTAAGTATATACAGACATAGATACATACATCCGAGGATTTTTACTAGGGTTTTTACTTTTCGCTGAGTCAACTTCTTAAGAAAAAAATGACTTTTGTCGTTTAAAATTTCAAAGAACCCTCTTCTCGTGAATCTTTTATTATTTTCCTTTTTCATCTTTTGTTTTTCTGTCTTACATTCTTTCTTCTTTTTCTCTCCTTCTCTCTTTTACGACCCCTCGTTTCGTTGTCGACGAAGATGAGCTAAACTTTGTTGTTATCAGTAATAGGACACCGTACGCGATAACGGGCTCTAAAACGCGCAAAGCCGATAGAAAGTAAGCCATATTGCTTTTTTCTTTTCTTCTTTCTCTTCTTCCATGCGTATGCGCAAGAGTTACTTGTCTGTGAAAAGGGAAAAAAAATATTAGGTGAAGTAAATCATCTGGAGAGTTTTCAAGGAAGTTCGATCAAAATGCATTCTGTGTGAAGGAAAGCTTTACATTTACTTCACGTATCCAGAGTAGTTTTTTTTAGATTCTTTTCGTGTCGATGGTCCTTGACGTAATATTCGTGTTAAAACTTGGAAAATGATTTATTTTCGATTTTGTTTTCTGATAGGGAAAAAGGAAAGAGGACGTGTAAATATATAGTATGAGATGAAAATATCTGATGTCAAGATTATTTTAACTTTCATTTATAATCTCTGTTACCGAGACGAATTCATTTTATAAAGTTTGCTAACTCGAATTTTTTTCTTTTTTCTTTCTTTTTCTTTTTGTTCGTTTAACTTATTACTTCTCTCTTTCTCTCTCTCTCTCTCTCTCTCTCTCTCTCTCTTTACTTTATTTTTATACATATACTATTTTTATAGATATTTTTATAGATAGATTCTTCTTTTTTCGTATAAAACAAATACTCGCTGGTTATCTCTACACGCGACACATTGAATTACAACGTCATCGGATCTTCCAGTACGTGCTCCTCGGTCTTCTCTCAACGAATCAACATTTTTCGTTGTACGTTGAGAATTTTAAAACTTTTTAGAGGAATGCCATCTCGTGATTTCGTATTATATCGCGAACAATGACGCTTAATTCGAGAAAGAGGAAAGGTTGAATTAAAATGATTAACGATTTAAAATACCACGTACATATATATCCTTATAAAGAATTATTTCAGCTTCGAAATATATTTAGATAAAAGCGTAGATTTTATCCTTCTTTCCTTCTTCTTTCATTTCTTTGTAGAAATAATTTTAACAGAAGGCAAGTATTTGTAGGTTGTGTAAACGCGTAACGAAAATCATTCTCTTAAGCAAATACGAGTTCTTTGAGAATATATATTTCAGTATAAAGTGACGCCATTCCATCTACGTATTACTCTTATCAGCTGGAAATCGCGATCAATAGTGTCCATATAAAAGATAAAATACTTCTTGTTTTTGCATCATTTCTTTTGGAGTTAGGTTTACACGTGGCACAACACGTTCTCTTCTTTTTATTTTTCTTTAATAGAACGTTTTTCGTTCTTTATTTATTCTATCTATTTTCGTATAGGATATTTACATATACAAATAATTATCTATGTATATATATATATATATATATATATATATATATAGTATGCGTGTGCATATACGGATATGTATCTATGCGTACCTATATATGCATATGACGCGACAATTTATTTTCGTTGGCGAATCACCGCATCGTGCATGTTAAATGTTATATAGTTGATAGGAGAGGGAAACGGAGGAGGGTAATAATTATATTTATGTGGAAGAGTGGGAGAGAGAGAGAGAGAGAGCAGATAATTACTATCGATTACTCGCGGACTCATGCACGAACGACTTGGTTTAAACGAGGCTCACCTGTTGCTAAACTGGTGGCTGATCTCTCTCGAAGCTCTTTACGATCGATTAAATGAAATTAAATTTTGTTAAATGTTAATCATCAGATCTTTGGAAGGATCACATATGTCTATCATGTGTAAGATCATAGTCATCTCTTCGTTTCGAATATGAATTAACGATGAAAACTTGTTATTGCGATGTTAATGCGCATAATTTCACATGTTAATAATAGGTAACTTCTAGGGGACAAGAAATGATCGTGGCACGTGTTATATTGGATAAAGGCACGCCATTGCTAGCGCGAAAATGGGATCGAGTGGTCTCGCGTTGGAGCCTTCGGTAAACTCGTGGTATTACTCGAGTCTCTAATGGTGGATCGAAGATAACGTGGAAGTAGAAACACTCGACCACTAACGTAATGTCTCTCGCTTATTGTTAATGGATTATTGTTGGTTTTTATAAAACCTGTTATGGAGTACATTAACGAGCTTAAGTAACTGTTCGATTCGATCGTCGAAAGTTTTGATCAAATAACTGGGAACGTTCATAGGAGTTCCTTCGATAGAAATTGTAGGCCATCGCCTTTATTGCGTTTCTCAATACGCTTTGTCGATGCGATATCGCGATTATTTCTTCTCTACGTTACGACGGGTAGACCTATTTCTCGTCCCCGTTGCTTGGCAGGTTAATACGGGCTTTATAGGGTGTATTTGGTTTTACGAGAGAGAACGAGTTTCACGTCGCTCAGAGAATTTCATCGCATTTGCAACGTCCTAGGTGGAATATTTTGATTCGAGTTGACAATGATTTTTCGAATACCTTGAAAGTTTCAACAAAAATGTTTTGCTCCAATTGAAATTTCGATTCTCTCTCTCTCTCTCTCCTTCTCTTTCTCGTTCTCTCTCTCTCTCTCTCTCTCTCTCTCTCTCTCTCTCTCTCTCTCTCTCTCTCTCTCTCTCTCTCTTATATAGGTAATGATCGCATTTAAGGTTGCTCGTAGTTAAGCTTGCGTGTTAAACGCAACTCGCTCCTTCCGAGGCTACGCTTCTAAAGTTACGACGACTGGGGCTCCGATGTAAAGAGGAGGTAAAGTAGCGCAATTTGGGTGTGTGCCGCTTAATATCTTACATTGGTGAAACTTTGAAGGTAACGACGTGAAAGTAACGAATTTGAAATACGTCTTTTCGTTCTACCTATATATAATGCATACGTACATACGTATATCAACCTTTCACGTCGAATAAACTTTACACAATTGATGTATATATGCGTGTGTGTATCTATATTCACTTTGTAAAATACATTTATTTTGTTATTCGTGTTAAGTCGTTTATATCTACGTATTATGCAAAAAATAGAACATCTTCATAGCGTCCATCGATCTTGATTTATGGTCGGAAGACAAATGACATCGGATCTACGTGAAGCCTGGGATACTAATTAGTGTAATTCGCTGTTAGACCTTATGCATCCTTGCCTTCTAATCGATGATCACACGCTGGGTTAAACATTTCCTACTATAATTAATAGATAGACGACTAGCCAATGGTCTTAGAAGATAAAATATATAATTAGTTTTGCGGAAGACGAATGAGATCGTACGAAGTATACATATGTACGTAGGTAGATTCGAAATAGAACAGATAAAATCAATTAATCATTTTATTAACGATCAAAATACTAAAGTAAGAGTTATAAATCGTGAAAATAAGGAAGAGTCAAGTCTCTTCAGAATCGAATGGTTAATTTTAATAAGACTGGATAGCTTCTCTCTCTCTCTCTACCTCTCTATTTCTCTAATGATCTTTGTCTTTTAAGTATAGATACTTGAGAACTCGTGAACTTTCTTCGACAACTCTTCTCTTAATTTTCAAAGTCCAATTCGCGTAATAAAGTCTCGTACGACTTTTGTTAATGTTTATTTCAAGTCGAGAATAATAAGTCGATACGTAGATGAACTCAATGAGGTTGTGCAACTTGTTTCTCACTTCTTTGAGCTAGTTAAATATCTAGAACATATAGAAATAATATAATTGATTATATGTACGTAGGAAAGAGATATGCTTTTCTCTTTTCTCGATTTAATTTGTCGCTATCGTTTCATAAGAATAAAGAAAAGGAGAAAGAAAGAAAGAGAGAAAGAGACAGAGGGAGAAACTTGTTTTTTTTTTTGTTATTTTTTAACGGAGTCCTCTTGAAACTGCAATCGATATTCGATACTTGTTGCTTCGGAACTGATTTCCGGGGAAGTATACGCGATTCGGTGTGACCTTTGTTCCGTCGATCTTTTTCAATATTTTATATATGTATGTATGAGGATATTCAATGAGAATGCCGTCAAATATCAAATAAAGATTTCATAGTATTCGAAAAAGCAAATGTCTGTCCTTCTATCTCTATCTCTATCTCTATCTCTATTTCTGTCTCCATCTCTATATCTCTGTTACTTCCCAACTTTTATATACGTACATATCTTCCGCATGCTTGATTTTAAAAGTTTATCTTAGCCAAGGAAGATCAACAGAAAGATTTTTCTTACCCTTTTCATTTCCCTACTTCTTCTCATCATCTTCTTCTTCTTTTTTCTTCTTCTTCTTGTTCTTTTTTATTTTTTTTTATACCCGTCAGGCACGTACCAGAGATAATTTATAATTTTCCAAGGGTTAGAAAACTGAAATTACTGAGAGGAAAATCTTCGTAAGGATTAAAAATGGATGGAGACGGGATTACCTGGGATTAAATGGATCTTCGACTTTTACGATTTGCGAATTGGTCCTCGGTTTCTTCTACAATGACGACGACGGTGACGATGACATGGATCATCATTTTAAGATGAAACTCCATTATCCATGACAGAATATCGATCTTGTTGTGTTTCACGAATTTAATGTAATGGATAGAATTATTAATTTTCGTTTCTTTCTCTTAATCCATTCGCGTATTTTATGAATAGTTTGATATTATTAACGAAATAATCATGTGTTTGCAAAAAAACGAGTTATGCGTTGATATATATGTATGTATATTCCGACAAATTTTCATTAGTAGATATTAAATTATATTCACGATCGTACAATCCGAGTTCTCGTTTACACGTAAATATTCCTATTAAATTTCACGAGAATTACTACGATTTCTTTTTTTACGTATTATAGTAATAGCAGTAGCAGCAGCAGCAGCAGCAGCAGCAGCAATACGCTGATGCAAGCTACGTGCGCTTGCACCAAGACGCTCATGTTTTATAAAGTAATAATATTCAAAAAAAAAAACTTTATTCTGAGGTTTTCTCTCTTTATCTATTTTTTTTTATTTAGTGATTGAATTAAATTTAATTAATTCAAGCGTATCGATTATACATATACAAAGATACATACACATAGACATAGTAAAATTATCGACACTTTGATATTTCTTGGATAATTGAGAGACGTGAGATTTTTTTTTATTATTTTAAATTATTGTAATGTAGAATGAATGCAATGTAGAATCGCAATCTCTATCAGAGAACTTATTCGAGTATTGTAATGGAAATAAAAATGGACTTCGTTTTTTCGGGTTTTGAAACGAAGGGGTAATTTTAATTTTCTACCTTGGCTGGTATGGAGTGGGATTGACGGGATAGGGGAAGAGGATTAGGGGATATACTTAGAATTAATGATAGAAATTCCTAATTTACGATTTCTGCTTCTAACGAAAGATTTTCTTTCGCGACGATAAAATAAACGATTATTTGCTCGATCAGAGAGACTTGAACCGGTCGTTCGTACGTCCTTGCTATTTACTTTGGAATTCGTCCGTGGATCGATACGTGGATGTTAAAAGGAAGCTGTGTAGTACGAGAAGAGGGACGAAGCGAATAATTTGCATGTTCGTCATTCCGTTTATTCCAATTAGCTTTACGTAGATCCTTCGTAAGGTACTCTATCTCTGTCTCTGTCCGTCTGTCTATCTCTCTTTCTCTCTCTCTCTCTCTCTCGTTGGTACGCAAATGAACCATTTCGTTAATACCTCTAACGATATGCTTATCCGTTTGATAGCTTTAATAGGAATTTTTATATAGTTTTATAGGAAGAGTTATAAAGAGAAGACGCGTGAGATGATGTCAAGAAGATAGTTATATTACGAGAAAACGTGAATCAAATTATAGTTGTGTTTGGGCGATATACATATACATTTCTCTGTAAGTACGTATTTAGCAACAGGGAGCAACAGGGTGTCGGTATATCCAGAAACGTTTCTAGGACATCCGAGAGATTGAATTCAACGTTGGTAATACTAAATGGTTCGTAAAGTTTTATCGTCTAACAGAAAAAATCTTTTTGCGAGTGTACACCTTATCTCATAAATTAATCTTACATCGTGAACGTGAGGTCATATTCAACGACGACAGATCGACGAACCACGTTCTTTCGTGTTAATTCGTTCATTAGACCGAGCGTTCTCATTCATTGAAATCTCGTAATTATTCAATTTCGCTTCCTTTGTGCGTAGGGCAAACGAATTCTCTTCGCTTCCTTTGACACGTGTGTCCATGAATATTAAATTTATCTCTGTCCACGATGAGCCGGAAGATAGAGCAAGAGGAAAGGGAGGGAGGAAGGATGGTTGGGTGGGGGATGTATTTTCCAAGAATGTACTTGCAACGAAAACAGTCGCGATTAAATTCACCGTCATAGAGGAAAGCGACGTTGGGCTAATGCTTTACGATTTTTTAACTATTTAAAAGACCTTCCAGAAATATAGTAGAAATGTTTTATTTATATATTACGTGTACGTTGGATATTACCTGTGACTTTATAACGTATGGGTCATGCTCGAGGATACAACGTCATTGTAACAATAGATATCGGATAGGTGTTTCCGATCTTGTTCCGTACAATTCAGAGAACGAGATGAACTAATCCTTTCTACAAGAAGTTTCTGCATTTTCAATAGCTTATTCAGATTCAATAACAGTATCGGTGAGTAGTTACATATACTATAATATATGTATATACATTGAAATGTGTTTATTCGAAATCGTCGATTCGTATTCACGCGAGTATCTACATATTATCTAAATTAGTTACCAGATCGATTTAGTACGACTTTTGAAATTCGATTACGTACCTTTCGCCTTGGTGAAACGGGAACGTGACGTCGACTTAAAAATACAGTGTGAAAATCGATACTTTGTATGCAGCAGGCTTATCTCGATTGTCCCTGGTGACTGATAGTCGCTCGACTCGAGGCCTAATAAAAGCGGAACTACGAAATCACGATATTGCGAGGGTACTCTATAACAGAGAAATATATTCTTTCCGTTACTCTATTTTAGATCAATTAATAGCGTTAGAATATATATATATATATATATATATATATATATATATATATATTTGAAAAATGCAATCGATGAACAATCTGTTTCTCTCTTTTTCTCTCTCTCTTTCTTCTCCCTTTTGTTCTCTCTTCGGGAACATTCCAGGTCGATAATATTTGAGAGAGCCGACGATCCTGACGAATTTCCGCTTCGAGGAAACCATCACTATGGTGTAAACTCAATTAAGCTTGAATTCTAAGTTGGGCTTGCTCGGATACGATTGCCGGATATCCGTTTTGGCCGATGGCGTTGCGATATAATCAAGTTATTCGTCAAAAAAATAATGTTCGTTGTCGGAAATTTGCTTTTGAAAGTTTTTCTGCATATATAAAAGAACAGATATATGTATATGTATATATATACATATATATATATATACACATATATAGAAAGAGAGAGGTATGTGTATTTTGTCAGTAAATTTGAGTGAAAATTTTTTTTCTCTTTTTCTCTTTCTTTCTCTCTCCGTCTGTCTCTATTTAACATGGATGACAATTTAATAGTGTTCTCGTTCTCATGTGAATCAAGTTAGATCGAGGCATCAGTTTGGGAAATAGCTTTTCCAATTAAAGTCCGCGTATGTTTGTATAATGAACTGCCAATCCGTTCTTGAAACTAAGCAGAGATATGTGTGTATATATACATATATATAAATATATATGTTTCTATGTATGTATGTACATATATATCTACCTGCGTCTTATTATTTTATACATTGCAGATACATATTTTTTTCTTTGTTTGTTTCACAATCTGTACTTTCTTTTGTTAAGTTTCTTATTCCTTTGAATAAAGAAATTGTTATTTTCCATTTCGAAGTAGAAAAAGTAGAAGTAGTGAGACAGATAATAAAATATGGCTGATATTGCCAATATACATATGTAGGATATACTCGGTTTGTAAATACGAACAGAAAGAGAAAAATAAATCTGAGAAAAGCGAGTTTTATACTTTTCCAAGTTCCTTCGTCAACGTTCTTTGATATATATCTTTCCATACGTTAGGAGTTTCTTTAACATAGATGAAAAATATCTTTTTATGTAGATATTACGTATATTCCATGGATTTTCTTATCGTAAAATCTCGAAATGCAAGTTACAATCGGCCAACGTTTTTCTAAGAATCATGAAGAGGCGATCCTTTTATAACCTTTCACATTAGATTCACTAGCGTAGAGAGCAAAAGCGAGCAAAAGCAAACGAGAGAAGTAGATAGAAATAGAGAGAGAGAGAGAGAGAGAAAGAAAGAGATTGAGAATAATGTATAGTGGTTTTCGTCGTTCGATATTCCTTCTTCGTTTTAGATATGACCGGGAAATGGCTTTTCCGGTTGACGAGGTACGGTACGAACAATATTCTCCGTCAATCTCCTTTGCCAACGATTGCGGAAGGCGTTCGCCTTGTGATGACTCGGAACAATGAGCTGGAACGGTTATTTCGACGGGAACACTCGAATATTCATAGGAAAGTCGAATATTCAGAGAAAAAGAGAACAACGATCTCGTTTATCAAATATTTTGGCTGAGATACGTAATACTTATTGGTATCGCTCCCAACGATTTATTTCAAGCAGATGAATAATGTTTCGAATTTTTAAGAAACGGGATGATATTTTTCGTCGAAGAAATCTTTCTTTTTTTTTTATTTTAATCTTCTCAATTACTCATATTGTATCATATTAAAAAAAGAGAGAAACAGAAAGAGAGAAAAAAGGGGTGTATTTATAGGAAAGACAAGGTGGAAGAGACAGAGCGATTTTCTCACCTACTGTCCGGAAATTTCCGGAAGAAACACGTGGCCGAACTATAAATTACGCTGTCAGGAAGTAGGTGCTTCGGTTTAGACGAGAAATCGATTCGTTCATCGGTCATTCGCGAGTGTGTCACTTTTAGATATATAGTACTTTCTCTTATGTTGATTTTCTTTCGAATAAAGGCAAGAAACATACGTGAAAATTTGAATATATCAAAGTGGTATTAGTATCTCGATGAAAACAGAAAATATAATTGTATAATTTTGTATAATTTTGTTTCATTTTAAACATTTCATTTTAATATTATTTGAAAATCGTAAATCGCGTATATCGTTCGATTATATTATACAAAGTCAATTATTTTGTAGTATTTGAAATACGATTTTAAGAAAAGGAATATCGTACGCAGATTCTGAAATACGCTAAGATGGATAGGTAACGTCGTTTGCTGTTTACTGGCTAGCACGTAAAATAGAAATGCTATAGAGACGAACGATCGTTTCATTGATGAACTACTTCGTTCAATTATCGGAAGGTAGGGAAGTAAATGCGAGTCCTTTTTTTCAATAGGTCACAGGTAACTGTCAGGCAAGATGAAACATCGTATTTGCCAAACGAGGCTATCCTTGTTTGCTCGATGTATCTAGTCGGTAAAAAACGATTTGATATTTCGATGTTCTTTTTCTACTTACTTCTTCTTCCTCCCCCTTATTCTTTTCTCATTCTTTTTCTTCGCGAATTTAAAAATAAGAGAAATTATTTTTTCTACTTTTTTTTTCTTTTCTTTTCCTTTTTTTTTTGAAGACGTTAACGCGAAACGCAGGTACTTACGAGAGGAATTTTTCATAACTTTCTTTTTCCATTGTTAAGATATTCGACTTGGGAGTGATGGACTTTTTTTGTGAGAAAGCAAAAAAAAAAGGAAGCGAATAAAACGTGGATACTTACAAAGGAACTTTCTCCCAGTTTTATCTTTGCACTTTTTGGAATTTATTATATTTACTAGTCTTTTTTTTCCCTTTTCCTTTTTCTTACCATTTCTTTTTTACTTTCCCGTTATCGCAGACTTTTCCCAAGGATTAGAATTTAGTCCTGATTTAGGCTTTTTGATATATTTTGTTTTCAATATTGAGCTTTGATGATACGCTTCGTGTACATGTACCTACGTGTTGTAAAAATAACAAAAGAATAGTAGTAAAACGAAAAACTTGTATTTTTTCAACAGTGATAAATTGCACTTCGAAATACATGGTAGAAGGTAGGCAGTTTTTGTCTTTTATATGTATGAATGAGTATGTGTATCTACGATGAATAAGATCGAGGTGCAAGGTAGAATAAGGTGCGATGATAATTGGGACGAAATAACGCAGTCTCGCGGTGCCTGTAAGCTTCGTTACGCGTTATATTAATTGAGATTTATAGTTCCCGTTACTACGCGTACTTTATGTATATTATATGCATATATATATAATATATAATATATATATGTATATATATACATACACAAGTGGAGGATTAGAATTTATGAAAGTTACTTGTTCTTTTCTGCGATAAGATTGAAACGTCGACATAATTTTCATTAACGTCTACGTTGGATATTATCAACGAAATGAAAGATTAACGTTATCGATTATAGTTAAGTACTTACTCTTCGACGATAGTTCCGTGACTTTGGCACGTTATACGCGAAACGATAAAGAATTAACGAGAAAAGTAATTAAGATTTCCATCGAGAAACGACGTCGATCGTACCATGAGTGTATCGCTATGAATCTTCCATGAAAGATATAAAGATAGAGATAGAGATAAAGATAGAGATAGATAAATAGAGAGAAAGAGAGAAAGAGAGTTACGTCATTTAAATTGGACAAATCTACATATAGTTCGCGACGAGAGAAGAAAGAGAAAGAAGAAAAATAAAGCAGGTGAGGTTATATTTTCTCGTCATAAATGATTCCCCATAGAAAAGCAAGGAAACGTGAGGAAAGTAGTATTCCGAGCACAAAGACTTCTCATAAAATTGTATACAAGCGTTAGCTGAGGGTTCTCCCTCCTTACCTCTACCATTCCCGAGCCCTTCCTTCCTATTCTGAAACACAGTAATAAAAGGGTTTCTCGAAAGCTTTACCGAACGGTACGATTCGACTTTGATCGCGAAAATGTCGATTTAATCGTTTCCGTTCGATCCATGAAAGTTTTTCTTTTTTTTCTCTTTCCCTCTTTCTTTGTATCTCTCTCCCTTTTTCTCTTCCTATCTCTATCTCTGTCTATCCCAAGAGAAGGATTTTTAAAACGTTTTTAAAGAAAAGCTCGCATGCAAATCCGTTAGATCAAAGGACTTCTAAATGCAATTACAATGGCAGTCGAGAAGAACACGAACCTATTGCAAGGACGTCACCGGTATGTTAGAATCGTTGTGGTGTACGACACGCTTTGTCCCAGAGGCCTCTGTAGGTTTATTCGCGGAGAGAGTGTCGGCTGCAGCAGGCGGACAGCAAAATAAACGAACGAGTACTTTACGATCGTAGACTCGTGAATTTTCATTGTCCATACTCACCCTTAATAAGATCAGGGACTATTTTATAATAAATCTCTATGGATCTATTATTATTATTATTATTATTATTATTATTATTATTATTATTATATTATTAAATTTTATTATTTACTTTAGTTAATCAGTCTCAACAATTAACCATTATAAACCAATGGACTGTATATTGAGTAAAAGAAAAAAAGCATTATTCAGATATAATAATAAAATATTGCCAATATGCATTGTATTTAATAGTATATGACCACACATTTCATTATCAATTGAGTTATCTTTCGATCCATGTTCATTTAACTCGTCGGGTGTTGCTCGTTCCAATTAACATTTGAAATCTCATTAACAAAAATCAAGTAAATAAATTACATTACGGCATATCATACATATCCGTTTTTTAACTTTATTTTGTTCTTCTCGAAATGGTATATTTGTATTTGATAGAATAATGAGAATTACAATTTTATAACACCCCGTTATGTATTCATTCGCAAGAACTTTTGCAGTATGCAATATTTATTTAATATCGTTGTTTTTACATCGTGACGATAAAATCTTCAAGCCATAGAAAAGATATTTTGATATTATATTGTATTTGTACCAGGCAATATCTGGTGCAATATTATTATTATTATTATTATTATTATTATTATCATCATTACCATTATCATCATCATCATCATCATTATTATCATTATTATTGTTGTAAGAAAAGAGATTGTTAGGAGAATAGTTTCTCTTGTCTCTCTTACGGCCATCTTCTCGTCCCTTTGTCAAAACTTGTCACTTAAACGATTAGTTAACGGAGAGTTTGAAACCATCAGAGATATGCCGAGATTAAATTGAACTTTGCCATTATAACTTACGTTTCCTAGTGATATGTATCCACGTATGATCGAACTTCAAGATCGTGATAAGGATAATATAAATTAATTGATTGACGATACCAAAAATAAATCTTATTTGTAAAAGAGTTTATAAAATTGTCTTTAACCCTCAGTTAAAGACAGTTAAAGACCCTATGTATTGTTATCTTTCGCATGGCTCTCGAAGGGATTTCCTTCGAATTTATTCTCTCCCTTTCTCTCTCTCCCTTTCTCTCTCTCGATCTTTTCATTGCTTTGTCTAAGGGAAGACCAGTAGAACTAATTTCACCGTTCGACTCGTTATTAGATTTTCTATGGCAAGTGTACACGAACTAAAGGTGGTCCGGAGCAAAGGAAAGGGTAAAATGGAAAAAGCAACAGGGTAGTATGGGATTGAAAAGAGAGAAACACGGAGGAAAAATGTCAAGAGTAAGAGTAAGAGAGAGAAATAGAGAGAAACGAGGGACGTTGGGGATTGGTTTTTCCTAACTTACTCACAGTGTTGACCAAGAGTAAAAAAAGATAGAGAAGGCTTGAACGCGCGTGAAAGTAAGGAAAAAAGAGTAAGAGAAAGAGAGAGAAAGAGAGAAGAAAATGGAGGAATAAAGAGAACGATAGGAAGAGAGATAGAGAGAGAAAGAGTAAGCAAGCTGGGGTTGCCGAGTAACGTAGAGGGCGAGGTAAAAGGTCTCTGGGGTGCCTAGCAACAGGTTGCTATCCTAAAATTTCGACCGGCAGAGAGGCGAAAGGAGGCAATGAGATAGACAGAGATAGATAGATAGATAGATAGATAGTAGATAGATAGATAGATAGATAGATAGATAGATAGATAGATAGATAGAGAGAAGAGAGAGAAGGGTAGACGATGGGAAAGCATCGAGTCGAGTACATAGACTATGTACCTTCTAAACGCCTACATAAACGGTACCAATACGCCCTTGTCGTTCGATTTCTCATTATCCTACCAAAAGCCTTTCCGTATCGAAGTGACCAAAGAGAGAGAGAAGCGACCAACGCACGTCTTCTCTTATCACATGCTCCGACCAATCTTGATGAGAGAAAAGGACAGAGAGAAAGTGATAATGTTCTTTGAGGTACTTACCTTATTCTTAATCATGGTAGTTTTACAAAATGAACGAACGGATCGCGCGTATCCCATTAAACAGTGTTCCCTTTACATCTAACGATATAGGCTATTTTCTTTCGATCGATTAACACATCCATCCAAAGTTTAAATTGAATAATTTTCTTTTACATCGAAAACAGACTTTTCTTCTTTCATTCACGAGCAATCTATTTACTGTTACTATTACCTGTTATACCTACTTTTTTCTTCTTTTTCTTGCTTCTTCAATTCCACCATTGTAATTATGTATTTAACAATTTAATTACAAATATTTTAAGACTTCTTTTAATTTTCTACAACGGAGTGTTACTTCAATGTTAGATACTCTATACATGTGTGCGTTTGTCTATTTTCTTGTTATTTGTATTCTTTTTTATTTATTTTTTATTTTCCATTTTATCCGACTTTATTCATTATATAACTTTTGCATTGTTATTTCGTATAGAAAGTTTTCCATATTGTTATACTCAGTATATAGAGTAATTATGTATTGTAGTATAAATAATATACTATAACTTTACTTTATATATAAGGTTTTTCGTAAGTATCACCAAAAATTAAATTATACTTAAAGTTAATTTCAATACTTCGTAATTGCATACACATTGTTATATTATACTGTAACTATTTAACAAAATTAAATATCCCTATCGATATAAATCATGTTAAATAAATATGTTAATAAAGAGATTCGAAAGCTTTACTTCTACTTTAGGTAGATTATGTATCGTTTTATTATTTTAACATCGGGTGAATATCTTAATGGTCCATCAGCCTGTATTTCATAGAATTAAATTTCCTACCAATGGGATAGCGTCTCGTACTAGCATTTGTTGCTTCCTCGTTCTACGCATACGTTCAAAAATATATACACATACGTACACACATGCACGCATGCACGTCATATATATATATATATATATATATATATATATATATATATATATATACATACACACATATATATTTGTGTGTGTCTATGTGTGCACATAGCACACACACACACACACACACATATATATACACACACATAATCTACTTAACATCATCTAATTCCACATTATATCCGGCTGCGTGAGCGGTGCTCAATTACGCGCGTAATGGATTGTAATTCGTTTTGACCATACCAATGGATGACGGGCTGATAATAATTCGCATATGTGTAAGTAACACGAATGGCGATGGGTGGACCATGTGCAGAAATCATACCAACGAATGAATTTTCTCGATCAGCTACCGCGAATTTGGTTTACGGGATATCAATTGGCGAAGTGAAAATTACCTCTCATCCTCTTCACCAGACACCTTCCCTAACTCGCCCCCCTCTTATCACCCTTACCCCATTACCCCCTTCTCGACAATTAATCTCCTTCCCCTGTCTCCTGTATAAACGTTTAGAATGCTATTTTGTATGCCAGGAACGAGGGACAAGTTGGAAAGGTATCGGTGTTTGTAAAATCGAACGAACTGCCAAAGAGAGAAAGAGATAGATAGAGAGATAGTACTATCTTTCTTCGATTGTAAACGATTGAAAACGCTTTTCATTAGTGATTCGACGTTTGAATGGAAAACGGATTGTAATTGAATGTACGACAGATATTTATGTAGTAGTACAAACATATATTTGTAAATACCTGTAATACGTATGCACCTATTTGGGTTCTCGTCTATCGTGATACGATTCCTTAATTATCACACATTGTAGTACGATGTCAGACAGGAAGTCCTGTACTCTCTATCTCTCTCTCTCTCTCTCTCTCTCTCTCTCTCTCTCTCTCTCTCTCTCTCTCTCTCTCTCTCTCTCTCTCTCTTTCCCTTCTACAGGTATACACAAACACGCGTGTTAATTGATTAAGCTAACACAAATGTTTACTATCATGCAAGGTATTACTTTGCAAGTGACAATACTTATGTATGGAAAGTTTTCAAGTACTTAAGTATTTATTTTTTATGCAAAGATACGCGTTTATATTAAAAATACTTATATGGAAAACTACGTATAGAAACGTATAAATAAGTTCGTGAAGTATTGTTTAAAAGCTAGTTAAGGAAATTTTGAATATAGTGTTGCAACGTAAAGGGGAGAAAAGATAAATAAAAGGAAAAAAAATCGATTAATAAAAGCTCTTCCTCTTATTTTTTTCTTTTTCAATCTCCATGGTATTTGTATCAACAAAAAAGATAATAAAAGAAATTGTATTAAATGTATATATAGTATTTTCCAATGGTTGATATAAATTGATACGTCTTCGTATCAATTTCATCGTCTACAACGGTTTATCGTTTCACGGTTTTAGTTTTAACTCCATTTTAACGAGAAAACGGAACAAAGGATCCTATGGTCGTTTGCTCCGTGAAGTCCACGGTGAAACTTAATAAGGACAAATAGCAAAGTTGCACTTGTGTGAAGGTATGTGTAATACGTGTGTCCAAGGGAATAAATGGCGAACGCTTTAACGTTACTGCTTTTGGAGAGAAAGGGGTGACCTGGAGAAGGTAGAGAGAAAAAAATACTACAGGATAACAAGCATTCGCATGTTGGAAAAGTAACTAACCGAAGATTTACAACGATGGTTTCTATTTGGATATGTGTGTGTATATATATACACAAACATATATATATATATATACACATTTACATAGATACATATGTACGAACTTATTCGTTTCCTTTAAATAGCTATTGTCGAGATTTAACGATACTTGGTCTTCACCGAACGTTCTTCAGCCTGGACTTTTCCATCTTTTCTTATCGATCGAAGGAAAAGTCACGGTGGAATTTAGTTCGTTGCTCTCAACGATTACTTAGGTATTCTTTAATAGGTTGCCTTTTACATAACGAGTCTTCGTCATATCTGACTATAGAACTGACTGATGTAAGTTACTACTTACTTGCCGCTTCGTTGACCAACTTAGATGCGAATACATATGTATATTTTGAATGCTTCGAGTAAATGCAAGCAGTCTCTTCTTTTATATTTTTATATCTTTCTTTTCCTTTTTTCATCTTTTATTTTCATACATCTTTTCATTCAAGAAGGTTATTTCTTTTATATGTATACATGTGTTTATGCACATATATATATATATATATATATGTATGTATGTGTATAGATAAATTTTTTCTTTCTTCCGTCAATCGCAAGATTTATATTAACTATATAAACGAAAGTATCGGCCGCTTCATTTCATTTTGGACGTGTTCAGGAAATGAAGGCGGTCTGGCTGATAGAGAAAAAGAAAGAAAAAGGGAAAAGAAAAAAGAAAGGAAGAGAAACGCCAATAGTGATATTTGAAAAATAGAAATGGAACGGTGGCAGAAGTAATTAATAGAATATTACGAGTGCACATATAGATAGATACATATGTATGTAAGGTATGTACATGCATATATACCTAACCAATGTCCTTTCTCTCGCCGAATAAACGTATGGTGTCGATAAAATATCGTTTATGCAACGTCGGGCATGCTTCTAGAAAATGAAAGCTCTAAAAGAAAGATAAATGATGGGAATGGATATATAATTTTATTTGTATCTCGAAGAAACAGAAAATAAAATGTAAAGAAGAGTTATGGAGGTACTGGAAAAAAGATAGATATTGTTTCATATTATAGAGATGGAAAAATTATTTTCTTATCTTTTCTTTCTTTTTCTTTTTTTGAGAAGGTCAGTGAGCACGATGGCTAAGGGAGACAGGAGAATAACTTAATCATACGTAATCAATCGTGGCGGAAAATGGTGAAATAGATAAAATATACGAATGTCAGGTCGCGTGACTACTTATCGTTCTCGATACTTTAGCTACTAAGTAAATGAGCTAATCTAATGAAACCTGAATGATGTTTTTTTTTTCTTATCAATTTTTTGTTGGCCAACTACTCTCTTTGTTATTTTTTTCTTTTTCTTCGAATTTTCTTCGGATTTTCTTCATTTCGACAGATGTAAAAAGTCATCCTGGTGTCTTTCAGGATGTTGGGAAGCGTCGGAGGCCGGCACGTGTCTACGCGTCGGCGTGGCAGTAGCCCGCAGGTGCGTGGAGGTGCGGGCCTCACTTTTTATGGAGCTGGTGGGCCTAACAATTCAAACGATGTCACTGGAGGAATACCGTCGGACGCTCCGATTTACGCTGCTAGGAGAAGGAGGGCTGTTACCACCAGCGATTACAAGAGTTGTGCCCTCGTACAGACGAGGCTCAAATTCGGCGACATTACGTGAGTCTCTGTTATCATTTTCGTCTCTGTTTGCTATTTGGTGAACTATCTTATAAACTTGTCTAAACTTGATCGTTGTTAAGTCGAATAGTATGAGGATCGTGTTCAGAAGAGGGGGATAAATTATTAAAAACGTCTTCGTTGTAATTAAAATTATTTTATTTATAAACGAATTGACTTACAGACGAAAATCATCTTTTTCGAAAATTTATTATGAGAATTTTTATCAGTACTATGTGTTTGTATTTTTCTAATAATTACTCTCGAAGAAATTGTAGGAGAAATCTGTTTTATCCTGTCAGTGGTAAAGATGTTTCTTCATCGTGTCGAGAAGGTAGATCGTCGAGTAGAAGGTCGATAACGTCGATAAATTTGTAGAGAGTAACTGGTTCATCTATCGGTAAAAGGTAAAGTTATTTTTATGATTCCCATGTCGGTAAAAAGTAGATACTGCTATCTTACGTGGGATATTATCGATGCGAATCGATACTTTACCTGAAAACTGTAATATCGACGGTTTTTCAATAAACGGTAACAACTGATAGTAAAGAAAAAACGAGGTACTCAATGGATAACGGGGTCATGTATTACTGTGACGAAATTAAAATCTAATATGTAGCGAGGTGCCTGCACTCCCCGTACGGATACACTCCGAGGCTCTCTTTATACTATCGATTAGTCTTTGATTGTTTGGCCATTAGCTTCTATTTTTAGCGCGCGCTGTCGTTGTCCGTTCTGAACAAACCCAATTAGAATTTTTTCTTCGTTCCTTCCTCCTCCCTCCCTTCTATCCTTCTATCGTCCTATCGCCAAACATACATTCTCCTATCTCGGGCGCGAGGGTCGTATCAGAGTCGGTACTTTTTGATTTTCCGCTTTTCAGCCTCCGGCTTGAATCTGTCGTCGTGAACGTTTCTCATTTATCGTTTTCAGGAAAGAATTCTTCTTTTGCTTTCTCGGGACAAGCCGGACAGTTCGTTAGATATCTTTTCAGTAACAATCCAGCAGCTTGAATTTGGTCCGCGTTCTCTTTGCGAAGAGAACGAAGATTTTCAAACTTTCGTCTCTTTCCCTCTTTATTTCTTTCTTTTTCTCTCTCTCTCTTTCTCTATCTATTTTCTCTTTCTTTCCAAATGAATGGGAAACAGTCATAGTTGTATTTATATCTAAATTAAAGAAGTTTAACCACTTTGAGGATTTCATATTCATAAACATATTACCAATGTATATAAGAAACTTATAGTACCGATTGTAATTATAAAAGAAGACAGATTTATGAATACCTTCGAATTAAATAAAATATTAACAGAATATCAGATAGGTTTTCGTAACTCGTACTAATTCTTGACATGTTCGTTACGGGGTTAATCTTTTAGCGCGTTTTTATTAAATGACAAGGACAGACACAGTTATCTCCGGAATTCTTCGTGGCAGCACCTAAAGTTAGGAATCGATAAAGGGAATTAACATTACGTGTAACTAGGTTCATATAGTTCTCGCGAAGCAACTATTTTAGCCAAGGTTCTCGACCTTTGTCGACGACGACAACGACAACGACAACGACAATGACAACGACAACGAGGACTAGTAGTATACCATTATGCTTTCTCGATCGTCTATTTCTTCTCGCCTGTCTGCTTTCGTACGGTCTTCGTAGTGTATTCGAGGAACGAACGATATCTCGATCGGTACGTTGGCATAGCCAACGAATGAATCGATGTCTGACCGTGCGCGTTGTTTTACTACTGCCGACGTGTCATCCTTTCCCTATATACATATGTGTACATACATGCATACAGTCATACACATACATATATATATATATATATATATATATATATATATATATATAGATAGGTATATAGAGCCACACACATTCACATATACTCACTATCACGGTACTAATTGTAAGTGCCCGCAAATATTTCCCGAGATACCTTTCCCATTCGTCAGATCGAATATCCTGAAAATCACCTCCGGTGAATACCATCGGCGAAGGAAATAGGACGTAAAATCGACGTACATCGTGAAAATGATCGAATCTCTTTTGAATGGGCAACGATTTTAGATCGTTGAAAATCGTTTTTCGATTTCTCACGCGAGAACGGATATCCGTGTATGTACCTACTCTTATACGTTTAGACAATGCTACCTATGGAGAACTATCATCCTGGCTGATAGACGTACGTATTCAGGCACGGCCATTAAATTAACCGGCATTCGTATATCATTACACTGGGTAGCGTAAGTAATGGGATCAAATCGATGCATTTTAAAACGATGAAAGCATGTTTTAACAAGGGAGAAAAAAGAGAGAAAGAAGAGAAAGAAAAGAAAAAAGAGACAGAGAAATTGTTGTCCCTTTTTTCGTCCACACGTCGAAGATTTGGGCAGATTGAAAGCGACCCTAAAGAATAAAAAAAAGGAAGACAACGGGAGAGAGAGAGAGAAAGAGATAGACAATTTTCTTCGGAACCGATTTTGATACGAAGTGTCCAAACTCCCTCCCTTTCTCTCTCTCTCTCTTTCTCTCTCTCTTTTACTCTATCCTAGAGGTATCCTCTCTGTATTTCTCTCTCTCTCTCTTTCTCTTTCTCTCTCATTCTCTCGGTCTCTCTGTGGTGAATCGAGCCAGAGAGTCAGCGTCGTGGAGTCGAGTCGACTCGGTTGTGTGTTTCAGGCTGGCTGCCGGCTGCCGCCGTGAATCAATACCCGCATTGCGCGTGCCACCTCTCCTTCTCTCTCTCCCTCACTCTCTCTCTCTCTCTCTCTCTCTCTCTCTCTCTCTCTATCTTTCTCTCTCTCTCCCTCACTCTCTTTCTCTCTCCATTGCTCTCTGCGCCCTCCTCCACGTGCTCTCCTTCGCCCTCTCTCACTTTGCCTGCCTCGCTTTCGTGCACCCATCGTACGTCTTTCTCACTCTACCCCTTCCTTTTCCTTCTTTTTCCATTCTTTCTAACTCTTCTCTACTATCTCTTTCTTTCTTTCTTTCTTTCTTTCTGTTTTTCTATTTTTCTTCCTATCTATTTTTTTTACTATTTTTTTTAGATTAGTTTCTCCTGATCTTGTTCTTCTCCTTCTTCTTCCTTTTCATTCTTTTCCTGTATCCCTGTCATCACTTATTTCTCTTGTATCCCATCGTTTTTCATCGATAGAAAAGCAGAAAGAATAGGAATTGGAAGAATGGCAGGAGTAAGAGGTGAAAGAAAAAGGGAAGGTTAAGATCAAAGAGAAAGTGACGAGCATGATGCGTATGGACAACATCTTGGCGCCAGTTCTAAGTGATAGGAGACATTTTAGCTCGGACATCTCTAGAGCGATTAGGATAGACACTGCGGATAACCATTCTACTTCACGTTTTTTCTTTTTCTTGTTCTTTTCCTGTCTCCTTGAGTTTCACTTTTTTTCTTTTTTATTTTCTTTTTTTTTCTTAAGCTTGATCGATAGTCCAGTAAAAAATTGTATTATAAATACAATGAAAACAACGTTAAAAGAAGTAGAGAAATTATCTGGGAGAGCTCTGTTAGGTATGTAATATTATAGGGGGAGTCAAATCTGTAGGGGAGTCTCAAATTAATGTTGAATAAACATCGTGTGACAGGGGGTGAGACCGCAGAAAGGCCACGTACGTAAAAGCCGACCCACGTCTCTCTCCCCCTCTCTCTTTCTCTCTCTCTCTCTCTTTTTCGTGCATCATCGAACGAACCTTTCCACGAATTTAATAAATTCATTATTATTTCCCGCATATTATTCCTAATAGGAACGATTGAATGAGTCCGTGATATTTGGAAAATTAATGTTCATTTTTCATCGATCGATAGATCGTGGTTTCTCGCTTTTAATATATTATACATATATATCTATATATTTGCATTGGTATATATATTATATATAGTTAGTAGTATTAATTAATATATATTATATGTTATATATATTTTTTTTTTTGATCGAAAGGAAGTTATTACGAGAGGTTGACCTTTGAGTAAAAGTCTCCCGAAAAGATCATGCTCCGAAATAGCTCACGGTGCAGGGCACGTGGAGAGGAAGCTTTTCTTCCTTTTGGCGTTTCTCGTTCGCTCGTTTCTTAACGAGATATAGATATATATGATGTATTTATATATACATACGCGTGTATGTATATATATATATATATATATATATGTACATATTATTTTGCACTTTCGAGGATTACCTAGAGAAGAACATATGTTTTCTTGAATACACGCTCAAGGAAGACGTTGAAAGTCGTTTCTCTTGAAAAAGAGAGAAGAGAAAAAAGAGAACGTTTGTTGCCTAGGTAGACATGAAATTTTCAATACAATCTCCAAACTTCTCTCGTCAGATTATGACTTCGATATAACTTTAGATGCATCTTGTTTGCCGCGAGGTCGTTAAACCTTTAGCAACAACTTTTTCTCTGCTTTTTTCTCTTTTTATTTTTTCTCTTATTTCATCTTAACGCATTGTTGAACGGTCACAAGTGTACTCGTGTTTGCACGTGCATTCAACTTATGTAATTAGTAAAGTATAGTATATACTTACAAGTACATAAGTCGTCATTGTAGTATCGCTTATTGCGCTCGATATGTTTCGTGGTTAATTATGATATTAGAAATTTTTCTAAATTTTTAATATTTTAATAAAGATTTTTATACAATTATGATTATTATATTCTGGGAAACGGATAATTTTGTTTTCTTTTTCATATGATAACCGGCCTGCAGCAATGTGTTAATATTATGAAATATTACTTTTCCAGTTGGTTACATTTACAATAAGCTAACGATGAAAAGGGTTTTAATTCGGTTAGAAAAAGTTACCCTTTTGTAAAAAAAGAAAAAGAAAAAGAAATTTAAAATCCACGAACGCGAAATTCCACGTATCTAAATTCTACTCGACAGAATATCGTCATCGAAACTATCTTGTAAGGAGGAGCCTTCCGTGATTAGAGGAGTAACTCTCGGACGATGAGGGAAACGTAAGAGGCATCGCGAGTGCCTCGTCAGACGGGATTTGGAATTAGTGTCTCGAAAAGAATATGTCTGTAAAATCGTGTCTGGCTGTCATCCGAAAAGGGATTCGTTTCTGAACGATAGATTAATCTTTCTACCAATGATTACAAAACAGCTGAGAATAATATATATATATATATATATATATATATATATATATATATAAATTTCTTTACCTTTTTTTATCTTTCGAACGATCGATTCTTTTCTTTAAAATATAAAATCATTTTTAATTCGATCATGACCGATAGAAAAAATTAAGGAGAGAGAGAGAGAAGGGAAAGTAAAAGAGATCGCACGTCGTGGAAACCTTATTGTTCTATCCGCAGTATAAGGAGACATAAATCCATTTGGCTTGGCATAGCAGCTCCGATGTACAGTTACGGTGAACCTTACATTAGAAGACCAATAGATGACGAAGCTAGCCCGAGATTCAGATGACTTGACTTATGAAGCCCCGTCCGTGCCTTCGGTACAACGTACCTGAAACTCTTTTCCTTCTCGTAACCGACCGTCCGAGCAATGAAGTCGTTTTAAGCGCGGATCAAATTGTCCCGTTTACTCGGTTTTAACCTCGGCTCGAAAGGTCGCTTCTTTTGTATCTTTCTCTCCCTCCCTCCCTCTCTCCCTCCCTTCCTCCCTCTCTCTCTCTGTCTCTCTCTCTCTCCATCTTCTTTTTTTCCTTGGCACCGTTATATTATTAATTAGGGGATTTTTTACGAACTTACGGAAGCGATGAAAAAGAATTTTCATATAAACGATCGACGCGTGTCATCGAGGAATTATTTTTAAACGTTATCTGTTCCTTTTTCCTAAAGAAAGATAAACAAAGAAAGAGAACCAATCAAAAGAGAAAAGAACCAACAAGGACGAGACGTAGGCGGATGACTTGCGCGGTCTTCAAGAAAGAGGCCGATGAAACTCAAAAATACGCGCGAAAAGTATTTTATTTCTACGGGGGTCTCCTTTTGATCGTCGGAGCGTCCTTCGACAGGAACAAAATTCCTTTTTATCTACACAGTAGACTTGACGTGGTAGACACAGGTGTCTCTGAGGGAGGACAAAAAAATAGAAAAAAAAATAAAGGAAAAAAACCACGCTATACGCTTGGTGTGCGAGATCGGTCTATCTTGGTAGTATCGAACTATTCTCGTTACTGGTCTCGTTGACGATTTTAAACGATGTCATCGTCGTCATCGTCGTCGTCGTCGTCGTCGTCGTTGCCATGTATATTCTAGTAGTGACTGGACAACGACGAGATGACTATGATGTGATACCTGTTCAATCGGTCGTGTCGTAGGTAAGAGTATCGGTTAATCTTGATTGGCCGACGTCTTTGTGACGTCACAAGCACCCTTTGATAGCCCGATCGAATGATCGAATTAAAATTCTCGCCACCCCTTTTTACCCAAACGGTGTCCTCTACTTTCCTTCTTTACCCTATTTCTCTCCCTCTGTCACTCTTCTCTCTTTCTCTCTCGAAGGATCGACGCGTGTGCGAGCAATCGAGAAATGACGGAAACTCGAGGCCAACGACGTTCACGTTATTGTCATCAACGTCGACGTTAAATTTAAATCGAGCTTTACTCCGAAACACGGTATTTCTCTCGTTCCCTCTCCCTCTCTTCTTTCTCCCTTTCTCTTTCTCTTTGCAGGTTTTAAGCGAAAAGACCCGCAAAGACCGGACGATGTCTTCAGAGGATTCTCTCGTGAGCTCGGGGTGATACTCGTGACGTCACGGACGTGACTAAAATACTTTATCGACTTAGGGGAGAGAGAGAGAAAGAGAGGAAATAACTCGCTGCAAAAATGTTTATCGATGATGTTCGTTCACTCGATCTTTCTCTCTCTCTCTCTCTCTCTCTCTCTTTCTATTTTTTTCGATTTTCGCTGAATTCGCAAAATTTCGTTCGTTTCGTATGAATCGAGATGTTTAATAAACTCTCAACGCTTTTCGTTTGAGTCAATAGAAATGAGCATAACGGTAAAGAAGTTCCTCTCTTTCTGCCTCTCCCAGTCTCTCTCTATTTCTATCTCTCTTGTTAGGTTTGTTCTCTCATATGCAATTATGAATGCTGAATGGTACATAGGTGCTGGTTTCGATAAACTCGCGAGGACCTCGCTAAAGGACCTTGATAGTCCTTTTCGATCCTATTGCGAAGCAAAAGCGAATTCATTTATCTCATTTGTGTATCCTATATGTCTTTTCCCCTTCTCTCTCTCTCTCTCTCTCTCTCTCTCTCTCTCTCTCTCTCTCTCTTCCTCATCCTAGGAAACGAGAACAACGTGATCAAAACAAAGATGTTCTATAGAAGGTGCAGCAGACAACAACTACGAAGGTCTGCATGCAGTTCGTAGGCATATGTATTTAGACACACATACGCGTATGTATGACTCTATGTGTGTAGAGATTGCATACGTGCATTGTATGCAGCCTATCTCTTCTTTCTTTTCTTTTTTCTTTTTTCCTTTTTCTTTTTTCTTTTTCTTTCGCTCGAAGCATAGTACGTGTCGGTACAGAGGCGTAGGAACGTTTACGGAGCAAACGAAAGGAGGAATTTCGACGTACTCATAATTCTAAATTCTTCTTTTGACGAAAAGAAGGTTTTTGCGCGAACGATTTTTAAGGGCGAACGACCCTCCATCCATGAAAAGGATCTACGTAATACTTGTTATAGAAAATTTCGTCTGAACATTTATTTGAAGATGGAAAGTTTACTCGTTAGACGATCCCTTTCTTTTTATTTTTCTTTTATCTTTTCCTATTTCAATATTAACGATCATTCGTATTTTCATTAATATTAACAAACGATCGCATTTATATTTGTATTCATGGCCGTAGTCTGCATGCATTATTCTCATAGTCTTGTTTATAAATGTCTCTTCAGATTTCATCTACCATTGTGAAACGATGATTAACGATACAATACACGAAATTCGCGATCTGAAATCGATCTCGAAGACAACGAGACACGAGTCTAAGCGCTTGTCGGCGGATATGTTAGGAGGAAAAGGAGGAGGAGGAGGAGGAGGAGGAGGAGGAAAAGGAGGAGGTTAGTGATGTCGCGAAGAGTAGAGAGAGATAGGAGGTAAGTGAAGAGGGTGTAGGCAATCCAGGAGAGTTCGACGTTCCATATTCTCTCGAAGCTCTGTTAGCACGAGTCCAACATCACCCCTTTACCCACCCGTTTCTCTCTAGAGCTCGAGCTGGCATACGATATTCCATTTCACCCTCTCTCTCTCTCTCTCTATATATATATATATATAGATATAATATATATACGTACATACATATATGTATATGTATATGTATATGTATGTATATCTCTCTCTCTTTCCTTTTGTCCCTTTGGTACCCTCCGACTACAGGTTCGCGATACCATCATGGAATGAAGGTCTATCCAACACGAACACGAGGAAGATTCTAAACGTGGCGCAGATCATTGCATATATTGTCTCCAACGGAAGCACGCGCGGGAACGCGGGCGCGTGCGCACACTCACCGGAAATAAGCCCGAATTCCTATGGACAATACGATAGAGACGCGGTGACGAAAGGGCGCAAAAGGAAAGTGTAATCAAGAAGAACTCGAAGGGGATTCTTCGAGAGCTCATTGTCATCCTTCTCTTTCTCTTTCTTTCTTTCTTTTTCTCTTTCTTTCTCTGGTCTCTTCCATTAGAAAAATACGACGATTCCTTTCTTGACGGTCTTGGATAAGAGGACTCGTTTCAGACGAGAGAATGAAAGAGTTAGGTTGATTTTATATATCCTCCATCTCTTTCTTCTCCTCCTACCCTCTATATTTTTTCGACCGACTTTACTTCCATAGAATAATTCGCCCAAAGTAGACACGTTAAAGGCCGACACGTTGGCTTTTCATTTTCTAAAAGAGCCACGTCAAATAACGATTACTAACGCAATGCGCTTGTCATTCTTTCTCTTTCTCATCTTCTCGTCTGCTGTAACTTTTGTCGTAGGAGAAAGTGTAAAAGAGTGACAAGAAATTTGCGAGATGGAAGGAAAAGAAGAAGTGTACGAATTGTTGAGATTATTTTAATATCTTCTCTTTCTCTTTCTCTTTCTCTTTATATACATGTGCATCTCTGGAAGAAACGACCATGTATATATTGCATTCGATGTGTATTTGCGTCTCAAAAATCATGACGCGTATCTCGAAGTTTATTGGAGCGCGTATCGTTACTCGCGTAATCGCGAATTATAACCATCCCCGTAAGCTTCTGAGATAATAAATTGAAAATTTATACTATCAAATTTATTCAATCTCGGAGTTTCATCGAGTCGAGTCGAAATCGAAGCCGAATGATATCAACGCGCGAAGAAACGTGTGGAATTAAGGCGTGTTAATAATTATTTAATTTTAGGACGTTGATCCCTGAATGTGAAAAGAAAAAGTTAGATGGGAGAGAAAAGGAAGGAGGAGGAGGAGGAGAAGGAGGAGAAAGGAAAGGGACGGGGTGGTAGTGAGAGATGGGTGGTTGAAGAAAAAAGTGTTAGGTAAAAAAGAATAGAGCTTAATGCATGCTCGCTTGTAGCGGATCTTTCTTCTAACATCCTCGAGTTGACACTATCTAAGTGCACGCGATACACTCGTCGTCGATCGATTTTTCTATTTCTCTCTCTCTCTCTCTCTCTCTTTCTTTCTCGGTCGTGAAAATAACTGCGAATTCGCGTCGTAGTCGCAGCGAACAGAGAAGGAAGGATGGATGGTACGGGGGTAGAGGGAACGAGGGAGAAAAAAGAACATGCTTTTTTCTTTTTCACCCTGAAACACTCTCCCTCTCCTCTTTTCAACCACTGCTACCGTCGTCGTCGCCGTCATCGTCGTTGCCGTTGTCGTTGTCCTGCACGAAAAAGCGCATAGACCGCGGTAATTAAGATAATTGGGGCAATAATTTCTGACGAGGAGCGACGTCACGTGATACCTATGCTGATAACTCTAATAATAGTCCAACAACGTGCACCGCCTTCCAGTTTATTTCTGCGGTCTGCCGGAGTTTACCTTAGCGCGGCTATCGTTCATGACTTCTGCGTGAATGAACGTTGAAGAAGAGAAAGAGAAAGAGAGAGAGAGAGAGAAAGAGAAAGGATCGATCGTATTTCAGTCATCCCTCTTCTAAAAGTATTCCTTTTTTTTTTTTACCTAAAGATATCGATAACGTACTTTGATAAAGCTCATCCTTCGCAGAAACTCGTCATCTATTTTAAAGTAAACCCGTTTAGATTGCGCCGGAACGTTAATGAGGCACGTCTCAATCTTAAAGAGAGAAAGAAAGTGAGCTCTTTTCCAAGAGAGAAGGAGAGAGAGAGAGAGAGAAAAGGAGGGTGAGTGAGTGAGTGGATATTGAGTTATGGGGAATTCGAGTTCGACACCACCGAGGGTGGAAAGTTTCTCGGGAAACGACCATTAGTAATCGATACTTTCGTAAATAATGAATATTATAGATGGGAATAGCTTCATTAATTTGTCGTTGGCTTCACATCGAATTATCGATCTATCCTCGAACATCCTCTTCGTTGACATTCGCTTGAAGTAATCAGATATTTCGATCGTAGAGGCTAGATCCTCGATGATAATCGCAAAATAGATCTTTCTCTATCGGTGACTTTTTCTATTAACTCGACGATGTTTTTACGATCTTCAATTATCTTGATCAATCTTTCTACTCGTTAGTTTCTCTCTATTCGATGGACAATACATTAACGATCTCTCTCGATCGCACGTGACTCCTGTCGATACTACGAAAGTAAATCTTTTCGTATTTTCTATTTTCTCTATTAAAAGAAAAAAAATAAAGAGAGAAAGAGAAAGAGAGAGAGAGAGAAGAGACCACAGGAGGTCGACCTCAATTCGAACCGGCGACAAAGCTACATGGGGATTTGTAGGTTATGGGGTGGGTCGTAAGCACGGGGGTTCCTGGCAAGGGCCGTGGCTGGTCGTGCGAGTAGCTGTGAAAGCTCGTTGGAGGGAGACAGGGGTTGAATCTGGGTCGCCCTGCGCCGCGTGCGCCTCGAAAAGTCGGTCAAGTTTTCTGCACCTGCAGGTCGCCGATACCGGGTCATCTTCCTCCTTGACTTCCTAGCAATTTTTTCGATTCTCCCCATTCTTATCGTTTCTCTCGCGCTTGTTTTTTTTTCTTTTTCTCTTTTTCTCTTCTCTTTTTTTCCTCTCGGCGATGAATATCCGACTTTAAAAGAAAGAAAAAAAAAGAAAACAGAAAAAAGAGAAAAGAAAAGAAAAAAGAAAGAGAAAAAGTTCTTTTTTATTTCTTTCTCTCCCTTTCTTTTCTCTTTTTTCCTTTTTTGTTTTTTAACTTTTTGCTCGTTTCTTTTATTTTTTTTTTGTTTTAACTTATCTTTCTCATCGATCGATAACAGAACGATATTTAGAATCAACCTTTCGATTTGTCGTTCGACTCAACAGTGATCGGATTTAAACGTCGC
Source organism: Vespula vulgaris (assembly GCF_905475345.1). Taxonomy (NCBI): domain Eukaryota; kingdom Metazoa; phylum Arthropoda; class Insecta; order Hymenoptera; family Vespidae; genus Vespula; species Vespula vulgaris. Next base: position 5,475,246 of record NC_066590.1, on the reverse strand, counting down.
ACGTTGGTAATCACAAACGGGAACGCTTCGAGTCTGCTTCCAGCGACGGACGGAAAATAGATCGATGGACGTAAATAAGCGACAGTCTCTTGATTTTCCCGTGATATCAGGTGGAACGATATCATCGATCGTCGACCGTGCATCTGACGTCACGTGCGACGAAAGCGTGTAAATCGGTCGAACGATCATATTCGATGTCGCCGGTAGTATCCTCTTCTCTCTCTCTCTTTTTCTCTTTTTCTCTTTTTTTTTTTACATACGAGTATTCCGCTGGATTTTCCAATGAGATAGGAGCGCGCACCTTACGAATAAACAATGTATGGGTTCTACATATCTGCACGTTGCGTGTTTTTATATTTTTTTGCGATTTCTCGACACAGTAGTAATAGCGGATAGGTATGCATGTACATATATACCGTTCGAGTTAAAATATTTCGTACTGTTTGCTCCATTTCTTTTCTTTCTTTCTTCTTTCCTCCCTCCTTTTTATTTTTTCACATCTAATTCCATATTTGCTTTGATTATTCGAAGAAATAATCATCGTTCGTTGTTTCTTTTTTTCTCTTTCCTTCTTTGCTCCCTTTAATACTTGTTTGCTCGAAAAGCTTTTACAAGATTCAATTCAATAAAATCTATTTCTTCCTTTTCTATCTTACTCGATTATACAGAATAATTGCTAAGGTCTCAGACATCGTGGCATCGCGATATCGAAAAACAACGTTCGTTCTTCGCAATACGTATAATCCGAAGTGATCTTTCTCTCTCTCCCTCTACTTCTCTCTCTCTCTCTCTCTCTCTCTCTCTCCTTCACTCTCCCTCTCTCTTTCTCTCCCTTCAGAGCGACCAGAATAGAGAGCCAATAAACGTGCGAGACGTCGAGCACGACCCGAAACGTAACGTCGACATAGGTACATATGAACTCCCGAGCCCATTCGCAACGATTCAATCCAACGAACGGAACTTGAAACTATGTAGAATCTTTTTTATTTTCTCTTCTCGTAATGATAGGATACCCTCTTTACATCTTTTTGATGTTTTTGTTGTTGTTTGTTTTAATTTTTCTGTCCTTTTTTTTGTCATTTCCTTGTTACGTAGATACTTACGCATGTACGCGTTTACGTAACTATTATATCAAAGCAAAAGTTTCGAACGTCTAATCTAGCAGTTTCATAAATTTCAAATGGAAGGAAGAGTTTGCGGGTACGTCGATGTCAGCGTCACGTGGGAAATCGACGCTCTGGTATAACTCGAACTCACTATGAGAGTCGTTTTAACATTGGGTAAATGTACTTACGTTTCAATTAAACGATATGGAAATTAATTCCACTGTAGATGTAGACATGGATGCGGGTCGAATGTCGTGTCCAATGAACGATTCTCCGATTCATATTGAATAAATGAACAATGTAGGAACGAGGAGAATGTATCGTTAGACGATCGGAAGATGTATATATATGTATATACATATATATTTACATGTATATATATATATTTGTGTGTATGTGTAGTCGGACATATTGATTTTATCACGTTTACGTACGATCATACATAGTATGTTTCGAGTTAGGAAGTACTGTGCGTATTTTCTTCAAAGATTCCACGAGAACGAGAGAAGGGCTCGTAATAGAATAAGGGAGAAAATACGCTAGGAATAAATAAAGTATCTAGATACTTCCGGCGAACGTTCCTAACGATAAGGGTCCCTGTGCTTTTCATAGACGTGCATAGACCGTGAGAAGCGCGATACGATGGCGTCGTCGACGTGGAGATAGAAAACGAGGGATGGGAAGTGAAAAATAACCGCGTGTTCTTCTTCGAATAAAAAGACGTTAGCGATTGAAAGAAAGTTTATGGTTGGCTTAACGCGATCTGTCAAGAAAAATCGAAAGAGTAATAATACCTGTTTCTTTCTCTTATTTCACTTTTCTATTTCAAGGTTCACGATCTGATAATTAGTGTCGAGAGAAGAAAATCAATCGTTCGTACGTATGAATAGCTAGTAAAAAATCTACGTGCATATGCAGATGTAATATTAGTGACAAATATATCGTATCGATTGATTACCTACGATATTTTTCGAAAACAAGAATAAACGAATAGTTATGTTCGTTGTGAGTAAAACGAAAATATCAAAAATATTATTTCGTATAATAAGTTGAATGATCGATGAATCGGGGAATGTAAATTTGTGTTTAATATATTAATAATGAAAGAGAAGAAGAAGAAAAGAGAAAGAAAGAAAGAAAGAGAGAGAGAGAGAGGAGAAAATATTCTATCGAAAAGTATGAAGAATCTCGTAGAATGTGCGTGGTTTGATGTACTCGGCGCATAGTAACGTAAGCGTAAGGTAACGCGATCGGTAGGAGAGGTTAGAGGGGTGGAAAGCTAGGGGGAAGAGAACGAAGAGGAAGAGCGCGAGCAAGCGGGATAGAGAGAGAAAGAGAGAGAGACGAGAGAGGAGAGAACAGAACGGTAGAGGGGAAAAGGGAGGAAGAGAGAGAGAGAGAGAAGGAGAGAGAGGGTCGTACGTATCACATCAGGGTGTATGCACCGAGGAGGGGTAGGCCGTGGCGGGGGTCACGGAGTGCGCTGACCTACTGTTCCACATTCGCCGCACACAGCAGCCTTTCCGAAGTTCGCGGCAGGGAGAAGGGAGTCGAACCCAGAAACCCAGAACGCCGCCCTCTGTTCCCTCCGTTCTCTCCGTACCTTCGACTACTAGGATGACTACAACGACGATGACTACGGTGGTAGCGTCGTTTTAGTCTTCTCTCTTTCTCTTTCTTTTCCATCCCATTGCTCGTCCAGCTATCTCTTTCTTCTTTTCTTTTTCACCTTACGAATTTAAACTCTCATCTCTTATAACCACGGAACGGAGTTTCGCGGAAGTAGTTTCCTTCCTTCCTTCCTTCCTTCCTTGTTCCATCTTTACTGCTTCTCCTTTTACACGGAGGAAATCGATGGAAGGTTCGAGGGAATTACTATACCGAAGAGAATGTTTCGAATAGAGAGGGAGAGGAGAAGGGAGATTATTGAAAGTAAATTTCTTTATACGAAGGCGTACGCGCGTTAAGAAGAGGCGCGAAATACGAAGGGAAAACGTCGATCATTACTCGGAGAGAAAGAGAGACGAAGAGAGAGAAAGAGAAAGAAAGAGGGAGAGAGAGCTTTCGATCGATTCCGGGTCTTGGGAGTGCGCTCACCGAGAGAGCAGCTTCCTCTCGATTAGGAGAAAACGGTCAGTGGATGTAACGAGCATCGGGAGAAACAGAGAAAGAGATAAGAAAAGATAGATAGATAGATAAAGAGAGAAAGAAAGAGAGAGAGAGAGCCACGGAATTTATCGCGGTCGTCGTCTAACAGCGACCCGACCATTGCCTCCTTTCGTTGGCAAGGGCAATTAGCACTCTTCGTGCAATGGGATCGTTGAACCGTTTCAGTAACTCTGCGCCAACGTCTTCAAAATTATGAAATTTCTTTTTATTTTTTATTATTTTTTGTTTCCTTTGTTGCTTTTCTTTTCCTTTTATTATTATTTTTTTTTTTTGATTTCCTACGATAACTCGTAACTATGAACATCTTCGCGATGAACATATCAAAGTTGAAGCGTTAAAAAGAGAGATATAGAAAAAAATTGGACAAATAGGGAAACAGCATGAGAAATAGAGAGAGGGGGGGGGGGAAGAAAATATGGAAGAAGCGATTAAATGAGATTCCTGCATAGATTTCTTGAAAAGAAAAGCTCTACGGATTTTTCACGAAAGATAGGAACGCGTTCGATGGTAGGGGCACCGAAAGCTAGCTGGACGTTCGTGCCAACTCGAAAGGCTCATCCCCCGTTTTTTAAGGCACGAAGGCGCATGCACCGCTAACCCCCAACAGTAATATCGGTTTGAAGCACACCAATAAGAGGGAAAGCACACTTACGCGCACGGTGTCTTTACGCATACCGCCGTGTCTCTCCTAGAACAGCGCCGTCTATCGACGTGGAATCGACTAAGAGAGAAAGAGAGACGGGTCTGACGAGTTCGAGCTTTGAAAAAGCGCGCGAGAAAAGTAAGCTCATCGAGATTTCCATCGATATGATATTATTCGATACTCGCGATAATGTTCTAAGATAAACGCGACGACCTTCGTACGAATTAACGCGATCTAAATGTTTACAAGTTAGCTTTTACCTTTGATATTGGAAATTCAATTTGTAAACGCATGTTTACGGCTTGGCCTTCGAGGTCGTTTAGAGTATGAATTTCTATTCGATTATTTATATCTCTTTCTCCTTTGCTGTTATTCGATCGAAATATCGGGGCTCGTTATTACGACGACACGTTCCTGAAATGTAACGTTGAGAAGGGACTGAAAGTGCGTAGGAGAGACAAAGAAGGAACGTACACACATATATACATATACATACACGTAGATACTGATATGATTGCATATACGCATACCTACACATACACAATACGCGCAAAAATATGTAGAGGCCGGTCGAACGGAAGGAAAGCTCTGGTATAACGGAAAGAAAACCAACGAATACCGCGCGCACCTATGCAGAATGTAAGTTAGCGAGGAGTTGGAGGAAAGAAAGGAGAAGGAGATAGTTGGGAGAGTAAAAGAAGGAGAAAAAGAGAGAGAAAGACAGACAGAGAGAGAGAGAGAGAGAGAAGAGGGGACTGGTGATCGAGAACAGGGGGTTGGTTATGACCGTGTCACGAGGGAGAGGGGTAGTAGAAGGAAAGCGTGAGAAGGACGGAAAGAGTAAATAGGTTGGTGGTAGAAAAAGAGGGAAAGATTGAAAATCGCGAGGTATCGTTAGAGTGGTGTTGGTGTCGATGCCGCTGCTGGTGTTGGCTACCGTTGCTGCCGCTGACGACGCCGACGACGACGACGACGACGACGACAACGACAACGACGACGACGACGACGACGACGACGACGACGACGACGACGACGACGACGACGACGACGACGACGTCGACGAGGTGTGCGATGTGGTGGGGATGAGAGAAAGAGAGAGAGAGGGGGATAGAGATAGAGAGGGGTGGTAAGCACTAGAGGGAGGGAAAATCGGGAGGTGGTGGTGGAAACGCGAAAGAGCGTAGTCGAGCGATCGTCCCGCTGTGGCCACGAGCTTCGTCGCTCGGGGAAGAAGAACGTAGGTAGTGTTTGAACTTCTGGCCGAGTGAAAAGGACCGAGACCGAGTCGGATATATAGGCGAAGAGAGAAGAGAAGAGAAGAAAAGAAA